>NC_136640.1:3213410-3353889 GCF_949748355.1 Melanostigma gelatinosum
GAACGTTTCACTCTCACAAGACAACCGTTTTACAACCGCAACGCAATCAAATGCAAACAGCAGCTCGTCTCCCATGACAACAGGCCCGACAGGAAGGCATCAGATCATTGATTCATTGTGATACAGAAACACAACGTTGGTCAAATGTAGCAAGTAAAACGAATCGTTTATATTAGAAGTTTGTATCATTGAACTTTTTCTATATTCTCAAAAGAATCTTCATTTTAAATAGACACTCACACACAGACTTATTTTAAGGTACTTTTAATTAGTTTGTCTGTTTATTCTATTGTATATTTTCATATTTTTAATTTTTTAATGATGTCTTATACTGTTGCATTGTTTATTGTTATGCACCAATCACCAAGCTGAATTACTAGGATGCACAAATGTACTTAAAAAAAATGAATACAGATTCTGATTCTGATTGTGAAGCAAAGCAAAGTCCTGAGCATTGAAAAGCACGATATAAAAAGCAGAACGAGTGATGATATTACAGACGGAAGGAGAGCAGCAGCGTCCGTTACCCGCCTGAGTGTTTATGTGTCGTGTGATTGCTCACTTTCACCGGCAGCTGCTGTCGGCCCCCCGGAGACGCTTTGTTGAGAAGTAACAAAAAACTCTTTTATTGGAGTTCAGAACACAAGCTGCCCCCACAAAGATATCATGCAGGTGTAGTGGTTGATGAGCTCTTTTGGGTTCTACTGACGGAGAAAGTGATGACACACACACACACACACACACACACAGCAGGAGGGTCCAGCTGCTTTAACAGCAAACAGGTCCAACGCATAAACAGCCGTCTGCTTTGGGAGCTCAGGAACACTCGTATTAGGAACAATTAACAAGTCAGCGTGAGACCAGCCTCCAGGCAGGTGTGCCCAACAAACCTCCACGTCCTAACCGCCCCCCCTCTCTCTTCCTGCCTCTCTTTCTGCACATCTCTCCAGGCCCACGTGCCAAACCACTGCGAGTCAGGCACCAGGGCGGAGGCGGAGGAGGCCGAGTTCGACGACCTGTTTGTGAAGGACCCCGAGGAGCTGAAGACAGACCCCCACACCTGCTTCTTTGAGAACCAGCACTACGCCCACGGCTCCAGCTGGACGCCCAACTACGACAAGTGCTTCTCCTGCAGCTGCCGGGTACGGACGACAGAATGCGTCGCGTTCGAAAGGGGAAGCGGGGAAGCGGGTTTGTTGGCAGCGGCTGTATCGTCACCTCATGTCACCGATAAAAAAGCTCGTCGTCTTTCTGCAGAAGCGGACGGTGATCTGTGACCCCGTCATCTGTCCGGCGTTGACCTGCTCCAGAACCACTCAGCCCGAGGACCAGTGCTGTCGCATCTGTGACGGTGAGACAGACAGATTTCACTTTAATCATCGTCAGCAGATGTTTTTATTGTTTTGGGCTCCCGACAGGAATCATTAAGTTGCAAACTAATTCTGGTTTAATGTCTCCACTTCCTCTCTTTTCCTCCTGCTCAGAGAGCACAGAGCCCACGGACATGAAGGTTCCAGAGCGGGTGGATGAGCATCCCGAGGGTGGGTGCTCCCTCTCCTGTCTTCTGGCGTAGCTTTTCCCTTCTTTGTGTCTTTTCTTCCCACACGTCTTTCTTTCATTGCATTTCAGCCTCCAGTTAAGCGAGAACTCCTTTTCTTGCTCACCTTTCTTTCCTCCTCCTTCCTTCCTCTCAGGTTGTTACTTTGAAGGAGACCAGAAGATGCACGCTCCGGGAACCACGTGGCATCCCTTTGTCCCTCCCTTCGGCTACATTAAATGTGCTGTCTGCACATGCAAGGTAAAATATCCACATCCATCAACCCGCCCACATCTGGCTGCCTTTGCTTTCCAAAATCCCTTAATGGAACATTTCGACAGCAAAGAAGCTGACGGCATGAATAGATTTCTCATAAGTTCAAAGAGCATTCAGGCTATTTATGTGGAACAATAGTAACAAGTCAAAGCAAGAAAGAGAAAAGAAGAATTGCTGCTACGCTGCTGCTAATGCTACGTGTTGATCCGTAGGGATCTTCGGGGGAGGTGCACTGTGAGAAGGTCACGTGTCCGGCGTTGACCTGCGGTCACCCGGTGAGACGTGCTCCCTCCGACTGCTGCAAGGAGTGTCCCGAGGAGGAGCGGACCCCCGCGGGCCTGCAGCACGGCGACATGATGCAGGCGGACGGCCCGAGGAACTGCAAGTTCGGCAAGAACTATTACCAGAACAGCGACAACTGGCATCCCTGGGTGCCGATGGTGGGCGAGATGAAATGCATCAACTGCTGGTGTGATGTAAGTCTTTGTAGTGCCTTATAAACTAATATAGCAGCTTTAATATCAATACGAAAACTAAAAGGCAACCAGTGGAGAGATTTTACAATCGGCGTAACATTTGCTCTCCTTTTGGACTTTGTTAATATTTCACTTAATTCTAGCGTTGCAACAGTGCAGCTTGCTACTTATAGAGTGTAGCTGCTCAGAGAGAGAAACGATGATGATGATGATGATACAGCATGCTTTGGATTCCTTTTCACCGACCTGCGTTCCTCCTCCCTTCCTGTCCGCAGCACGGTGCGACTAAGTGTCAGAGGAAGCAGTGTCCGGTCCTCACCTGCACCGGCATCGCCCGCAGAGAGGCGGCGTGCTGCCCTGAATGCCTCGGTGAGCAATGAACACATTAACAAAAAGAAACAAACACCTGCAAGGGACAGGACTGATAAAACACTCTACAAGGCAGCGAGCTTTACCTCCGAGAGTGTGATGGAAAAACATGCAACGCTGCCTTCATTCAAGCCCTGTAAAGAAATAAGTCAAGTATTAAATATCGGCTGAATGTCCTGTAAATATGCTTAAAATCAGCCGGAAACCTCCGGTTCTGACAAGTGAAGCTAATGAGGAAGTGTCTTAAAGCTGCATTCTCTCTAGTGTCCACCAGGGGGCGACTCCTCTGGTTGTATAGAAGTCTATGAGAAAATGACTCTACTTCTCTCTTGATTTATTACCTCAGTAAACATTGTAAACATGAGTTTATGTCTCAATCTCTAGTTTCAAGTCTTCTTCAATACAGCATGATGTTCATTTAGTACATTATGGTCCATTTAGAGTCACACAGACCATAAAGCAGGGGATGCTTCCTTTATTTTGGTTTTTGGTTTTACCGGTTGAAAGAAAGTCAAGATGGCGACGGCCAAATCGCCGAACTCAAAGCTTCAAAGTCATAGTCCGCAAACCAATTGATGACGTCACGATGACTACGACCACTTCTTATATACATTCTCCTACTTTTGGTCCTAAATAGATTTTTCCGTCCTCCACAGATTCCAAAGAGGAAGTCGACCTGAAGATGAAAGCTCCGGACAAAAGACGACGCCGGGGCCACTGATCTGTTCGGGACCCGCGACTCCAAACCCTCCTTTTGCCCGTTCAACCCGTTCTCCTCCCCCGATGGACCCAAACCCAGAGCTGCACACTGGGTCTTATTTACCCATCCCCCCCCCTCCGCCTCACACCCACCCTGTTATCAGCTTCAGGATTGTAATGAACAGAGACGGAGACATAACAAGAGGAAAAACCTCCAAAGACTCGTTAAATGAAGGGATGAAGAGGACCAACCTGACTTTCTGCTTCCTGCCTCTCCGTTGTTGCTGGAATTTTTATGGTATTATTTTATTTGTTTTTGTTTTTAAACAGCTCAACAGGATAACAAGGTATAAATATATATAAATATGTAAAAATATAACACAGTTCGGTGGCAAAAATGGGGTAAGATTGTGTCAGTCGATGGGCTTCTTCTTGAAGTACAGCCAAAGCTACTGCAGCTCTCACCGGATAGAGAGGAACGTGTTGCTTACATGTGTGTGTGTGTGTGCGTGTGTGTGTGTGTGTGTGTGTGTGTGTGTGTGCGTGTGTGTGGGTGTGTGTGAGTGTGTGTGTGTGGGATTTTTTTACCAGTAAAGAATACAAATAATCAGCAATACAGAAACACAATTAGCGTCCAGGGCTGTGAAGAACACAGTGAAACCATGTGACCCGCGTCGCTCCCTTCAGCCCGTCTGCAGCTCTGATTGGTCGAGTGATTATATTTCTACTTCATGTCATGAAGCCATCAGCATCGGTGATATCTGCTCATTACTGTCGTACGAACACCAGCGCTGCCTTCGCCTCCTGTGGATCTCGTCGCCTCTCTGCTTCGGTTCTTCCTATTTTTTGTTTCGAAATAATTCATATTTGTCATGAATTTTTCTATCGTTGTTTATGAATATGAAGCTGGTTTGTATTTTTTTTTTTTGTATTTATTGACTGACGTGGAGACAAAATAAAAAGGTGTTTGCTGGTAAAAATAGTTTTGTTCCCTATTTGCAGTTATTTCACGTGGAGTCCTGAGGATTTTAGTTTGTGGCTTTTCTTTCTCAGTCTTTGTGTTTCTCTTGAACAAAAGGTGTTTTGATCCTTCGGTTTCTCCGTCTCCATTGTTCTATCTTTGCCTCTTCGCTCTCTTCATCAGTTACCTTCATCGTCTTACGCACTTTTTTGCTCTCATCACTTCCTCTTTTCACACGGTATATCCTTTCCTTCCCACCTTTTTCTTTCTTTCCTGATGTTTATTTTCCTTTCCTCTTCTCTCCTGCTCTGTCCTGTCCAGTCCTTCTTTCCTTTCCTTCCTCCTCAGACAGTCACCACATGTCCTCAGCAAGGTTTTGTCCCTTACAAACCTTCCCTTACACACACACACACACACACACACACACAGTGCAGACAGACTGAAACATAAACACGTATTCACAGATGTACACATGCGCAAACTCCTGAATCAGGAACACACACATTGCAAAAGGGCAAGCAGAATTATTTCCAATACACACACACACACACACACACGTCTGCTACACTGCACTCTGCTGGCCAACACACACTATTACACTAAAGGTGCCTCCTAAAGCAAACAGCTGGTTGACGGCGCTTCTGAAGGCACCTGTTGACCTCAATGTGTGTGTAAGTGTGTGTGGCATGTTGGAAAGTCATCATCAGGCCAGCGGGGGAGAGGAGTATGGGGGTTGGGGGGGTCAGAGGTCAACCATGCTGAGTTACAGCTTTGGAGGCAGCATGACACGTGTAACAGCCTGAGCTCTCCATCAGCACATTTCTATCTCCACGTTTTCAACCCTCTCCAAATATAAGATTTTCTGTTTCGTTCTTTTTTTTTGTAGAATGTGCACAAAATGATTCAATTGTTCTTTAACATGCCAGAGATGCAGCAGAAAAAAGTGGCTTCAGTTGACCAACACTGACAGTTATTCCCGTTATTTATTACTTCAATAAAATCTTTCTACGGGACATTTTGGATGCAAAAATATAAAAATCACTGAAGAGTCTGCAGCTAAGTTAGGGCTTCATGGTGACTCGCTGGTCTGATCCGATCTTATTTTATCTGAAGATTAGACTTCAGAGTAAAAACCTTTCTCTCAAAAATATCTGTTGTGTTGGTGTGATTTATCTTTATTTAGGTTTTACACTGTGGAGAGAAACGGGAATAAAGTGTGTGTGTGGACCTGTTTTACCGTCAAGTGGGGACATAGGTCTATTCCCACAGTCACATTGAGGGGACTCACCCTCCTTATGGGGACAAACAGTAGGTCCCCATAACATAAGAATGACATGTTCGGGTAAGGTTCGGTGAATGTTAAGGATATGGTAGCAGCTATGTTTCGGGTAGGGGAATGAATGTAAGCCAATGGTATGTCCTCGAAAGTGAGTGTGTGTGTTCATGCGTATACAGCTATCTTTGTGAGGACCAATTACAGAGTTGTAGGACATTTTGGGGAAATGAGGACATTTTAGCTGGGCCTCACTTGGTTGGTTTTAAGGTTCAGCTTAGAGTTAGGTTGAAGTAAGGGTCAGGGTTTGGGATTTAGTTTTGATGGTTAAGGTTAAGGGTAGGAGGTTAAGGAATGCATGATGTCAATGAGTGTCCTCGCAAAGATAGAACAAGGTTAGTGTGTGTGTGTGTGTGTGTGTGTGTAAGAGAGAGAGAGAGAGAGACGAGTGAGCGAGGTTCCTGACAAATACATTTCAGTACTTGTAAGTCTTATTTTTAAAAGCACCGACAGTGGCACACGTCAGAAAAAACTAAAGTCAGCACAGTTTGAAATATAGTGAGGGGAACGCAACATCACACACACTGATCCATCACACACTCACACACACACACACACACACACACACACACACACACACACACACACGGCCACATTTGTTATGTATTGACAGTCGTGTGAAAACAGCTGTTGCAGTCATCAGAGGGCCTCATCTGCCTCACACACACACCAACACACACAAAACCCCTGAAAGGATCTCCTGTGAGAGATAATGTTGTATTGTTTTGAATGATGCGTCTACTGCTGATAATTTAAACATGTGTTTATGGTTCAGCATACCAGGTCAATAGATGAGCTACATGAGTCAGTGGTTTCAACATTTGGGCCACAAGTAGCAGCTTTTGAGTTTTGGAAAATTGCAACAAAAAAAGAAACAACAACCTGTAAACGCTTCTGCGATACAGACGAGAGACGGAGAGAAGCTCATCCAGATTTTACCACTGCTGCCCTCTGCTGTGAACAGCTGAACTGACATCTTAAATCACAGCATTAAAATTAGGATTTCAGTGTTTAACCAACCACATATACACACGGGTCCTATATATATATATATATATATATACATATATATTTGTATATATATATAGCGTCATAAAGCGTCTCTTTAGGCTCGTGCCATCGCTGCAGCAGCAGCTTTCATGGCGTCAAAATGAAGCTTTTCAAACTGCTTTTCAGTCACTTTTCGTGCTCCGCTGGCACATGTGCAGGGGCAGATGCCTTTCGACAATCAGGCAATTCAAAGTGCTTCAAATAAAACATAAACATCATAAGACAATCGAAAAAAAGACAATAGGATTTACTTCATGCAATAGGAAACTTCATGGCAGGAAACGTTGAACACGAGGAGACAAGAGATGATTTTGCTTTTTCACTGTTCTAAATGTTTCCTTATCGGTCATCTGTGTCTCCCAAATGTTTTCTGATAGAATGAAGGCTTTTTAAGAGTGATGTGCTCACAAAATGTACAACTTACAACAAACAGAATAATGGAAAATCCTCCTGAAAGATATTGTTTCGTATAAAGATATATTAAATTTGGCAATAAGCGCCACCTTCTGACAATAATAGGAAATATTATTAAAAGAGCTGGCAAACATTAGCCCTTCTGAATAATATGAAATAATATTAACAGTTTGATGTCAGCATCAATGCCAACAATTACCACAGTGACCTGATGACTCTTCCTTCTGTTGTAGGTTTGTTGGTTTTGGTGTTTTTTATTGAACGAGACGGCTTTTAAAAGAGAGCTGAGTCACAACAACTAAAAATCAAGACAAAGTGGAAATAAATTACAGATGAACATAGCTAGGACCAAAGGCTACTCCATTACCCAGCATGCTCCTGGCTGTCTGATGGTAGGTCCCGAAGAAATAAGATGGATGATGAAAGCAGCATCATGAGGACTCTGTGTTTACATCATGAGGACTCTGTGTTTACATCATGAGGACTCCGGTGGACCAGAGCAGGAGGACTCTGTGTTTACATCATGAGGACTACGGTGGACCAGAGCAGGAGGACTCTGTGTTTGGTGCTCAACAGTCAAAGTTGATGGACAATGTTTTCCTCATGTTGAGGTTTTAATGTGAAGATGTCGGCCATATTATCGGACCAGAGAATTGTCTTTGTTGCTGCTGTTTACATTCATGATGATGCAAATTTAAAAAAATGCAGAACATCCTTCTGTTTGTGTTTAGTTTGTCGCGTGTTTGTTGTGTTACCACTGAACTCCGCTGTGTGTCTCTGTGAACAATGACAATAAATGATCCTTGAATCCTACAGTCAGCAACTCTTACAGACTCCATCAAGACCTGCAGCTCATTAAGTCTGATTCAGCAGGCGCCCTCACAGATAAACAGACCTCCCGTAGCACGAGCAGCAGTCAAACACACAGTGAGCTTGATGGAATCAAACCGTGTGTTGTTGCTGCATTGTTCTCACTATCCTGCCACACGTTACCCTGAGCCAAGAGGCCAAGAGATCCACTGACCGTTCGCTCGGCACACGTCGTGTAAAACCTCATATCAGTCCGCTTTCAATACAAGCTGCTCAAATCCCCCCAAAAAAGTCCAGAAGTGTTGCACTCCATCATTGTGGAGGGGGCTCTTTCCAGACGCATCATGAATGCAGGGTTGCACGGATACAGTTACAGTCTGACAGTAGGTGGTTGGAGAGCTGATTTTGGTGCCAGAATGTGCCAATAGGGTGTAAATAGTTTGTGGTTTAATATGCATCGGTGATATTTCTCCATAGCAAAGGGTACAATGATCAGCATCCAGTGTTGCTGCGTATGCTGATATTTCTCATCAAAGCTCCAAATGAAAATGTAAATAGGTCTGGAGGATGTAACGCTCCGGCAGCCAGCTGAATGTGGAGACAACAGGCTGCAGGGAAAGTCAAAGACAAAGAGATTCTCAAACACACTCGGCTGCTTTAAAAGAGACCCGAGCAGCCGAGAGAAGCACAATGGGGAAGCTTCCCTTTCGTTTTTCTAAAGCTGTCAACCTTTAGACGCCCCGTCCCGAGATGTTCAGCCTCTAATTAAGCGCTCATGGATTCCAGATTTCCAACGTGCCCCCGTGTGCCCCGATGATTTTTTTTTTACCAACACAGCGTTTCTTTGACGGTTTTAACAGGTGTGCTAATGGAGCGAGATTGCGAGGGGGCGATACGGAGACCCACATGGAGACTATGTTGTGTTGTAACACATTATTGGAGGGCCGGCCTCCCACCCCACATGGCTCTCGTGTATCTGCCTCTTTTTCTACTCTCTGTATTTACACCCAGAAGGGGTTTCTGAGGGATGATGCAAAAAATGAATGCAGCAAAGACAAAACCCCAGAGGAATCCTGGAGGGGAAACCCTTGATGCAGTCTGTACGGACATCTCACACTTGGTGGAGAAGATTTGTTTTCCAGCGAGACAATGAAAGCCAAAGAAACAAGCAATAAAGTCAATGGCCTGGAGTCCAGATCTTGTAAAAAAACACACACAAAAAGCAAGGCTGCTCACTCATGATCCCTCCATGCAAAGAATAGAAAACAGCAAGTGTCCCGATGTGCCAAGCTGATACAGACCCATTCACAGAGAGTCATGGTTGTAATTGCTGGGAAAGGATACATTTTATAGGCACCATATCTCAAATCAAATCTGTTCAATAAAACACGAGTGATTTTATGATGAAGTATTCAGAAAGCTGTTGGTTAGGACGTATAACAGGTGCATTAATACTGCAGCTCACACTAAACCAGGAGTTTATGTAATTGTTTGTTCTTAAATGTGAGATTTTCCTCTTGCTGGATTTTAAATGGATTTTAAAAAGTCTTCCCTCCGGCTTCATAGGTATCAAACCTCTGCAGCTATAATTAAACCTCAGCACTTCTTAAATCACGTGGACGCGCTGGTTTGGTGCCTATTAACTAAATTACATTTAAATTCGATCTTTCTTGGATTTACTCAGCGTATATACGAGACAGATGTTCCTCACATCTGCGCGCGTTGTGAGCGCGTGTGTCGGCATCCAAACTGGATCCACTAAAAACCTCCCACAGGTAGCCTCCTCTCACACTCACACACTCACATCCAGCTTCCTGCGTCGCCTTCCTCTCCCCCCCCCCCCCCCCCGTCCACCTCTCCAGCAGTGTGCACTCCACCTCACAGCCCCCCCCCCCCTCCCCACCCCCACCGCATCCCACTGTGTCCAGTCCGCACCAGCCGGTGGACGCACATCTGGACCAGCGACGAGGCGGGAATCGAGCGTTGTTGGGTTTTTTTTTTTTAAATACTCGGCGGCAGCACCCGCATTGCAACACCGGAGCTGAGGATGCTGAGCACCGGCTGTTGACTGAGAGAGGAGCCTCTCTCGCCTCTTTGCGTTGTTCCACTTGTTCATCACAACCAGCAGTGAACAGACAGATGAACACACTGGTCACGCGCAGTCACGGCGTGCCGTTTCTTTTTGATAGGATTATATAGAGAGCGTGTTTTTTAGGATAATAAATGCGTCTTGGAAGTTGAAGCTGTAGCAACCAATCGGATCTGTAGCCCGCCTGAAACAACTGGATCCGGACCGGATCACACATCTTTGCAGCAGCAGCAGCAGCAGCAGCACAGCGGTTCTTGCGGAGGATAAACTGCTGCCTCGAATCAAACTTTGTCTTTCAAGTTGCGGGATTCTGACCTGCCGGACGCCTCCCCCCCCCCCCCCCCCCCCCCTGCTGCGCCCTCGCTCTGAGGGTGAGAGATGGAGAGCTGCAGGTTAGGACGCCTGCTGAACCGAATGGGAAACCCAGGGGCCCCGGGCAGGATGGTGGGTAGGCTGCGCGCTGTAGTGTGTTGTGTGTGTGTGTGTGTGTGTGTGTGTGTGTGTGTTTGCGTGCCTGTGTCATCCAGCATCATCCAACCTTCATCTCGCCTCTCAGCCAACTTCCTCACCCAGTAACCTCCACCATTCCCTCACACACACACTCGCGCGTGCACGCCACCATATGTCCCAGTGTTGGTGAGTTCACCACGCTGATGCTGGCCACAGGATAGATATAGAGATCTGCACATCAGCTGCACACACACACACACACACACACACACACACACACACACACACACACACACACACACACACACACACACTCTCTGCACATTGCTGAACTGGGCCAGAGGCAGCGAGTTGCCTTGATTTCATTAAGTAGAATCAAAGGCAAAGCACTGGCCCTGCAGCGGAGAGCATGAACCCTCCACAGGTCCTGGTGCTCAGTAACACTTTGCACATTGAGCGTCCACATTAAGAGACCATGACTGTGCCCGGATCGTCCCACTAGGGGGGCTCAGAGCAACCAGCAGCCTCCCAGATTTAACCCTGAGTTATGAACACTGAAGCGACACCGCCACAAATCATCCATCCTGGATTCCACTGGAACCTTTTCAATTCCATGTTTGCAAGTTGAGTTTGCCTCATTTACCTACTTGGATTCTGGGTTTTCTTCATTGAATTTCCCTTTCAATCACGTGTTGGATCCAGTTGAGTTCATGGGCGTTGTGGTGTGACGGTGTTGTGGCTGAACTGCATGTGGAGTTACACTTCGTCAGGCTCCTCTAGTTTTGTGGCAAAGCTTTTGCTCTTTAATTACAGGGAATTTCCAACACACTTTGAAGTCAATGCCCCCCCTGTATGTTGTGGATTGACATACTGTATATGTCATCTTGAAGTTGTCTCTCGATGAACTCACAGGCTGTGGATTTAAGAAAATAGAAAAGAAAATTGCTGGCATGTTACGTTTTAACCGCAGGAAAATGTTGTCTTCTCTAACGCGTATGAGAGAAGTTGTTGCTCAATTATCCTCAAAAAAAATGCAGCACGTCCCTAAACTTCACGGCTTACTAGTCGAGAATATTTGACATTTTCTTTCGAACGACGAAAACGATTGATTAACAGAAAAGCAGCCGATTGGTTTTCTGGTTTTCTGTCAATCGCCGATGAACTAAATGTGTCAGCTGTAGATTTAAGTTCTACCTCTGATTGGCGTCTGGCTCATATTATCTCAGGGCCCTTTGAGAGGCGACCGATGGTAATAATCTTTAATCGTTCATCCATCTCTGTCTAGAGGAGGATACGGTGGCCGAGAAGTGTCGAACAAATTTAAAAGTCACGACGCAAATGAAAAAGCTGGAAGTGAGCAACAACAGATGCTATCGAAGACGGACTTCTAGACTTGTTCCACATATATATAATTAAAAAAATATGTAAATGAATGGGAACGTATGCAAAGTACAGGCAGCCTACAGATGGATCTGACGTGATATTTACATTTTTTCCTCCGTATTCTTTTAAAGCTGCTGGGAAACGGTTTGATTTTTGTGATCACGCCTCCTGCTGCTGCCGCCTGATCTCATCCACCTTCCAGCCGAGGCCCAGTTCATCTGGAACGAGCCTAGCAGGCCGCCGGCGGTAACGCTCGTCCAGTTTCATAGTCCACATCCGTCATTGCTCAATTTGAGCGTCTGCATTGGTTTCGACACTTGTTGGCCCCCGTAGGACGTGGACTCTATAACGGCTGGTTATATATAACAGCCAGTATCATGGCAGCTTGTGAAGTAGTCACAAATGCAATCGATTGTTTCCGTGTTCAGAGACACACATTGTATTTTGATGTTGTATGTGGCTCTGCACAGAAACACTACCAATGGAAAGTCGTTAGGATCCTTTTCCGAGGCGGACACACAAATGAAACACATCCGTGTGACGACGCAACGGTCTAAACTCGTGACGCAGCATTAAACATCAAGAGAGACCACTCATGGTGTGGGGGAGGGGAGGTGGATGAGTCCAACAAACAGGACTTCCAACCATGATTCTGGTGTCATTTGTGGTTTTCTTGCCGATGGTTTTGACGCTTTTCAGAAACCGAACTAAGACTCTTTGTTGCCGAAACGTGCCTTTAATTCCTACCGTAACGTCGTCAGTTGTGTCGAGTGTCAAGTCAATTCTGACAATTCTTCTGCCTGTCCACAAAACCAATTGACTGTATTTTGTGGCGATTCGTCACAAACGGCCGCGAGACAATGTTGTATAAATATGTCTGACGTGTCCGTGAAGAAGATTGCGTTAGAAGGAGATAAAAGGGGAAACATTACTACAGAATAACATATATAATTAAATCCATCATAGTGTGACCATGAGACAGTGACATTTTCCTTCCTGTCTTCATAATGGCAACTTTATCATTTTGTTTTACAAATGCATCTCTCAGACTATGAGTAAAGAGCTTGAGTGCTTAACGAGTTCAACCTTTGTGATATATTTAACGTGAACGTATACTAATAGGCTAAACGTGATGTGGGATGATGTCATCGTCCAGCCTTGTGAGTCCAGGTTCATATCGGGGATACGTTACTCTGGCGTTGAATGCTCAGAGGAAGCTTTCTCAACTAAAACTACTACATTAACTGAACTCCACTCACAGGGCTCTTCTCACACATTCCATTAAAGTAGTCGACGTCTAAGTGTGAAACAATTAGACGAGGCAGAAACCGAGTTGGCAGAAGAGCTGCGGGTCTGCCGGGGTTTTCTTTTTTTCCCCCTCAAGCATAAATCAGTCCGACGTTTCCACGAGACTAATAGAGTTGTCCACTGCCAAATAAACACCAAGAGTATCAGCGGCCACGCTGCCCAGGGCATGTGATGGATTTCTCTTTTGAAGTTCACCACTCGAGGGACGGCATCAGACTTGCTGAGACAGGAGGAGAGGAGGGCGTGAGGTGAAGGGGTGGAGGCCGGTGGAGGTTGGATTTCTCCCAGTATTTCATATCGATCTCTGAAGCTCGCTTCCTCTTTGATGGCCTGAGAGAACGTCGAAGCGTTGGACGAGGAGGATAACAAAAAGCCTGATTTGTTTTTCCAAAAATTGTGTTCAAACGAAAGTACTTCTTCAGAATTTTAATGACGTTAATCCACTTCATTCGCTGGGTGGAGCTTCAGAAATCAGGGCTTGATTGAGATTGTCTTCAGTCCATGTTGCTCTCTAAAGAGAAAAACAACATTCATGTCTGTCTGTGTGGTTCCCTTTGTGCTGGATAATCATCTCCCTTTGATTGTACACTCACTGGAGCGAAACCCCCATTGGGTCCCAATGTTGAGCAATTTGCAGGTTTTCTGTTGATGGAACTGACGGCAAAGCAGCAATGGTCCCTTTAGCAGACTGGGCCGGCTTTTTCTGTAATTGCTTTCGATGAGAGCGTTTTGCGCTAACAACTTCGCAGGAGCACCCTGAACGCCTACAATCAATCAAAAGAAAAAGACCAGCAAACTGCAAAAAGAAGAAGCTCTGCTTTGTTTGAATTGATCCCCGAAAGACTTCCGTGTTGCGAGAATGCGACAGGCTAGCAGCTGTGAATGAGTATGCCAGTCATCTCAACTTTGTCTGTGATTTCTAGTGTTGTATTACACTTCTGTTGTGGTATATCTGAACAAAATGGACTTGACTTTACCAAAAAGAATACCTGTAAGCACTTCTGCAGTGGCAACAGGTTCTTATACCAAAGATATCAGTCTCAGATATCTTTTATACAGTCTATGGTCCTGGACTACTCACAGTACCCAATCTGACTACTTCAAAGAGTTCAGCAACCAGGAACAGCGTATTTAGGCCACTAATAGCCACCGGGATTCACATAAATCCTGAAATTGACACACATTGGTCCAACAGAGTCCCCTTGAAACCAGGACCAAATCAAGACTTTAGACTCCAGGCAGCCTCATCAACATTACACAGCCAAAGTGTCTCTTCAGTGAAGAGATCCAGACAGAGTGTCCACAGTCTGGCCTGAGAGGAATAACACTACAAGAAGTCCTTGCTGCTAGACAGAGGAAGGATGACGTCGTCACGGCAAAAAATAGGACATCATGGCACTTTGATCGTTTTTTATTTAAATGTGATAAATATCAAGATGACTTCACTGGTTTTAATCCTCCTGCGGTCAAGGTCTCCGTCACGGACTGAAGGACGGGAGCGACAGGAATAATAATCTCGACATTGCTGTAAACTATTGTATCTGCTTTGACTTCATTGCATGTTTGCAGTTTTGAATTAGCAAAACAACAGGACATCTGCGATGATGGACATGAGGCAATGACTTTTAGTTTGACATATACATGCAAATATATAAATATATATATATATATATACGTACATATATTTATATTTGTTTCTTTCTCCTGGGTGAAAGTCCCGTGTTTGCTCCCATCCGAGGCTGCCTCGGCCCCTGATCACACCGAGGTGCATCACTAGAAACCCGTCACCTTCAAAACCAATGCTTCCCTGTTGTCAGCCACCGTCCTGCCGACCCGCTTGCCGGCTCCGGCATCGGGCAGAGCACCAACGGGACGCCTGCGCCTGTGCTTGGTGTGGGCACAGTAAGCAGCCTCCATCACTCTCAGGCTTCAATGCCTCTGTGATCATCCGTCATGTGAAAATATGAGATTTCTACACAGTTGGAGAAATCTTTTTTTTTTATGTGTTGGAGCATATGGAGCTGGCCGAAGGCGGCATGTTGTGCCGGCATCTGGTGTGATTTAAAAGCAGTTGGGCTGCAGTCAGCTGGACCCCGGAGAGGTTAACAGAATGGAGTCGCACTCTGCGTCACTTATTTCCATCACGCTTTCTGTGGTTCGGTCATTTAGACCAGTCTCAGTTTGTAAAAGTTTACCTCCTGGGCTTTTTCCGATGACTCAAATGTTCAGAGGGCAGCCCGAGTGAATCGGTAACAACTTTATAATGTGCTAATATGTTATGTTTATATAGCTTGTTGCTGCGTTGCCCCCGAGCGGCAATAAAAACCCACACGTATTGGCATTGTTTTGGTCTGAAAATTACTTTATTTCCAACATATCCAACATCCAAGCTCCACATCACCTGAGGCATCTTCAGACCTGTAGATTTCCATCATAGCACCTGAAAGCCATTCGTTTAAAAGAAAGAAAAGAAGAACATGAGTCCGTGGCCACAGCTCCTTTCTTTCTCTTTCCTCATTCTCTCTTTGCCTCGAGACAAACGTCGAGAAGAGGCGCCTCCTCCAACTGAGCACTGAGACGGTGGAGGAAAGAGCGGGAGAGGAGAAAAAGGGAAGCGAGAGCCGCTCAAATAAAAAATCATAAATTACTTGAGCTGCCACATTTTATGGAGCGTGTTTCATTTTTCAAAATGACTCCTGACTCACCGAGATTACAGCAGAATCTGCTCACTGTTCACGGTGTCATACAGGGTGACTTATCTCCATGTAGTGTGACGCACGATGAGCGGCCGTTTTCAGCAGCTCGTTGTTTTTGTGTGTCCACTTCATCGATTCCAGGATCTATGGGTAAAACAAACACCTCCCCTCCCAGCGCGTGAATGACTTTCTTGTGAACATGAGCGCAGACAGATGAAGCTTTTGTGTTACACAAGGCGGTCACACCTGAAAACTCACACACACACACACACACACACACACACACACACACACACACACACACACACACACACACACACACACACACTCAGATCAGAGGATCTGTATTTCTCATCATTGAATCATCTCCAGGTTTTTAATCCCAGCGGACAACTGGAAGCACGTTCAACATGCTCAGTTTGCCAGCGCTGCACACAAACAGGTGCTGAGAATGACAAGACACATTCTTCTTCTGCACTAAGTAGCAGACTGAAGTCTTGTTCCAGTCTTGTGTGTGTCTGTGTGTGTGTGTGTGTGTTTAATTGATTAAGTAGATGTACTTAAACAAACAGAAGTGCTGCAGAGAGGACATCCTGCTGCAAACGGTGAAAGCAAAATACCTGTTTTGGAAGCCAGTAACTTCAGACATGGGGAAAAATGAAATAGACCATAAAGCAGGGGATGCTTTAGGGCGGGGCTTACTGATTGACAGGTCTCTACCAGAGACATGTACGCCGTCTCTACGTCACTCCTCATTCCAAATATGGTCACTTTCGTTCACAAGTTGCGAAAGAGACAACATGAAGATGGTCGTAATCCAAGATGGAGATGGCAAAATCGCCATACTCGTCACGACGACTACGTCCACTTTTTGTATACAGTCTAGGCTTAATATTTAAAAAAATGTTGTGTAAAGTATCTCCAGGGGGAGCTGTGTGTGACGTGATGTCACCTGGGGCTGACGACTACAAGTTTGATAAAAGTTGGGGGTGTGGCTATACAGAAGTGAGTTTACGAGACCTCTGTAACCAGCTGCTCATCTCTGCCTAAAGCTAGAGACTCGAGGACACCAGAGACCGTTGCTGCTGATGGAGATTCATGTCCCGAGCTGTCTGACACTGCACCACAATACGACGTGTAGGAGCTGCTCTTTGAGAATTCATGGTGGCATGGGGCCTTGCTTGTAATCTCAAACTGACCCCGTGTAAGAGTACAGGATTATACGCAGCGCATTTAAAATAGGCTTCCTCTCCTCCGCGTGTGTCATCGTACATTTCCTGGAAAGCTGGTGACAGGAAGGTAGAGAGCGCTTTGTGAACCATGACAGTGGAGCCGCCCGGCCCGGGGGATTCGCAGGATGATTTATTCAGCACCCGGCCAGCTGATGGAAAACACAACTCATTTACATTTGGTTTAAAAGAAGTTGGCTCAACAGCTGGGTACAGAGAATCGCTGCATATCACTAATGGAATAATAAAGCATCGTGATGGATAGAAGAACACGGAGGAATGCCTATGACACTGTCTCCCAGTGTGGGCAGAAAATGTGGCCTCGTGATAGGTGCTGCACGCTTTGTGGCACAGAATGAAAGCTGAAGTCACAGAGGGAATGATACGGAGTCTCAGACTTGGTATTAAGGTTTAGGCATAGACTGTATATAAGAAGTGGGCGTAGTCATGCATTGGTATGTGGACGGATGTTTTGAGGCCTTTCATTAGGCAATTTCCCCTTTGCCATCTTAGAATACGGACGTCGCCATGTTTTTTTCCACAAGCAATGAAAAGAAGTTACCATATTTGGACTGAGGAAGAGTGACGTAGAGACGCCGTATACGTCAATCAGCGTGTAGCCCCGCCCTAAAGCATCCCCTGCTTTATGGTCTGTGTGACTCTAAATGGACCATAATGTACTAAATGAACATCATGCTGTATTGAAGAAGACTTGAAACTAGAGATTGAGACATAAACTCATGTTTACAATGTTTACTGAGGGAATAAATCAAGAGAGAAGTAGAGTCATTTTCTCATAGACTTCTATACAACCAGAGGAGTCGCCCCCTGGTGGACACTAGAGAGAATGCAAGTTTTATTAAGACACTTCCGCATTGTTTCACTTGGCAGAACTGGAGGCTGCCGCCTGGCTTGAGGTTATAATTATGTTTAGGTAAGGGTTAGGAATTTAGTTGTGATGGTTAAGGTTAGCATAAGTGGCTTGGGAATGCATTAAGTCAGTGGATGTCCTCTCAAAAAGTAAAAGTTTGTGTGTGTGTGTGTGTGTGTGTGTGTGCTTCTACTTGCAACAAAGTGAGGACCGTAACATTTTGGTAATCACTTCTCTAAAAGCCTGTTTGAAGGTTTAACAGCAACGGAGGAAAACAATTGAATGAGGAGATCTGGAGGCAGACGTGATGATAAAAGCAGGAAACAGAGACAGCGTTTTCATCGTTTTATCTCGGAGCGGTCTGCAATTGATTTTCAAGGTTCTTGGAAAGACAGTGGCACTCATTCATGAAAACTATCAGACTCTGCTTGTTACACTGCCAAACTCCATATTTGTCAATTCAATCTGTGCCGGAGCCGTAAACAAAGATGTGACTCTTATAAGCTGAGGACGTCTCTCTCTCTCTCTCTGCTCATTTTAAACACTTTTTTTGCACAGCACCTGAAAGACTATTGAAATGACATAATGATAAAAATGACTTCTGTGCTTTGTGACCAAATATACATCTCTCTGGACACATCGACTCACTGTGCCAAGGCTTTCTTAGAGCCCAAGACTCACTGAAAATAAAAATATTGAAAGAAAGAGCTCAAGACTCACATAATTAGTGTGACATTTTTTTTTAATGATGAGCTCTTGAACCACAGAGATTTCTTTGTGCATCGGGGTTATATTTTAAGACATCTCACATTATTGCATACTTTGTGGACTGAGTAGCACGCTTTGTCTTTGAATACACATTTCTGAGTCATGGTGGAGCAATCTTCTACCAGATGGAGTTAGGAACCTTGCTGAAGGAGTTAGACTTGATTACATATATATTGGCCATTACAAATAAACCTTCCTAGTGATCTTCCAATGTAATGGGCTAATCCAAAAATGGGCAAAGACGTGGAGCGTGGACGGAGCTGAGGCGGGCCGAATGGCTTGAAAATACAAGCTAGCTAAGGCTAACAAGCTAAGCTAAGGAATAGCCTACATGCTACTCTGTGTTGCTAGCTGGCTAACGTAAACCCAGTGGTGTTGTTGCTCCCAGTTGTTACTTGTGCTACTATATAAATAGCATTGTGCATCTGCTGCAGCTGCAAGCTTCCAGATGGTCCGTCTGCTGCTGCCTGTACTTGCCTGATCAGGGTCTGAATTATTTCTTTTCTCCAGCATGGATGGAGTCATGTGGTTCCCACAGGTTCTGTAACACAAAGAATTGTAAAAAATTATCTGACAAAAGTATTGACGAGTATTCTTTTGTACCTGTGAAAAGTGTGCTCCTTTAAGCACAAGCCATGTGCAATGGTTACTTTTTCATGATTTTATAAAATGTAGTTTCTTATTCTGCTGTACTGTCTTGTATGTACTCCTGATAGAATAAGTATCTGTTGTCACGGCGATGTTGGCATCCTGAAATAGTTTACACAAACTGAATTGTGGTTTCAAACAATTCGTAGTTGGCCAACGTTGAGCGAGGACTCCAGCTCTTAATCAGGCTGCTGCTTGTTAAGGTGTTTTAAATGACTGAAACGGAAGTTCATTCTGAGAATTATTTCAAGTAATTAATCACATATTTAATTGTTATGGAGCAACTTTTAGTCAACCAGTGTATTATTTGTCAAAAGACAACTTTCTGTAGCCCCTGCTAGTTCGAACCTTTTTGTTGTTGTTGTTTAAATTTATATTGAATGTGAATTGCCAGACATAGGAGCTGTGCACAGTTCTCATTTCCCTTCATCTTTTGAAGTATTCTATTCCATGACTCAACATTGTGTTACGCAAGCGTTGCATTATGCACCAGAGCCAAAAATGTACCAGTGAGACATGAATGCTTTTTGATGTCAGTGTTATCATCTCCTAGCAGTACATACGCCACTGTACAACGGTTTGATTGAGATGCAGCAGTTGAAAAGCTAAACAAAGACAGAAGACAGTTAAGAATAGATAGCAAAAGAGTATGTGTGTATCATGGTCTGTCTACACGGTCCATTGGAGCACAAGATTCACCCGAACCCTCCCGGGAAAAACCCTTTATTCTTTTATCTTACCTTCCATCACTGTGTGGATAGCAATAGAATGCTTGCACATACACACTGATATGCACTTATGTATGTGTGTATATAACATAATTAAAGACACTGAAGTAAAGATGCATGCTAATAATACAACTCTATTTATATAGCACATTTTGTACTCAAAGACAACCCAAACTGCTTCACGGATTACACAACAAACATGATAAAGACAATAAAAGCAAGTAAACAAAAGCACAATAACATAATTTTCCTCCTCGACAAAACTTTCTCGCGGTGGACCTCAGGGGTCAATTCTGGGCCCTATTCCTTTCTCAACGTACATGCTTCCTACTGGTCGCATTATTAGAAGACACAATATACACAATATACAGACGATACACAACATAACGTATATATATATATATAAATACACATATATATATATATATAACACAGTTATCCTTCTTCTGAAATAATTTTACTTGCCTAAAAAAATGTTTAGTGCCTTTTTAAAGAGCTGTATGACAAAATATTACTGAAAAACTGTATGTATATATTAAACGTGCACACAGAAATGCCTTTGGAAAATATACACACCCCGACACATATATAGACACACACTGTGTACCAAAGACGGACACACAGGCAGCTCAGAGGAAGATATATGAGCTTTTGGATGTTGTAATCCATAACTGATGATAAGGCTGTAAATGTGTAACAGCTTCAGTGTATAATATAATGGATTCGATCTAAACTGAATCACACTGTGTGAGTTTACCCTCAGTAGACATTCCTCATCCCTCAACACTCTTAATTCTCTCCTTTCAAGTCTCTCAAGATTTGAAACAGCTAAATTGTGCGGCAAAATCCATTAATTGCAATGAAATATCACCTTACACTTCTATTTCAGTTTTGAAAAGGTTGAAAGAAGATGCCGCCATCGAAAGTCTTTCGATGCTGAGCATCCCCTCTTGCGACTCAATCAGATTCTTGCCCTTCCCTTCGCTCCTTTACCCAGAATGGCCATTGTGGGAGAAATGTCCATGTTCGCCTGGGGCACCGATAATCTACTCTCATGATTGTGTGCCAACTTGTGCGTCAGTAAAACGAAAAAGAAAATAAATCTTCGTGATTCTTGGAAAGTGTTACGATGAGCTGAACCTCGACAGGCCGGCCGAGTGTGATCATGAAAGCCATTTCATGGCTCTTGAGTTTTTACCGCTGCCATTCCAGTCGGTATACACATCGTCAGGCTGTGCCGTCATCTTCTCTCATTCAAGACGGGGTATTGTTCCTCTACCACAACCTTTACTGAGCTAAAGGCCGGGGTGTGTCTCGTAAAACCTGTTTCTTCAAAAGCATTAAGAAGTGTGCGGTTCGCGAAAATGAAGGGGTTAATGTGCAAAATAACTGGGAAACTAGCTTGAGCAAATGTACTTCGTTCCTTTCAGACTCTGCCCCTACCAGCGAGCAGACAGACCCGCTGGAGGACGTCACATGATTCCTCCACAAAAACCCCAAAGAGGATTAGAAATAGTGAATGTGGTGGGCTTTTCATCGGGCCAGACTGATCCGTTTTGCAACACACTCCTTCACTTACTCAATCTTTGAATTAGATCATAGTTTATTGACTCTGGAAGGCTGAGCGGCCCATATAATATCATGGTATGTTTCTTTTGTGACAAATTATTTATGTATATTTCACAAACACGTGTTGGAGACACACAGAGACGTGATGACACATATCAGACATGCAAAGGCGGGATCTGTTTTTTTTACTTTTGTGTGATGACAAACACAAATGAACAGCGTATTAAAGAGAAATGATCATCAATCCGTCCCATTGCTTTGTTGTCAGCTGTCTAATTTTCCTTTCAGGTGTGTTTACTCCTGGTGGCCCTCTCTGTCACACTCGAAGGCTTCCAGCAAACAAGCTGTCACACAGTCAAACAAAAGCCATTAGCTCTTGAATGGGGCTGCTGATGGATTGCTTCAGCTTTAATATGGACGTGACAAACACAGTTGTTATGAATTCAATGGAATAACACAAGAGTGGAAGCGCAGGACTATGAGGTTTATGTTTGTATGTCTCAGGGCTGTTGAGTCTGGCGTTAACAAGGACTGGTCCTGGTCTCAGTCACTGATGGATGTTGACTTTTTCCTCCCTATAAAAGTCACAAATGTACATTACTGGTGACGGCTTTATACATAATGGTGTTCTAGGTCAGTGGTTCTCAACTGGTCTGGCTGCGGGACCCACCATCACCCCTTAATGGCAAGCCGCGACCCAAATCGAAGAACATTTTCAACTTCTCAAATGTATTTAATGAAAAGATGGTGCAGTTTGAACCTGAGCTGAAAATGTCCTCTGCAGTCGTAGTGTAGGAGCTCTCTTCTGCAGAGAAATCGTTCCCGTCAGTCCCCGTCCCACACATGTGTCACGTAAACGAGGAAAACTGCTTTGTTGGTTATGTCTGTAGATTCGTCCATTTGTAATGCAAAATGACCACTTGCCTTAATCCGAGCTGTGGTCTGTTGTTCGATGTCATCCGACATGTCTTCAATTCGTCTACTTATAGTGTCATTTGCCAGAGGTATAGTTTTCAGTTTATCCTCAGCTGATATTAGCATTACAAGGCATTAACGCCAAATATTGTTAAGGAGTGTGAATAGACGGCACTCCGATGCATAAAAAAAAATCACAAAAACCACAGGATTTTTTTCCCAGGCAAAGCCCCGCGATCCACTGAAAACGGGTCCGCGACCCACTTTTGGGTCGCAACCCACCAGTTGAGAATCACTGTTCTAGGTAACACTGTTTTACGAAACGCTGACTTACGAAACGTTGACTTACAAAATGCTGTTTTACGTTTAAATAAAATTCACAATTTGGTCTTAAAACAATAGAAAGGTTCCCACAGAAACAGTTTCTGCTGAACCACACTGCTTAACCTCTTTAAGCCTCATATTAAGTTTGATTGAATTGCCCCCCATTTCTTACTATTTGGGGCAAACATATATCACAATTAATACAAAACAACACTGACAGATTAAAGGGCGGAGCTACTGTGATTGACAGGTCTCTACCAAAGACGTATACAGCGTCACGACGTCAATCCTCCGTATTCCAAATATGGTAACTTCTATTCATCGGATGCAAAAAAGCCAAGATGGCGACGGCCGTAATCCAAGATGGCAACGGCAAAATCGCCAAACTTGAGGCTTCATAATCACAAACCAATGGGTGACGTCACGATGACTATGTCCCCTTCTTATATACAGTTTATGCTGAGGACACATCGCACTACACGTGTTTTATGGCCGATGTGTTTGGGATTGAGGGTCAGCACCTCCAAGTCTGAGGCTGTACTTTGGCTGTTAAAATGTTGTTATGCTCCTTCCAGTGCCTGCCTCTAACTAAGGTGTCACAGGAGAGTTTACATTCAAGGGTTACAGGAGACATGCAGTATGCCATAGTTGTTTCTTGGGCCATGTCTTCGCTTCCATGAAGACATGAAACTGAGTTTGGTCAGAGTTGGCTGCTTGTATTTTCTTGGGCATTTCTTGGGCACCGAGACAGACCCAGATCAGGTTGCAGGCGTTACAGATCTCATCTGTCAGGGAACCCCTAAGAAAAGCTGGAGGATGTGGCCGGTATGAACGTTTTATTGTCAGCCTGCCGCGTCCAAGAATCTGGATTAAATGGTGTAAAAATGGATGTGTTGATCATCAGTTTTGTTTTGTTTGTCTGGTTTTGCTTATCCTGCACCCCCAGTCATTTTCCATTGTGAGGACGAAGCGCTATCATGAGTTTCAAGGCCCTCGATTAACCTTGAAGAGAGCCGTTCACACAAGACATAAGGGTTCAACTACAAAGGCTGGCACTTTGAAATGAGATTCACACAAAGCGAGGCAGTTTGAATGATTAACCTTCTGTTAATAAAGTTTAAAAAAGAAACGTCTTTGTGGGCACAAGCGTGTGTTGTTGTAGAGTCCCCTGTGCTGACAGCTATGTTCCCTGTATTTGTTTCACATCACTGCAAAAGAACATCAAACGCTTCAGATTCTCGGTACAGAGTTTCTGAAGACTGATCAAATCAAGCGTGCTTAACCTCAAAGAGAAAGCCTTAAATAAATAACGTTACCGTCCGATCACTTTAAAGTTTGAAAGGCCTCAATCAATGTGATGTTTATGGCTTCACACCTCTTGTATGAGTGTATCACATTAGAAAATGACATGTGCACCTTATTGATCTGCTCTACAATCATTTTAAACTGAGTGAAGGAGAGAACCAGAACCAGGACTGAGAGGGACCGTCAGACCCTGCTGCAGTAACATGAGAGGTTATCTAAAGGGAGTCTGGTGCTCGGACACTTTTGTCCACAGAGGCCGCCAAAATCAAATCGGAAGGAAGCTCTTTAAGCTTTAATTCACTGGATAAGTGAAGACTTTGATCTCCTGTTATCTCCTGTTATTCTTTGGGCACCGTTGATATCTGTCGGTCGTCTCCATGAACGTCTGTACAAATGTCATATTTCACTTTGGACTAAACTTTGCAACACTCAGCATTTCGCAGAGTGGGGTGTGGGCTTACAGATGGCACACTTTATCTCTCACCCACAGCACAGTTACAACTTTCACTGCTTTCACTGGTGAATAATAAGAGGATCTTGATTTTTACAAGCACACATTGTAGAGTTAATGTCTCTTCGGACAAATATTGTGCAGAAATATTATAAAATATGGGTAAAACTAATACCAATAAGAGGAAATTGGTTAAATTAAGTTCAGTCTGAATTTATATATTTAGTTTTTAGGGCCCTGAGGAGGCTTGGGCCAGTTTATCTGTTTAATTTAAAGGCAATTCATATGATTTAGCCAATAATGATTTCAGTGATATCATGAGAATATCTTTCAAAGATGGGACCAACAGAAAAACAATGAATTGATCATTAAATAATTTGCTCTCATAACCAAAAGGCTAGAAGTAGTGAATCATCAACATCCAGAGAGGTGTGTGCAGGATCAATCCAACCTGGGCTCAGGTAACGCACCACACATGCCCTGATTAAGAGTTACCTTTGCCTTATTTATCTGTGAAAAACAAAACCAACATGTGAGGAAACATCTTTACATAAAAAGAAAAAGCGCATCAAAGAGCATCCTTGTAGTTAGATTTGACACTTTGTTTCCAGGTGGGAGGGGTCGAGTCCACTTCAAAAGCACCGAAGTCCCGCCTCGCGGTGTGTATCCCTGCTGGAGGAGACTTGAGAGGCTATAAAATGAAGGAACTTACTGTAACCTGGACGCATTCTGCAGCGGGAGTTTCCTCCGTGAACTCCGCGTGCAGGAACTGAAGTCAGCCCAAACGCTTTAATCACTGCTCCGAGAGCGCGAGAGAGAGCGAGAGCGCGCGCGAGAGCGCTTCCTCTCACTTGTCCACGCCGAGAACGTCCCATCAAGTCGCCGGGTGTCGCCAGCGCAGCCATGGCGGGGGACGGGTCCGAGCAGCGGGCGCTGCAGTATGAACAAACTCTGGTAAGTTAGACTGGTTGCCAGTGTGAACTTTGCCCGCAACGGTCCCCTTCTTGCGTGGAGGAGAAACAAAGCCAGACTCCGGTGACAAATCCTTCAATTGAACGCTGCCGGCTCAGCGCACGCATCTGACATGACTGGCTAACAAAACTCTGGTCAAAAGTTGTCATTTAATTGAAATAAAGTGCGTGTTGGTGTTGTGTGAGCGTGCCGAATGCAGCGGTGTAGCTCTCCGAGTGTGTGTTTTTAGCCCACAAACATGGGTCAACCATAAGTTGTCCGATTTTAAACTAAGTTCAACTCTCACGTGAAAGTGACCGAGGTTTGTGGTGTCGGAAGCCGCTGTGTGGCTTTTTAAGTCCCTACTTGTCCCACTTTGGTGTAGTTGTGTGGTGACATAAGTAAGGACATGGCTCTTCATGTAACGTTACAACAGTAACGTTCCAGGTAGAAGAGGGCTTATTGTCGCAACATCTGGATCTCGGGTGGTCTTCCTCCTCCTGTACGGCGAGCTGTTGGCCAAACTCCATTCTCAAAATGCCACGCGCTGTAAGAAAGCCCGGTAGAGTGGATCATAAACGCATATTAGAAAATGAGATTTACGCTTGTTTGTTTTTAATAAATGTGCTGGTGAATTCGGCGTGATAATATTTCATTAAACTGTTCTGTATGAGGAAAAATGACAGCTTTCCAGACATGTCGCCTTTTCCACACACAGTCTCGGTCCGACCGAGCAGACACCCGGTGAGCGGCAGCGAGCAGTGGGGAAAGTTTTTAAAAGTAGATATTTGGGGAAATAAAGTAATGCTTGGTGCTCGATACATAAGCCGAATTCATAATAACCTCTTTATGATTTTAATAAAAACACGGAGTCATGTTATAAGATGTGCATATTTGCAAAAAAAAGCAAACTAGCTCTCCCTTGACGGATTTGTGACTGGACTTTTGCCGGTATAGTTATGTGCATTCAGAACCCTCATTTGGCAAATGTTCTAACCAGCCTGCCATCATAACCGAAACACCTACTATACATACGAGGATGCTCATAATGTCCTGTTCCACACAAGCAGCACAATAGTCCTCGGGTTACTGTATGTGGAGGCTGCATAGATATCCATTCAACAATGAATCAATTCATTGTTCAGCAGCTCTGGTGCTGAGAAAGCACTGCTGTGTACAGTACATGATGCATAATGTGTTGTGAGATGACATGTGTGTGTTATAGTTGTACGGGCGTCCGGTGCTTTGCCGGCTTACTTTTTCTTTTTTCTTTTTTTAATGCAGTGTCCCCCGAGTGTGATTGAGTTTGTGCTTCAAACTTTACCGCCACTGTAAGCATTATAATCCATAGATGGTCTGCACAACGTTTAGAAGATGTACCAGCTGAGTGACAGGGTTTGATAGCAGACCTGTTTTTATACAGCAGGGGGCTCGCAAACATTTTCATGTCACTGGCTCCTCAAACAGGTCGGAGCCCAGGGACCAGGGACACACGTGACCAGTGCAGGGACTTCCCCAACGACTGGTTTAAATGAATCCTTAGAGTTGTATAATGATGGAAAAACAAAAGATAACATTCTTATGCATTATCTAACAGGTAAAGTGAATTTTAATGTATATAAATGGCACTATTTGTCATTCCGCTCCTCCCAAAGGACCCCTCGAGGGCTCCTAGATCCCAGTGTTTTGTGTAATGAAGTGTCTAGTTGAACTCTTCCTGTCGAGCCTAAAGAGTCCTCTGTTTGAAGGGACAAGTTTTATCGGCCAACTGGACCCATTCAGTGGCCGCGAGGCTTTAACTTAAGAAGAGCCACACAACTAACACTTCTTTGGGCCTCTGTTTCCTTCTCTTTGGAAAGAGAACCCGTGCCTCTCTGTGTGTGTGTGTGTGTGTGTGTGTGTGTGTGTGTGTGTGAGAGAGATTACACAACGTGCGACCCGCTGATTCAGCGCTGGCCGCTCCGTCGCCCTGCGGCTCTCTGAGAGGAACGTGCATCCAGCAGCAGCAGCAACAAATAAATAAAATAATTCCTTTCCTGTTCATCTGTGCTCACCTTGCTGTGTGCTCTGGTGATGTGTTACATGAACAAGATCGTGGATAAGTGGACTGTAATAAAAATAGCTGCCGTGTGAGAATAACTCCTTTCAACATGAACGAGTTGTCTCTCTCTGCCCCCCCCATCCCCTCGCCCCGTGGGTTGTAGTAACACGGTGTCTTTGTGTGATGTTGGCAGTCGTGGTGGTTGTGTGGGTTTTGTTGTGGGCAGTGGATGCTCAAAGAGGCCAGTGTAGCCTGGCTGAGAGAGAGCGGCTGAAGGGATGTTAGCGGGGAGGACTTTGGAAATAAACCTCTCAACATGTTGTCTGACATCAGACCGATGTTTGTGTTTGCATGAAGCTGATTCGAGGTGATTCCTGCCACAACCTGAGTCCGCTCCGTGCATCGATACGCGGGACCGACACGGCCTGTGTAATAGTCACTGAATGCAATCTAGTGGTTTCCTCGTCTCTCGGAACGGCTTTTGTTTTTCTGGACGACATTAAGTTAAAACCGCCAGTTGGGTTTCGGCAAGGAAGCCTTCGGTTAGATTGCATATCGTGATTATTTCACAAACTGCTGTGATAATGGCCTCGATGGACACATTGCTGTTCTAGTATTTATGCAAAGTTACATAATGTACACCGCACAACTGTTTTTTTAGTTTCAGTTCCCCACGATTATCTATAAACTGTTTCTCTTGAGAGGCTTCAGACATGAGTTTTGGTGTTTTTTGGCGTTGGAACGAGTCTCTTATGGAAGCCCATATATGAGCACGCAATCGAAACCTGTTGTTGTCGTCCTTCAGCGGCTGTAAGTGGCTGCTGAAGAGGCTTGGCAGCAGTTAAAAGGTGCCATTCAGGCCCGAGAACACTCGGCGTGAGAAGGTCACTGCAGCGCACAGGCTGCTGCAGATCATTCATCTATGAATCATAAGTTGTACACACCGCTGTACTGATGGCTGTAAAAACATAACGCAATGCATGTTTTGATAGTGAATTATCTCATTAAGTAGTAAATGGACGGTCTTGTGATCAAAGGGTTTCATCAGGTGGACAATAGACTCAGTCGTGACCAATCGGAGGCGGGTATTATAATGTGGTGTGACTGCATATGGAACTTTTTACATTTTTATTGTAACAGAGCCAACAGCATGTTAGATCTCAGAGCTGCAAAGTCTTTGTCGTTGCTTTGGTCCAGTTTGAATCTGCAACAGGAAGTTGCTAAAATGTTCGAGGGAGAGACTTGTTGTCAGTCTGGTGTCTCCGGCCTGGGCAATATATCAATATTATATTGTGACAGCAGAGTTTTGATGTACATTAACAGGCGTTTGTTTCCTCTTTTTTTTCGTTCTGGTAAAGTGATGTAATTGTCTTATTTTCCTCTACCCACGTAGTCATTACATCCACATTACTGATGATTATATATGAAAAATCTCGTTTCGATATTGAGGTATTTGGTAAAACATATCGTGATATTTGATTTTTCTCCACATCGTACTGCCTTAGTGTCTCCATTGCATGTTTGATTTGTCAACGGTCAATGAGACTTGTAATAATAAACAGGATAATCATAATGATACGAGAGGCTCTTAAAGGGACAGTGCACTGATCAAGATAAGCCGGAGGTTTGAAAACAACCCTGATGACATCATCAAAACTGAGTGACAAACTGGTGGTAGAAGTTTAGACGACCGAGGTCATTTGCAGGCAGTTTGGGGCCAACAGGTGATGCAATCGCATTGCATTGTGGGAATTGTAGGATGCCCCGTAGTAGGGCTGCAGTAATCTGCGGATTGTTTTCTCGATTAATCTTTTGGTCAAATATATATATTGTAAAATATTCACAAGTTCCTAAAGCTCAATGCGACTCATTTCTAATTTTCTTTTTTTTTTCTGTCTGAAACCTCAAGAACTACAATTTATGATATAAATTTATAGAGTAAGAAAAACTAGTTTGAGCCGGGCTAACCTGATTAGCATGCTTTAGCTAAGTAGCAACAGTAACGCACTCGCAGCTTTCTGGGTGGATCGCATTCCTGTGTAAATAAGGTGTGTGTGTGCACGTGTGTGTGTGTGTGTGTGTGTGTAAGTGTAAGGTAGGGATGGTATTGACAGAGAGAGGATGTTTTAGACGAGGACGTCTCACTCCAGAACTTTTCAAAGTACTGATTGCAGAACCGATGACTCCAGACCTCATCAATACTCCGGGTTTTTACTCATTTAGACCAGAGTGTTGGGGGTCCTCCCTAGTGTATGAGGTGACATGGTCCGTCTGGAGGCTAATGACCAATATCTGCGTGTGTGTGTGCATATCATGAAGCGAGATAAGGTGACCAGTAACTACCTCCCCACTGATTTTAACGTGTTCATAGGTGGACACTCGGGGCTGCCTCTTCGCTGCACTACAACCGTGTAAATGACATGAAAGTTGAGCGTGACTTGCAGCAGTTGGTGAAGAGAAACAAAGTCGTATTCACACATGTTTTTATTTTTTAAATCTCAGCAGGACTTCTGCTTTATGAGCAGGAATGTGCTGATATTCTAATAATGAGGGTGGACTTTTTTTGAAGAGCAGCGGGGAAGTGAAAGTGTCGGGTGGAGCAGTATGGGAACGTATTAAAGTGTGTGTGTGTGTGTGTGTGTGTGGCCGTCTGTCTTTGCTGTGTAATTTGTAACCGTGTGTTATTGGCCTGCCTGTGGTCATTCGCTTTATGTAGCGCGTCTGTTTGATGTCTGCTCTCCTCGTGGAAATTTCCTCTTCACTCGCCCTCTCAAGACCTTTTTATTTTTGCAAGGCAGGTCAACAGCTCCTTGACCTCCTTTTATTGTGAGGAGAAAGGAGCGCTCTCATAACATTTGTTCAGAGCCAAGTTGTGAATAGGTTGTTTTGTCTGCAGATAAGCATACAAAAACTCTCTGACTCACTCACTCACTCACAAAAGATCAACCCCAGAAGGTGGAATGTGTTTTGGCTTTTTGTTCTGAGAGGCATCGATCCCACGGCGATGGTTAACCGCTGAGAGAATAAACTGCATGGATTTACAGATGAGCTGGTTTTAAAAGTATGTCAAAGACCGGTAAAAGGGGTATTTTTATACTTAGTCGTGAACGTTTTCAGAACTATCTATCTATCTATCTATCGGCGTGGCTCCTCCCTCTTCGTGGGTTCGGCGTGGCTCCTCCCTCTTCGTGGGTTCGGCGTGGCTCCTCCCGCTTCGTGGGTTCGGCGTGGCTCCTCCCGCTTCGTGGGTTCGGCGTGGCTCCTCCCGCTTCGTGGGTTCGGCGTGGCTCCTCCCGCTTCGTGGGGTCGGCGGGGCTCCTCCCTCTTCATCATCTTGAGGCGATAAGACCGCAAAGTCAGAGTTGACACATCAGCGGATGTTCAGTTCACTATCGTGTGTGTCCGTGTCGAGAGGGATGCTTTTTGATAAAGAGGATCTTGTTGATGCATCAACCCCGTGCCACGGGAAAAGACCCAGACGTGAGGATGAATACAGTCACATTCACCTCGGCTGTTACTGAACGAGACTCTCGAGCTCCATTTCAGTTCCTCAAATCACAGCATTGACCTTTGGTCTGGAACTCTGAATAAGTGGAAGTTGCAACAGTGAAACAATTTGATCAGTTTGTTTATTATCCGGATAAACACAAATCTCTTAAAGTCAATGAATTCTCATGATAGTCAGCCGTCATCACCCTTCATATGCAACCAATGTGTTTATGATGACATTTAGATTTATTTGATTTGATAAAGGACCATTTGATGCACCGTACCAGATTACAGCTCTACTTTGTGTCTGTAAATCGTTCACTGGAGCATAAAGTTGTTTTCAAGAGCGCACAATTCATTTTATTTTGAAATGGCGTGCACGTGAAGTGCACCAGATCGATGCACTTTCATTATAAAAATGTGCAACATTTAGGGTTCTGCATCAAGTATTTAGATTTTCTATCATATCAATATAAATACTTCATCACATTGATGCAAAAATCACATGCTGTCGTTTATTTGCAGTTTCAGTCCATCTTAACTTCCCTTACTGCCTCATGCAGCTGCTGGAAATAAGCGGAGCTGATTATTGCTCATGCTCCAGAAAGATGGTGATGATGATGATGATGATGATGATGATGACGACGACTCGTATCACCGTCATGTTGTGTCCTTATCTGCTGTCACTGCTGATCTTCCGCATCGCGGCTGACCTCCTCACTGTTTATACAACCGTCAGCACTTTTTTTTCCTCTCCCTCTGCTGAACATCCTCGATGATAAAAGTTCCATCTCTGTCCAAACAGAGCGTCAGGAGGTCAACGCTGTGACGCCGTTCCTTGGCCCCCGTGTCTTTCCTGTGAAATCTCTTTCCTGTACGAGATTGATCTTCGTCTTCAGTTCACCAACCCAGCATTCAGTCGCCCCGCCGCCTCTCTAATGGCTGTTAGTCGACACAATGTAATTAAACAGACGCGTCGGCGTTTAGCCGCTGATGGAGTCGATCAGCACGAACCGTCTCCTCCGCCGACGGATCGGGAGGCGCGATAGAAGATGCTTTGATGCGTCAAACACTGTTCCCAGCATACGTCTACGTGACAAGAGATCATACGACAGAAAATACCCATAAGACCTGCATTGACCGTGCGTATTTGTGGTCTAAGGTGATCCTTTGTTACAGATTAACAGACTCATACAGTACAGCGGAGTCTGAACAAAAAGCTCTGTTACACAATGAGATCTCAACTGCAAATACGTCCTTTTCATCAGTGTTTCTAGTTCTGTAGAGAAAAGGTTTGAGGTGCAGAAACAAGAAGCAGAATCTATAAACTGAAGTGTTTTACAAAGTCTCTGATCTGTCACTTTCCCTCTCCACAGAACTCAATGTGCCAGTCTTGGATTAAGAGTAGGCCTCAATGGCCCGATCAGCCCTGTTGAGCAAAGCCGTTCAGAGCTGCAGTCTTTCCCCAAGTAGAAGCAGATCTCAGGACACAAGTCTTGTTCCACGGTTTACCGATATCAAAAACATATCGCAATACCCAAATCGAAAACGATAAGCGCGGCTCTAATGACCAGATAAATGTACCGATATGTTTCGAGTCGCCATTTCTGAATGTGTCCCAGCATCTCCTGTAAGTCAAGGATTGCGTGTTAAAGTATTATTTCAACGTGTTTCTTAGTAACGTGAGAGGAAAAGCAGTTTGTGGTGACATTCTCCTCCCAAAACACAACTCTGCTTACTGCGGCACCTTCCTGATGTTAGCAGCTTTTCCCTCGTCAACTTTCTCTCAACTCTAATTTGAGTTTATTGTCGTTTTGGGACTTTTAGTTTTGGAAGCCTGTCGGTGTCTCCCATGCTGCAGTACCGCTCTCTGCCTAAACGGTTGCTGAGGCGCTGGCGGGGGCGCTGTTTTACAAATATAAAGCCTCATTAAACGCTGTGATGACGCAAGTGATAACTTTATTTTGTGTAACCAGATAACTCAAATAAATTCAAGTGGACATTAGATTACTGCAAACTATGTAAATTGTATGTTCTGTAATCTCATATCGCACTACTTTTGCTGACGTTTTATTTTGTAGCCTTCTGACCGTTCCCATCGCCGGTCTCCTCAATTTCTCTCTTGAACTCTAAATCAGGAACCAGAGCCTTCAGGAGAGCCGTAGTATTGGCAAGTGTGTGTGTGTGTGTGTGTGTGTGTGTGGCTCTACTATACGTGTGCATGTTGAATGGATAGATGGTGTAATAATGTGATGTGACAGCAGGGAGGAAAAGGAGCGATTAAGTTCAAGAGTTGGCCCGCTCACTATAACGGCTCGGCTGGTGAAAGACCCTCCTCTCTCACACACACACACACACACGCGCCTTCTTGTCCCTTCAGTCACCAAACAAGCGCGGCCTATTTTAAGGACACGCAGCGTTATCTGTTAGTCACTGATGCTAACAGATGGTGGTGACTGCGTGTGTTCGTCTTTACAGCACAAATCACACTCGTGAAAGAGATTTTCCGGAATGTTTTCTATTTATTAAAATCAACTGTACATGACCGTCTCAGCACCAGACAGCAGACACACACAGACTATAGCCAGTGAACATGGTAGAGCATCGAGCTGCTAAAGAGCCAGATATTACCCTCAGGAGGTGGTGGAGACCAAAAACAGAGCTAAAAGTCAGTAAATATGGGATTTACATTCACCAGGTCCCCAAAAACACAATTAATGCTAATGTCGCTCTGTAACTGGATGTGTGAATACGCACCAAGTTCAGCTCATAAGGTGATATAATATCTATGGTTGTTCAGAGTTCGGCCTGCTGTTGGTGCAGCTCAGGTCTATATTGATCAACACAATGAACCAGTCGCTGATATTTCTTCCCTCTCAGTGTTGAGTCGACCTTTTATATCCAAACAAACCTCTCGGCCTGTCTCAGAGTCGGGGTGTAGTCCTGTGATGTTCAGCCCTCCAGATAGATTCGGCTTTGAGGATCAGAATAAAAGAGTTCAGGAGGGTGAGAACACATTCGGCATTCAAATTCTGTGTTGAAACCCAAAGTGTGTGTGTGTGTGTGTGTTATATCACGTCCAACACTGTCTCGCTCAGCTGTGTTGAAATACTTAAACCCAGAGAGCCGAGGTCGCCAACCTATTTATTTCATCTGATGAGGAGCGCTGGACACGGCTCGGCCCCCGTGGACGGAATACCCAACGAGTGTGAGAGACCTCGCAGAATACCAACTCGCGCAGCCTCTCGCCCCTCGCCACCGGCAATTACATTTTTGTTTTTTTTCAAACTCCCCAAAACTTCCCACTGGCTTAAGGCATGTCTTTAGACACCAGAGATCCTCTGGTGTCTAAAGTGATCTGATTCTGTGCAGAATCCTCGGCTGGTGTTTTGCTCGTTTCGTCGTCTACTTTTTGCCCTTTAAGCAGATTCTTGATGAACTGACATGAAGTGATTTCTTTGAAGTTGTGTGTGTGGAAGCGGAGGAGGAATGTTTGTAGGACTACAGATTTTTTGTTGCATTTGTGCATCTGCATATACTGTCTAATAACTCCCCTGTGTGTTCGACTGTTGTTACACAGCGGCAATTAGCGGTTGTGTGTGTGTGCGTCTGTCTATACTTTGTGATGTGTGTGTGTGTGTGTGTGTGTGTCTGTCTATACTTTGTGATGTGTGTGTGTGTGTGATGTATTACTTGTAAAATGCCGGCAGGCCTTTGAAACGCTTGATTGAGTTTGTGACGGGCGCTGTGTTTTCTTTCTCCTTTGTTCCACTACATTCATATTAAAGCTGGATCGATGGATCTTGTTTTTAGCTCTCACCCTCCTCCCTCTCGCCCCCCCCCCTTCTTCTCTTTCACCCCCTCTCGTCCCTCCATCCATTCGCCCCTGCTGTCCACCCTCAGAAGTGTGTGTGCTGGCATGTCCTCCTACATCCCGCTGCCGGTGTTGAGCGCTGACACGCACACACACACACCGATCTCTCTCTAATAAGTCGGCCCGAGCTTCAGCAACTCTGCGCCCCTCCTTCCCTCCCCCATCCCGCTGATGAGGGAGAGAGAGGAAAACCTGTGGGGGTGCAGCCGCCATAAAGTGCTGCGGGGGACGACATGTTGTGGTGCACTGCACTGGGAGGCATGCGAGTCCTGTGACTGATCCACACACTGACAGCTGCGTGGGGTCTACACACACACACACACACACACACACACAACTGAGTTACGTTCAGGCAACATAACTACTGAGGCATTTTGTCACGTATCCGGGCTTCAGTAACTGCACATTCGTGGTTATTTGAACCCAAACAAAGAGCCTTTCCTCAACCCAACTACGTAGTTTTGTTGCGTAAACCTAACGGAGTTGTTTCCTGTGAAGCCGGAGGTTTATTTTGAAAAGACTGTAGTCATGTAACAAGCAGAAATTGACATGTTGCTGGACTTTAGCAGGAAAATGCACAGAAAATTATGAACTTTTTGTGGGATATCATATGAGGACACGGTGCAGTGACCCCTTGAGGGGTTTTTCTGGATCATAATTACGTAGATGACTTATGAAGTGATTTCGTGGGATATCTCTAAATCCCAGCGCATTAACTTCTGTAGGTGAAGATATGAACGCTGTATGAGAACAGTCTGCATGCAGACAGTCTGACCTCCCTTCACCTTCGAGGCACCTTTGCTGATGATGCAGTTTTTCTGTTCAGTGTGACACACACACACACACACACCAACACATTGACATGAATGTGGACATTGGTCCGTATTGTGTTTGGCATAAACTAATAATATAAATTAATATCTCACTGTTTGTACCCGCGCAGCATTATCAGGTCAACGCAGACCGAGAGGTTAATCAGAGGTTCAATTTCTCCTCGTTCAAGCGCAAAGTCTTTCAAAAATACATTTCCTCCTTCACAGGACACAACGTAGTTCGGTTGAGGAAAATATCGTGGTTAGAGTTAAAATAACCACTAATGTACGAAGTTACATGACAAAATCAATCAACGTTGACTTCTTGTTTCACACGGCAAACTAGCGGCGGTCCAGTTTTTGTTTGACACATCCACCGCCGTCATAGAATCGCTTATTGCTTGAATATTGTAGATCTGGTTCTGTTATTTTGCTCATGAGGTTTCACACAGCCGGTTACAACAAGTGGCTGGGGGACAAAAACCCACTTCCTTTCCCAACATCCCGTCTGTTTGTGTGGCTCTGTTTGACCCAACAAGCTTAAACATCATGCGCAGCGCCGCCGCGCTTGTTGCTTTAAGAGTCAGTGTTGTGACAGTAGTGGTGTTACTCCCAGCTGGCCAAAGGTGTGTGTGTGTGTGTGTGTGTGGCAGTTGTTTGTGAACATTGTTGATCGCCTCTTGTACGTTTGTACAAGATACCCACTGACCACACACACACACACACACACACACACACACACACACGTTAATTCATAACACATTCTGTTGCTGCACACAATGAATCATTTTACATTTAATGTAAATATTATGTAAGCATGCGGCTGCACTGTCGAAACAGCCTGTAACTGCTTCTTAATGTTCGACTCCAAGACACACACACACACACACACACACACGTGTATCAGCAGCAATCAGTAACGAGTAGTGAAGGCAGAATCAAAGACGATTGATTAAATCAGTCAGCCAGGTGTGTGTGTGTCTATTACCAGTGACACCCTCTTGCTTTGAGATAGATGGGCACCATTAACCTTAAATGAATGGCAGCAGCCACCCTGCATTCCCTCCCTCTCACTCCTCCTACTCTCTCTAGTTCTAGTTGAAATGTGTTGAACAGGAGTCTCACACTCGACATGTATGAAGTGAACTGACACGGTCGGTTGTTTTTAAAGCCTGAAGTTCAATCGGCTCGGCTCTGAAGGCGGGAAAGAACAGGCTGAGTAGATGAAGCGTCTCTTTTGTCTTTGACAATTCATTTTACAAAAAAAGAGGAAGCTCATGTTGGAGCTTAAATGTCGACCAACGGTTACGTTTAGGGGAATTACTGCAACGCAGAGAAGAGGGGAGACGTTTTAAGGAGATGTTGCGTACGACCATTTTAACTGGTTTGGTCCACTTTCAAATGCGATCTGATTCTACCAAGCGGACCAATCAGCTGTTGTAGTCCGTGTGGCCGCAATGTGTGGTGACGTTTCTGTGGAGCTGCTCGCCAGGCTCCGGTTCTGCCGAAGTGTCTTAAAACTTGCATTCTCTCTAGTGTCCACCAGGGGGCGACTCCTCTGGTTGTATAGAAGTCTATGAGAAAATGACTCTACTTCTCTTGATTTATTACCTCAGTAAACATTGTAAACATGAGTTTATGTCTCAATCTCTAGTTTCAAGTCTTCTTCAATACAGCATGATGTTCATTTGGTACATTATGGTCCATTTAGAGTCACACAGACCATAAAGCAGGGGATGCTTTAGGGCGGGGCTACTGTGATTGACAGGTCGCTGCCGTATACAGCGTCTCTACATCACTCTTCCGTGGATGAAATATGGTAGCTTCTGTTCATTGGCTGTAAAAGAAACACGGCTACAGCAAAATTGCCAAACTCGAGGCTCCATAACATCAGTCCACAAACCAACGGGAGGCATCACGATGATTACGTCCACTTCAACATACAGGCTATTGTACCTACCGTCGCCATGAACTCCCTCCAGTCCCTCAATGGTCAGCACCGGTTTAATGAACGCAGCTGGATGTCGTGCTTCTTCATTTCTCTTCTAGTTTCTTGCTCTGCAGTGTTTCCCTTCAGTCATAGTAGGAACAGCTTAGTCTTTCCTGCTTTGCTCTGCTTCTCTTCAGTATGTAAGCATGCAGATAGCAGCATGGTATGTACACTTATTGCTCAACATCTCGGCAGCACAGACACGTGACGAGATATCGTGAGTTTACAGTAAACCCAGCAGTGTTTAAAAGATCTTTTCTATCATGAGACTTTTATTAAGGACTGAGCGTAGGGGTTATGTGTTATTCACTGGACTAGCAGGGGGGGTCTCACTGTGCTTTTCTGTGAAATGTGTGTATGTTCCAGTGAAAGCTACAGAAGTGAAGGTACCAGGGCTCCCACAGAGGAGTTCCTGGACAAACGGTGATCTCACTGGGCCCTAAAATAACATGAAATATTCTGTGGAAGAGACCCGTGAATGAGCCTTCATCAGGTTCCTATAGGCCAACATGGGAATTCTATCTGGTCGGTCCAAGACTTTAGTCCGGTCTGAAACATCTTACCAACTACAGACATGATGGTCCCCTGAGGGTGATCTCCACACATCTGTCCCAGCGCCTTCCCCACCTCCCCATCCCCCCTGTTTCCTCGTCTTTATCCTCATTCCTATAAGTTTGTGGATATTATGCGCTTATTATTTAATCACAGAATAATTACCTGCATAAATAGCAGCGCATTAAAATCAATTAAAGTAATGAAAGCATCAACCCGTTTGATGCCTTACAAATTTTATCACACACACACACACACACACTGGTTCATTGGATCCTGTCTCGGGCAACCTTTATTCCATTACAGATATTGACACAAAACTGGCCGCTTGGCAGCTTGGCAGCTGTGTCCCTCCTCCTCTTCATCCTGAAGTGTTGTGTGTGTGTGTGTGTGTGTGTGTGTGGCTGTATTTGCTGAATGTCTCAGAGTTCGGTGAGACTTTCGTCCTCTGTTGTTCTTCCTCTCACCTGGCTCTGTTTCTGACTTTCTCATGAGCGCTTTGTGTTTTTTTTCTTTGTCTCTTTCACACACTGAGGAGGTCTGTTTGTGTTATGACTCTCATATTTCTCTCTCTCTCTCTCTGCATAATGTTTTCTCATGCTCTCTCCACCTCCTCACACCACTTGTTCTATCACATCTTGTCTTTCTCGCTCTCTCTCTGTGTTTGTGTGTCTTACAGTCGATGGCCCCCGTCTCTTTCTCAGGCCAGTTATTGTCACAGCTGTGTTTCCTCAGTCAGTGATCACTTTTATGGACAGTGTGTCCTCGTGTGTGTGTGTGTGTGTGTGTGTGTGTGTGTGTGTGGTGCCATGGTGGTGCCTTCCCACGTCCAGACGGAGCACGTGTGTGAGACAAAAAGGAAAAGAGAGAGACACACACACTGGGACTCATTGTGCACAAATGTATTTTCTCCCTCCTTTTCCTCCCTCTGTCTCACCCCTTTTCTCACTGGGACTCCATTGTCTGTCCCGTTACTGTGGCCTCAGTTCATCTTAGATTCAGATCCAGCGTTTTGAAAAATGAGGACGAAGCAAAGACCTGGCGCCCCGCCCCGGTGCGTCGGTGCTCTTCGCTGGTTGTTTTCAAATGTGTTGTTAATATCTGACGTCTGACGGCATCAAATGGAGCACAAAGTGTGATCCCACAGATTATATTCATCCTGTTTATGAAGACAGAGGGCCTCCATTAGCGTGTGTAAGTGGAGCGATAGCAGGAACTCATTACACACATTTTGATAAACCAGCTGCTCATCTTACCTCCAGCGCCACTTTCCCTGAATCCCACAAACGCTCTCTGGGTCCATGCTCCCGGTTTCAGCTAGTTTCACTCTGCAAGTCATGACGAGCCTTTTGAGTGTAAGCTACGTGGAGCTCAATGTGGTTTAAGTCACAGTACACTGTCTCCTGAACAAGAAACCGAATGGGAATCTGTCCACCGCAGCGGCTTCTCCACTGACTGTGTGTGTGTGTGTGTGTGTGTGTGTGTGTGTGGAGACAGAGGAAAGAAAACACGGCGTGAGGAACAGCTTTGTGACTATATTTGCTTTGAAATGTGTCTAAAGTAATCGAGCACAGTTATTGAATAATATGCTTTTGTTGTTGTTTTTATATCTGATGTCGGACCAAAGAATTTAACGTTCTGTGAAGCTTTTCTCACTCTGCTTTAAGAAGCTGCTGAACCACCGGAAAGTGTTTCACAGTGAGCCTTTTAATGACTTATTTTATTCTACAAATCCTTTTGTCTGAACACCATTATTAAGGCCTTTTCCCTCTCACGACATCACTTCTGTCCACCATGCTCCTTTTGGTTGGTTGTTTTCAAGCAGAACAATATTGCTGTTCATTCATCACGACCAACAATTACAGGACTGCAGAGCTTTTTCATAAAAACAGCTGCCTGTTGCATCTGGAGACGATGCTGATGGGAGCCATGGGAGTCAACCCACCAGAAAGATCCATCCAGTTTATGATGTAAACACGTTTATTAGCAGCTTTAAAGTTATGCACCAGCTTCAAAGACAGGAGTGTTCACATAGACTGTACATAACAAGTGGATCACCCGTTTTGAGGCCTCGAGTTCGGCAATTTCGCCGTCGCCATCTTGGATTACGGCCGTTGCCATGACCGGAAGCTACCATATCATGCAAACATCATGTTTACAATGTTTACTGAGGTAATAAATCAAGAGAGAAGTAGAGTCATTTTCTCATAGACTTCTATACAACCAGAGGAGTCGCCCCCTGGTGGACACTAGAGAGAATGCAGCTTTGACACATGAAGCATCGGCTTCCCTCGGCTGGACCGGAGGTTGCCGCCTGGTTTAAATCCACACGTGGCTTTTAAACTCTGAAAGGAGAGTGAATCGTTTGGAAAGAGCAGGAGTGCCATTTTGCCAGCAGAGCTGAATGTGCCCGAGTAAATATGGGTTTTCTTAATGAGGCAACTGGAGAGTGCACACACACACGGGTGAATATCACAGCCTCGCCTGGGTCTGGGGCCTTTCTTGTGGCAGTGGTCAAGACGTGGCACTAATACCAATGTGCAGCTGCCAGCCTGCCATTGGCGCTGACTACTAGAGCGAGAGAACGAGGCAGACGGAGAGCGCTTCATGCTATCACTGTAGCACGGCATCAGTGATCACGCAACTGATACCGAGAGGAGACTGATGAGAGGAAGATGTTTCGAGTGCTTCGTTTGTCCCTCTGGGAGATCGCAGCTTATTCCACTGAATCGTCATGTTAAAATGAATACTTGTTTTGCACAGGCTAGAGAAGTACGAGATGGTGTGTGTGTGTGTGTGTGTGTGTGTGTGTGTGTGTGTGTCTTTGCGCTCCCTATGGCTCTAGCTTTGGACAGGTGTGATCATTAATCATTAATAACTCTTTCTCCCTCTCTCTCCTCTCCCGATTCCACAGTTCAAATCTAGATTCAGTTCACATTGTGGGATGGATTCTGTATATAGTGCCAAAGCGTCCCCCCCCCCCTCCCACTCACGCATTAACCCATTCTCTTGCTTCCTTTCTCTGCGACCTGTCCGTCACGGCTCCGCTGCTTTTCTCCAACACCTCCTGCGGCTCTTCCTGCCTCTTATTTTGCCGTCCGTCCGTCCTACCTTCCTTTATTCAGTGTGTTTGTCCAGCTCTGGGTCAGTGTGAGAGAGGCCCATAAGGTTGGCATGGCAGCCTGGCACAAGCACACAAGACTCCCTAGTACCCCCCCCCCCCCCCAAGGCGTGCCCTGCGGGAAGGTTGGGGGAACCCTAATTTACTGTACATGCTTCCACAGCTCACTCCCTCAGCGTAGAGTCTCCTTTAACGCTCTTTTAAAAAAAAAAAAAAATCGATTTCACTCGTACACTCCTGCTGTTCTTGGAGTAAATCTGGGATCAGTGTTTATACAACGTTTAAGAGTAACAAAGATGCTCTAAAGGGGGGAAAACAAGATTCATTTCACTCACTCAACTTATAGCAGAGTGCAACTTTACACCTCAGACTGACTACAGGTGTTGGGCAGTACTTCTGTATGTGTGGAAGAAGTTGTTAAGCTTCTTTATTTTACTCCACAGTGAAGTCTGGTGAATTGCTGTAAGGGATGTTGCTCGAGTCGGTGTTTGTTTGAGCTCAAGACTCGTTTGAAAAGGAGACTATACTCTGGAGGTGTGGAGTTAGAAAAGATGGTGGCAACGGCCGGTTCTGATGAGTGAAGCCGACGCGGAACGTAGTCGCCATGTTTTGACAAGAAGGAATAAAGTATGGATTAAATAAAACGCCTCTCTGCTTTTATTTTACAATCAGCGGAGTACTTTTTGGGAAGTTATTCATAAATGAATACTCGCAGCAGCAATAGGAGTGCTGCATTCTCTTGGGTGAAAAGTCTTCACACCGTTAAATTCCTCCCTCTGTCCCGTGTCGTTCCTCAGCTTTTCTCCCTTCAGTCCCTCACACAGGCCCTCTTTGGATTCATTGCACAATGATTCTCTCCAGTTCTCTCTTCTTCCTTCCTGCCTTCAGTGTGTGCACGCACACGCACACGCACACACACACACACACACACACACACACACTAAATAAACAGCAGGAAAAGGTGTGCATCGAACTCCTCTACCTGTTACTGTACGGCTGAATGTTTTTAAAAGGAAGATACAAAACGAACACATCTTATCTGCTTTCACTGCACCACTCTGAAGCTTTGAGTGATCAAAATCAATGAGGGTTTTTTCCATGTACTTTATACACACACACACACACACACACACACACACAGAGTCCGCTCATTAGCTGAAGTGAGTGGTGGCATGCTGGGCTTGAACGGTGAGGCTGCTGGTCATTTGGGGTTGACTGCATGGACGATAACCAGCTCTCTCTCTCTGTGTGTGTGTGTGTGTGTGTCGCTATCCATATTTATCTATGAAACAAAAAAGAGTCGTTAATGTAAAAGGGATGATTAATCTTGTAGATACAAATATCCATCTGTACATTTATCGTACGATAAGTCGTAACGTAAAATTGATCGAGATAATTTGTACGATAAATTGTCGACCTAAAAATGATTGATCATGTCCATATATCTTATGATAACGTACTTACAGCGACGGGCCTGTTTGTCCCTTAACCATATCAAGCTGAGCTCTGTGATTGGCTCCCGGAGACAGTCGGCACCGTTGTATGTATAGTGTTTCTCTGTCCTCTGTTCCTGAGCTTGTGTTCCCTCTCTGGACTGTTCCTATCAATAACACATGGCTTCCTTTTCTTATCCCCTGCTGTTGTTGTATTCTCATCCTTGTGCCGAGCTCAGAATCGGAAACTATGTCGTGTGTGAAATTCATGACCTTAGTTCTGGTGTACGGTACTTGAAAAGGATTGGTGTTGAGAAAATTCTATGACTTGCGAGTTTGTGAAACTTTTGCAAAAGCATCGTAGTAAAGTTAGAAACACTGTTGTTTCTTTAAGTTCCTGAAAATGTCCCAAGTCCAAGAGCTTCGTTATAGTCACTCATTATCTCCTGTCATCTATCTGTCTATATGTCCATGAATGTAAAATAAATACTTGGATTAATTTACTCTGCCCACTCTTTGAATACATTCAGTTGCTATCTCAAACTGGTGATAAGCTCCTCCCTCCTCCAGCCTACCCTTTGAAGGACTTCTGCAAGACCCTATTGCATAACCAGGTCAAGGACACAGGTGGTACTTATCTCCCACCTTTGTCTCGCCTGTTATTTCAGTCATTAAACAGGGTCACTCCACATTTGAGGCTGATTTATGGTTCTCGTCTTGGCAAAAACTTAACGTTATCTTTCCTCCCCGTTAAAGGGGTTTTTGGGGAGTTTTTCCTGTTCCGATGTGAGGGTCCCGTGACAAGAGGATGTCAAACGTGTACATATTGTAAAGCCCTCCTGAGGCTAATTTGTGATTTTGGGCTATACAAAAATGAATTTAATTGAATTGAAATTGAAAAACTGTCACTTGTTAATGACAGATGTGTCAGTTGGTCCTTGACCTGTGTTGTTCCTTCCATGTTGCATGTTTAAAGTGGAATTCTTGTCTCATGGCCTTGCAACAAGGAACATTTTTATGCATCCTGCTTCATAGTCCCTCCTGGGTCTTCCAGCGACTGGTGCCCTTCATAGCGATGCTGAATATTACTCGTCGTCACCCCGTTGCCCCCTCGCCTTTTGCCCCCGGCGGCCGGGACAATGAGTGCGGGACAACCCGTTCATCTGGGATCAATTAACCCAGGCAGGCGTGCTCAGCTGAACGCCCCCGTTTCTGACTGCGCTCAACATAATGATAGGCTTTCAAGCAGTAATGCCTTTGTTCTGGATGGGTCTGGTTTTGTTTTCTTCCTTTTGCTCAGATGCGAGTTCGACGGGGTTGCATCTGGGAAGGTCTATTTCTGCCCTCTTGTTTTCGGGTCTTTTTGAGTTTCCTTTGCGTTTGAAGTCCTCCTTACTTAATTAAGACTTAGGGTTGGCGATGATGAATGCGGCCAGAATGCCATGCCGAATGGCATCTTGGGTAAAACGGCGGTTGGCATTTCATGTCGGAAACCCCAAATCGCTCCCCAAATGCTTCCCTTCTTGATTTTTCCTCTGGTTCCCACAGTTTGTGTTCATTCCTTTCCTACTCCCACATTGGACTTGGAATTGTCGAGGTATTTTGCGGCTCGTCCGCCTATTCATCCGTTTTACCGAGCAGGGTTTGGTATGGAAGAATTGTTTCCGATTGGAACCAGATTCATCAAGTGTTTAGATTCTCCTCTCAGCTTTTTGATCTCGCTTGTCTATTCCTTAAAGTAAAGTTTGCTCCAACTGTGTTTTGGTTCTACGGGGTCACAGAAGTTTTGTACACCTGCCTTGTGTTGCGCTAGTCTCAAAAGTACGGCTGAACTTGGCACAAAGGCACTGATGATTCAGCAGAATGCAATCGTTGCATGAAATAACTTCATGCACGGGTGGAAGTCTGTCTAAGAAGAGGATTTCATGCGGAATTGAATGTCACAAATTGGAAACAGGATTCAGAGAGAACCAGAATTGATGAGCACACGTTCTATAATATCTAAACTTTATCCAATACTAGGAATGGCAGCTGCTGACTCCAGGATTTTAAACTCAAGAGTTTTGTGCCAACTCATAACTCCCTGACAGACGCTGGTACAACCCTCCTTGCTTTGCTCTCTTGCCCCCTTCCGGAAAAGTCCATCATCTCTGTCCTGGTTCGGTTAAGCCCCCTGTTCCAAGCAGAGATCCTTTGATAAGCCTGAGTCAGTGGGGCTCTCTTTTAACCGCTCTGCAGAGGTGAACACTCGGGTCAAGTGCTCATCTTAGAACGGCCCCTTATGTGTTTCTGTCTTTTACACAAAGACAGAAACTTTTCATGAATGAACTTTCATAAAGAACGTTGGAGGCACATCGCTCACTTCTGATATGCAGAAATCAACATTTTCACAATAAGAGATGAACTGAAGCGCTTGTATGATGCAGAACGACAAAGCATCTCAAGCTCAGTGGTCGGCTTCACGCAGTCTTTTTATGGCCAACGTGTGAAAGGCAGATGGTCACTTACTTTGCTTTCTAATATAAAATCTTGTCAGACCAACTATGTTGCAGTGATTCTAAGCATTCTCTAATGCTAACATGAGACGAACACATCCTTTGTGATCTGTAAAGGCCCCGGTAAGCTTCAAATAAACAAGGTCGTACTCGTACCAAGTGTTGTCTGAAGGCAGAGGTTTGGCCAAAAGCCTGCCGTCACAGGGAGGGGTCTGGGGATGGAGAATGACTTGTGGAGAGACATTCATGTTGATTCATTGAATTATACACACAGTAAGAGACAGAAGTAGTTGTTTAAAGAACGAAAATAGAGCTTCAGCTTTTCGCAGCACGGCTGTGACGAGGCCTCCTCAAACATGCGTTCTGACAGTTTGACTTGAACCCATCCCTTCTGTGAATTAATACCAGACCTTTACTCAGGTAAATGTCTGTTCTGACTGACAGTCCTGCAAATGAAAAACCCGTACCGCCGTCAGTCAACCTGCTGCGAACGTTGACCCCAATAAAACATCAGTGAACTATGAGATTTATGGTTTCCACAAACTGTTTTTACGCGTGTGTGTTGGGCTAAAAATAGCCAGCAGTCCTCTTGTTGGTGTGCATGGCATCACTCACGGTTTAATCGAAACACTTGTCCATAGGGGCCACGTTCCAACTAAAGTGTACGCCTGCTTCCAGCGTTTTTATCCTGACCCGCACGGGAACTCGTGATCCTGGACATGTGATTATTGAAACGGAAACAGCGGTGTACCTTTTTGCTTTGCTGTGTAAACACAACCATGTCGGGCTTGAAGTAAAAAGAGCACCATTGTTGTGACATGGACATCGTGCATGACAAGGTCATAGCCCAACCCCATTCTCAGAGCGGGAAAGTCTCCGTTTATACGATGCAGCTTAGTACTGATTCTCTCAGCTATTTTTAGATTTTGTCTGAGTGCTGAGGTCAGAAGTCCACACAAGTATTAGTCGCATTTAGTCACATTCATCTCGGTTTGTCTTTTTCGTCAAAAACATGTACAAAAGAAAAGGTATTTACCTTGAATACATAGAACCAAGCATTCTATGAATCCTTCCATTTTCAGAGTTAAAGATTCAATGTTTTATTTTCAAGTCCTTTTTGTCGTTAACGACATTATACGATCAGTTTGTTTTTTTGAAGTCTGCTTATCTCGTCAACGTCTTGTCGTCATAGAACGAAAGCTGCTCACTAGTTTCTTCAACACCATTTGTTCGCAATCGTCGTTCATCATTACATGCTTACATGCATGAGTCAAAACTGAAGTAACGCTTTACAATGATTTAGTTTGAAAACATGAATCAAGGAGGACAGGTTGGTCGGGACAGACGAGTGGAAGGGAGAGAGAGACTGTGTGGAGGACAAAGGAGAGGAAGACCAAGAGCGGTGGTCTCTGATGAGATAAGAGCCACAATGATCGAGCTTGTTGTAAACCTCGGACTCCTTTTGAGAGAAGTGGAATTTTGTCTTTTGTTTCAAGTAAATCACTATGTGAAAAGATACAGAAAAAAATAAAGGATACTGTTGCAAATTAATGCATTTCGGATAAATTATTGTTACGTCAACTTTATTACAGTCATTAACGTCAAAAGGTGTTATTCCTCTTCTATAATGAAGTACTGATTTATGTGAAACGCAGGTGGCAAACTCCGGTTCTGAAGAGTGAAGCCGATGCGGAAGTTTGTTAAAGCTGCATTCTCTCTAGTGTCCACCAGGGGGCGACTCCTCTGGTTGTATAGAAGTCTATAGAAAATGACTCTACTTCTCTCTTGATTTATTACCTCAGTAAACATTGTAAACATGAGTTTATGGTCTCAACCTCAAGTTTCAAGTCTTCTTCAATACAGCATGATGTTAGTGTTTTTTAGGTCAGTGTGTTATGAGTGAATGTTTCCTTTCTCAGTGAGATTTGTTGCCAGTGTCCCATTAGTGTTGACACCAACACAAACTAATCGGAAAAGATTTGGAAGCTTGTGCGTCAAGGTTTAAAAATGAGAAAACCTCGTCGCTGAGACGTGCAAGTGCAGCTAAAAGCATGACTCCCTATGCTGTCCCCTTCAGCTGCACCACAGGGTCCTGGCTGTGATCTAGTTCAGATATACTGTGTGCAATGTTTTGTCACAATCAGTTTTTACAGCACTGATTGAATAGAAGGTGTTGCATGAATTCAGAATGGCGCAAATTTAATTCTTCACACCGGTGTTGTTTTTAGAAATGTGTCTGCAGACAAAGGCAGTGCAGAACAGTGTGAGCTGAAACGGACCCTCAGGCTGCAGCAGCCTCTGCAGTTACTTGGTTGTTTTTAATACTAACAGCCAACTTTTGGGCATCAGCAAATTCAACATCAGCCTCGCTGACCTCTATTGACCCGGTGAGGCGGGTTTGCTGGTCGTTAAAAGCAACCAAGAGGAAATGGGTATTGCCCCCCCCTCCCCTTTCCTCTCCACCACCTGTGTGTGTGTGTGTGTGTGTGTGTGTGTGTGTGTGTGTGTCGGCGTCACAGTTAAGTGTGTGTCCTTAAAGTAAAAAGACATCTTTTATCTTTTTCAATTCATTCTCTTACTGACCTCTGACCTTTAGGATTGTCCAGAAGTCCTCCCAGGCGGTAACCTCCGGTTCTGCCGAGTGAAGTCTGTGCAGAAGTGTCTTAAAGCTGCATTCTCTCTAGTGGCCACCAGGGGGCGACTCCTCTGGTTGTATAGAAGTCTATGAGGAAATGACTCTACTTCTCTCTTGATTTATTCCCTCAGTAAACATTGTAAACATGAGTTTATGTCTCAATCTCTAGTTTCAAGTCTTCTTCAATACAGCATGATGTTCATTTAGTACATTATGGTCCATTTAGAGTCACACAGACCATAAAGCACGGGATGCTTTAGGGCGGGGCTACTGTGATTGACAGGTCTCTACCAGAGACGTATACGGCGTCTCTACGTCACTCCTCAGTCCAAATATGGTCACTTCCTGTTCACTGGTTGCAAAAAACAAAAAAGCGAAATTGCCAAACTCAAAGCTTCGAAACATCCACAAACCAATGTGTGACGTCATGATGACTACGTCCACTTATATGAAGTGTATTTGATTGGAGAAGAAGCTGCAGAGCCAGTGATGTGTTTGATGCAGTGTGTGTGTGTGTGTGTGTGTGTGTGTGTGTACACAGAGTATTCGTGCTAATGACGCTCACTGTTTCTGCTCTCCAGATGTATGGCCGCTACACCCAGGAGCTCGGGGTGTACGCCAAAGAGGAGGCGGCTCGGCTGAGGGAGAGCGGGCAGCGGCGATCGGTCAGCGAGCGAAGCCGGGCCCTGGACCTGCTGGAGTACGACAAGGGACGCTGTGCCAAGTGTCGCAGTAAGTTTCACCAACACTCAACGTTCAGACAGATTCCCTTTGAATCGGGGAAAGCCCCCTGATCACGCACGATGTCATCATGTTAACTTCCCTAATGTTCCCCTACTTTGACGGAATGAATCCGGGTCCCATTGCCTCAACTAAGGCGTTGTTACAGACCTGGAGGTGATCAGGAGGTGATCAGAAGGCGTATTAACCCTTCGTCTTATGAACAGAAGGCAGTCTCATCATTTATTAAAGAAATAACCAAATGTTGCTCATCTGGTGAGCTTATTTTAGTGCTTCCAAGAACTGTTTTATTAAATCTCTATTATTCATGATTATGCTCAAATAAAGCCACGTGAACCCTTCACAGTTGGTTATGAACCATAAATTGAAATGCCTCGAATCTGCAAGATTCAACTTTTTCCAGACAGTTTGTTTTAATGAATGAAGAAATTTGGGTCATATCTTCACCTTCTGGTCATAAACGTTCCTATTATGCGTATGCATAAGACACATTGCTGTGTAACAGCCCCTCACACTCTCTGAACTCAGCACCACACCTCTCTGTCTGTGGCAATAACACCTGTGGAGCGGCTGGAATTGGCCTCAGTTTCAAAGGAAACGTTGCATGAACGAGCTTTTTCTGCCTCTCAAATTCAAGGAACATCAGTTTAGAACAGAGCGTCATCACATTATCTCCAGTGTCACCAAATGGAAGCATGAAGAAGCAATATTGTACATCTTGTTGTTTCCTTTGACAGGGGAAGTGCAGAGAGTTTACACGTGGAACTCTGTTTCCCGGGTGTTGAGAACCTGTGTGAAGGCCCTCAAATGGCCTCATGTGATGTCACGTGAGTCATAAGACTACGAGTCAAAATGATGAAAAGAAAACATTTGGAGGTGTGGAGATAGAAGGAAGTGACTTCACCAGTTCGCCTTCTCCTCATTTATGCTGGAGATTTGAGTTGCATTGTGGGTAACGTAGCCACCAGGATGCATGGAATAAAAAGAGTATCTGATTCGGCTAAATCAATTTTCAGACATATCTATATATTTTTTAAACTGTCCATCGGTAGTGTGACTGCGTTACAGGAGTGTGATGCTGAATATGTGGAGCACACAAAGAACATCAAACAAGAGTGAAGCCCCCCCACAAGCAGTGAAATAATATCTGCGTGGCGTCTGAAATGCAACATCTGGCTACCAAAGGGCTGCAAATTGGTGTTTGGAAAACTGTCATTTGCCCTTTGACCCCGTGGGTACATTTTTGCTGACCTGGCATTTCCCCCTGCAGCAGATTCAAGTCACTGCTGAAGTGCCGTTGAGCACGTTTGTCACATTCCTCCCTATGCAGCTGCCTGTTCTGTGTAAACGGAGCGCCCTCTGTTGGCGAGAAGTGCTTATTGCACCCAGCTCTAATGGACACTAGTTGGTCCTAAATGCTGTGTGTGTGTGTGTGTGTGTGTGTCCTCTACTCATCTCAGTGATGAGCTCTGCTGTTGTTTCACTGGCAGCTGATGAGTCAGCTTCCATCCTCCTCTTCCTCCTCCTCATCCTCCCTCTTTGTGAGCATCAGGACACCAAAAACCGTGAAGAACTGAATAGATTCGTCCCTCAGCAGGTTTCAAGCAGAGATTTGATCTGGATTGCACTGCGGCCACACACACACACACACACACACACACACACACACACACTTTCATACAAAAGCACACACTGAGTGGAGTAAAGGCGTAAAACAAGAGGCGACTGGCTGAAAATATATGTAAATACGAAGTGACAAATTGCTGCTGAGGTTTATGACTGCAGCTGCTGCGCCTTTCTCACTTATACACAAACACGCGCACACACACACACACACACACACAACAGTAAATTGCCAGCAGCATCTTGCGACTGAAACACTTTCCGTCTGCGACACATTTCGGGCCACAATAACAGAGACGCTACCTGTTCAAGCTGTCAATTCAATTTCCCCGTGCACAACGCCTGGAGCTGCCGGGACTGTTGGAGGAGTCGTAACGGCATACAATCAACACACACACACACGGTTAACACACAGCTGAAAGCATGACAGCTCCTTCAGGGCCAGAGAGTGCCGACGACATAGGCTGGAGACATTCTGCTGCCGGCTGCACAATTCAGCATCATTAAACACCAGCAAATGGAAAGCAAAGTGTGTGTGTGTGCAAGAGTATAAAATGACAAAACGGTATCTGTGTGAGCAAATCATGAAGAGGGACTGTGCCGATCTAAGCAGGCGAATACTGTGCGATCGAGAGCGTGTGTGTGTGTAAGAGCGTGCATGCTCTTTCCACATCAAAACTTGTCATACACAGTAGCAAGAACTGTAATTCTGTTTGAAGTTTTGAAGAATGTTTGATGAAAGGACATCAGAAAAAAGAAACTGCAAGCAAGAGTATTAGCTCAGTGAGAGTAAAGTTTTTAATCGTGCTTTGTCTTATTTTGAAAGTCCAGAATGAAGGGCAGGACTTCTTCAGTCAGATGGATGAATGTAGTTCTGTCACTGCACTTGTTTGTACTGCATTCTTTGTAAAAGTAGGACTTTACTGGCTATAACTTTCTATTCCCTCATCTACCTCCGAGGTCTCTGACGCGTCTGCAGCTTGAACACTGCAGTGCTGGAGCCCCCCCCCCCCCCCCCAAAAAACAAACTCCTTTAAGAATGTATTCATTTCATTTTTTATCTTTTAACTGGTGACTTTTAAAGCTTGACCGGTTCTGCCCCTACAGCGATACACTGCTCGTCTATCACTCCCCTACGAGGCAGAGCCCAGTCGTGCATCATCAGCCGGGGCACCTTTGACCTTTCCCTCTGTGGAAAAGCTGAGTGGATTTATTTTTTGTAAGGAACTGTACATTTGAGTCAGAATCTCCTTAGTCCTGAATCACCATTTAAACACAGACATTTATGGTGTTCTAGTGATCCTGAAGGTAATTCAGTTCTCTACCAGTCACTGTTACTGCTGCACCGTTTGGACTGAATTCAGAAGGTTTCTCCTGGGCTTCAGTGAAAAAACATAAGATCTCATAATATATTAATTAGAAAATAGTTTTAACTGAAATATATTCTGAGTTTGGTTAAGAACAGGTGGCAACCTCCAGTTCCTTAAAGCTGCATTCTCTCTAGTGTCCACCAGGGGGCGACTCCTCTGGTTGTATAGAAGTCTATGAGAAAATGACTCTACTTCTCTCTTGATTTATTACCTCAGTAAACATTGTAAACATGAGTTTATGGTCTCATTCTCTAGTTTCACGTCTTCTTCAATACAGCATGATGTTCATTTAGTACATTATGGTCCATTTAGAGTCACACAGACCATAAAGCAGGGGATGCTTTAGGGCGGGGCTACACGGTGATTGACAGGTCTCTACCAGAGACGTATACATCACTCCTCTGTTGTCTTAAAATGGTGCAGGGGAAGGCCATAATCCAAGATGGCGACAGCCAAAATGCTGAACTTTTAGGCTTCATAACATCAGTCCACAGACCAAAGGGTGACGTCACGATGACTACGCCCACTTCTTATACACAGTCTATGCTTCAGAGTTAAAGGTTAACCTCCAACAAGCAATCGTTCCTCCAATTGGGAACACTTTGACGAATTAGATCTCATGATAGGTGTGTTGGTAAAACACATGTAAACAGAGTTATCACACAAAGTACAAAGTCTCCAAATCTGTCTAAGATTATGTGAATCCTACTGTAACTCTGATTTAAAGTCATTGTTCAACTGACTTGTTCATGTTCTCCAGTTTTGTGATCGGATAAACTGTATGGAGATGATTAATTAGCTAATAAAAGATAGATTATATAATCTCACCAAGCAATTTGAAGGATACAAATACCAGAGAAGACAGAATGCTCCACTCCATCTTCTCTAAAGCTTACGTGCTGTGACTGGCTGTGTTGTAAGAGCATTTTATTTGTGTTGGCAGCTACAATGATGCCGCTTTCACTTGAACAGACGAACAGTATGAGTGACCAGTTGACATGGCTATTTGTAGAGCTCCGTACTGCTGCTAAAAATATCCAAAATGTAAGAAGAGTTGGCAACTGCTTTCAGTGGTCAATATGTCCACTCTTCAGCGGACGCTTTGATCGCAGGAACGTCAGATGGGTGGATTGCTGAGACCTGCTGGGTCGGATCAACTGTCACTGGAAGAAGCAGTCAGAACTTTAACTAAAGTAAAAGTACCAGTAGTATTAGTCAGTAGTGAGAGACGAGCCACAGATTAAATATTGTTGTGTTGGATATATAAATAGTTTTGCATGTAAAACCTTGATCTGCAAAGTAACTACGACTGTCAAATAAATGTAATGTAGTGAAGTAGAAAGTAGCATAACATTGATATACTCAGGTAGAGTTCAAAGTACTGAAGTAAACGACTTAAATAAACATACTATAGTCCCATTCCACCGCCTGTCGTACATTAAATAGTTTCTTCTGCCCACTCAGTGTCCCGTTAGTGTAAAAGTTGTACCAGATAATGATCCATTTTGAATCTGGTTCACAGAGGAAGCACTTCAGTGAATCCTGTTTCTACGTCAGGGTTTGATAGGCTGCACATGCAGGGAGCAAAACATTCTGTCCTCATCGGAGAAAATGTCTGTTCACGCCCACGATGCCTCTACGTTTGAGAGCCGTGAACCGGAAAACAAGTGGCACGAGAATGAACATGCCCTGATCAGCCATCCAGCACTGTCCTGTTGTTGTGTCATCTGGCCAGCAGGGAGCAGCGTTGAGCTTCACAGCAGCACATTCAGAAGGAAAGAGGACCTCAATGAGGGAGTGTGATCCCGCGGTCCCCTCCTCGTGTGTGTGTGCTCAGGTGTGTAATCTCCAGGCCGTCAGGGAGAATCTTCTCAGCCTCAGTCAGCCTGCCTGTTCACGGTGCATCAATTTGACACGAATATATTCTTCCATAATCTTTTTTGCAATTTCACATTCAATCTAAATTTTCGGCGGGGTGAGGTTAACTCTAATATCATTTTCTTGTGTAGCCACCAAACTAATTTCATTCTATTTGATAATCGCAGGCGAGGCAATTGAATTTGCCGCAGATGTTATTGTGCGTTAAAGGTTGATGGTGAAAGAAAGACACTGCGTGTGATTTGAGGATGACCGTTTCCAATTGAATCTGCACACCAGACAGAGTTAAAGAGGCAAAAGATTACACAAGTGTGTGTGTGTGCACAGTGTAACAAATTCTGTTAAAGGAGCTCAGCCATGCGAATGGACATAATAAATTCAGCTGGCAAGGCAAGTTGATTTGTATAGCACATTTCAACAACAAGGTAATTCAAAGTGCTTCACATGAAACCATTAAAAGCATGAAGGCAAATCAACCATACACTGCCGCAATTCTGCAATTACTCGCACACAAACCACGTCTGGAAAAGATCTCTGCCGATCTGCGTTTCATAGTGTACGCCTTGCACGAACTCGGTCCCGGAGGAAATGGCGATATATTGTGCAGTCCTTTTAAAACCATTAAAAGCATCAAAACATAAGGCAAAAGAAAAGGAGATTTAACAGCAATTAAGAACAGTGTAAGAAATTAAATACAGTAGTAAAATGCAGGAAATTGATTAATATATTAATTGAACGTGGTTCAATTAAAGGCAGCAGCAAACAGAAAAGTCTTCAATCTTGATTTAAATGAGCTGAGGGTCTCAGCAGACCTGCAGCTTTCTGGGACTTTGTTCCAGATATCTGGAGCAGAAAAACTGAACGCTGCTTCTCCATGTTTAGTTCTGACTCTGGGAACAGAAAGTAGACCGGTCCCAGACGACCTGAGGGGTCGGGATGGTTCATAAGGTAGCAGCAGATCAGAGATGTATTTTGGCCCTAAACCATTCAGTGCTTTGTAAACCAACAGCAGGATTTTAAAGTCAATTCTTTGTTGGACAGGAAGCCAGTGCAAAGACCTCAGAACTGGAGTGATGTGATCCACCCTCCTGGTCTTAGTGAGGACTCGAGCTGCAGCGTTCTGAATCAGCTGCAGCTTTCTGACGGACTTTTTACAGAGACCTGTAAACACACCGTTACAGTAGTCCAGTCTGCTGACGATAAATGCGTGGACACGTTTTTCCAAATCCTGTTGAGACATAAGTCTTCTAATCCTTGATATATTCTTCAGGTGATAGGAGGCTGATTTTGTAATTGTCTTGATATGGTTGTTCAGGTTGAGGTCTGAATCCATAACTACACCTAGATTTCTGGCTTGGTTTATGGGTTTTAACATCAGTGACTGAAGCTGAGCGGTGATTTTCAATTGTTCGTCATTGGTACCAAAAACAATTACTTCTGTTTTATCTTTGTTTAATTGAAGAAAATTCTGGCACATCCAGTTGTTGATTTGTTCAATGCAGTTACCCAGCCCTTGTATGGGATTATAGTCCCCTGGTGACATAGTTATGTAGATTTGTGTGTCGTCTGCATAATTATGATAACACACTTTGTTGTTTTCCATAATCTGAGCTAGTGGAAGCATGTAGATGTTGAACAGAAGAGGCCCCAGTATTGAACCTTGGGGAACACCACATGTCATTTTAGTCAGCTCTGATGTGTAATCAGCCACAGACACAAAGTATTCTCGGTCCTTCAAGTAGGATTCAAACCAGTTAAGTGCTGTGCCAGAGAGTCCCACCCAGATGTTTAGTCTTTCTAGGAGTATGGCATGGTCGACCGTGTCGAATGCAGCACTGAGATCCAGTAACACTAAGACTGAACTTCTGCCATTGTCTATGTTTAAGTGGATGTCGTTGAAAACCTTAACAAGAGCAGTTTCAGTGCTGTGGTGCTGTCGAAAGCCTGACTGGAAAACATCAAAGCAGTTATTTACGGTCAAGAAGTTGGTCAGCTGTTGGAAAACCGTTTTTTCAATTATTTTACTTAAAAATGGGAGGTTTGATATTGGCCTATAATTTTTCATCGGATTAGAGGAACTTGAACACACACAGTGCCGCGGTAGAACTCAAAGTGATGCACCAATTCAAATCCCAGTCGAGCTTTATTCCTGCACAGATGTGACTTGGTGATCTGATGGGATTTGCCAATTTACATCAACCCACATCTGCTCTTCTCCTCCTCTTTTTCTTCTTCCCGTTTCTTTCTTCTGCTGCCTTTTCGCTCAGTTTGATTTGACATTTATTTTGTTTTGTGTTAATTTGTCTGAAAAGACTAAAAGTAAAAGATCATGTCCTCGTTGTGTAACAAAGGAGAAACATTTAGATAATGACATTTCTATTTATATCTCTCAAGCTCCTCTCTCTCGCTTTCTTTGTCTCTGTTGCTGTGAGGAGAAGTGTGTGTGTGTGTGTGTGTGTGTAGAAACAGTCATGGCTTCAAGTTGCTGTCATCCAGTCTGCTGATGTCACAGGCTCCAACATTGACACACACACACACACACACACACACACACACACACACGGAGCGTTTCGCGTCAACAGGTGTGATGTCAGCAGGAGCTCAGCATGGCGCCACATGTTGCCATGGTGACCGGCGGGCGCCTAGCGACCAACAGTTGCGATGGCGAGCGCTCGGAGACCTCGTAATTGTCAATGAAACGGGAAGCTTGTACCTCTGAATGCTCTGCGTCTCTTGTTCGTGGTTGTAAATGAGACCGGGAGATAATTCCATGTAGTTATTTATCGTCCATCAATGTGGAATCTCATCGGGATAAAATCGCATGTCGGGATACTGCGATGCATCAATGACGTCGTCCAAATAGATTAAACATAACTCAAATACATATTTTGAGTTTATACAGAGAGGTCAAGTTCATGACCAATGTGTGCAATTCCTAGAACCCATTGGTGAGAATAGCACGTTTATACTGCACGAGGAAGAAAAACAACTGCTTTGTTTTTGCCCCTAATCTGCATGTGATTAGCATAAAGCGAGTACCCAGAGAACCCATTTCCATTCACAGATCTTCCCCAAACTTAGCCTAGCATGTTGCGCTAGCATGACTCTGTCGGTGCTGATGGATTCCAGAGGTTTTCTAGTTCGACACGAGACAAACCGCCTCTGGTTTTAAAACCTACAGCCTCTGAAACACAGTGAAGTCGGCCAAAGGGCGAGCTTGAAGTCAGCCAGTGAGTTTCAGTTGTCCAGAGTCGTGTTTCAGGTTAAAAGATTCACTCCCCGTCCTTCATCAATAGTCACACACACATGCATCGTTTCCTGTCGTCTGCCCAAAGAGGAACAAAACGTCCAAATAGATGCTTCATGTCACTTCTTTAGGACACATTCATGAAGTAACTCCACGGCAACATCGCCTACAGTTTCAAAACTTGAAGCGATAAATCCACTTATGCGCCACCCACTGAGTTCATAACGAGATGTCTCTCTGCTGCTTCTTTTATGTTTTCCACCTGTGGCTTGAAACATTTCAAGTTTTATAAATTACAGCTTTGATCGAGGAAAAATGTGCCGGAGTCTGAGTGATTGGATTCTACATTATGACACACTTAACGTCAGCGTGGGCCGCGTTTACCGGATCAACAAGTGCAGCGCAACAGACATCCCTGCATTCTCTCTCTCACACACACACACACACACACACACACACACACACACACACACACACACACACACACACACACACACACACACACTGTTAAACTGTTGCATGCGTGGTTGACTGTGTGTGTGTCTGAGAGAGAGAGAGGGTGAACTTTCACTTTAATATATCAAGTAACCAAGGAGACCTGGGCCACTGATCAATATTTGATTCAGTGCCACTCGAGCAGACGGTGTGTGTGTGTGTGTGTGTGTGTGTGTGTTACTTTTACAACAGAGGTTGTGGCGCTGGTCCAATGTGTGTGTCAGCACACAGAGAGAGAGAGAGAGAGGTCAAAGTGTTGGCGTTCATTGATTTTGTCATCTCCGGGAAAGCCGGTTGAGCCAAGACGGCCCCCATAACGTCAATAAAATGGTGACATCATCTTTAATATGCATGCACCTGTCCTAAGGTGCCAGAAGTTTAATTTAGGGTTCCTGTAGTTTTTTCTAACATTAGCAAAAAGAGACGTTCAATTCAGCAAAGGCACAACACACACACACACACACACGCACGCACACACACACACACACACACACCGGTTATCTTTTTAAATCTAATTTTTACGTGAAAGCAGATTTACGTCTTAATTAACTGCAGTTTGAGGAGACTTTGTCCACAGAGGTGCTCCGCTGTTACAAATCAATACGCAGCCCAAAGCTTTTATTAATGCCGTCGTTAATGTTTCGGTGTTTGGCGTCGCGGTGTCTCTACAGCCGGCTCCTCTCGCGGTGAAATCCATGGTTATTACACACAAGGCCACAAATGAGTCGCCGGCCAACTTTCTTACTTTGCAGCTTTTTCTTATTTTTCTTATTATTTCTGTGTTTTCGATCTCGCTCGATCTTTTCTTCTCATTCTTCCTTCCCTTCCCTCCTTCTCCACTTCGACTTTCTTTCTCTTGTTTTCCAATATGTCCTCCTTTCATTTCTCTTTCCTCTCTCAAAAAACTTTCTTCTCCTTTTGCTTCATCCCTCATCTCCTCACTTTTTATCTTACCTTTTTTTCCTACTCTCCCCCCCAATCTCCTATTCTTCCCCCTGTTTCCTCTCCACTCTTTCTTTCCACTGCAGCTCTCTTCACTTCCCTCTCCGTCTTCAATCCATCACCTCCTCCTTCACCCCGTCTCCTCCTCTCCACCGGGTATAATCCCTCCCTCTCCATCCATCTGAGCCCCGTGTTCTGAGTGATTGCACGCTGATCATCTGAGCCCAGAGAGAGCGCGCACACACACACACACACACACACACACACACACACACACACACACACACACACACACACACACACACACCCCGATGTTTCAGAGGACGAGTTTACTGTTTTGTGGTTTGATGAATAATTTTAACCCTGAAGAAGGTGCTGAATACTGAACTATATTTTGGCATAAAGTTGTATGACCAGACTTCCCTGAGCCCTCCTTTAGTTACAAAACAAGTCTTTGATTTCACACAGAAGTAAACGAAACCAGTTCTCTACATTCATCTGCAGCGAGCTAGCTAGCCCCTGAAGCTAACGGTAGCTCCATGAGTGGGACTGAAAACACCAGCTGACTGTTTAATGTTTCCAGACCCACTCGTTTCCAAAAGGGAGCTCAGTTTTAAACATGCACTCGGTGGCTCCATGCATGATGGGTTAAATCAATCGTTGGTTATTATTAATCTTCTTTTATGTCCTCCCCTCCCTCTGTTTCCTTTATTTCCTACCTCCTTATCTCCCACCCTCCTCCTCCCCCCTTCTTCGTCTCATTCACCACTCCTGTGCATCCTCCATCACTCCTTCATCCCCCCTCCCCCCTCTCCTCCGCTGCTCGTTCCTTCGCCATGCTGCTGAGTTTGCAAACTAATCATGTTGTGTAAGAAACAATGGATAAAGAGAGAGAGATATTTCTGTTCTTTGAAGGATTGTGTAGGAAAATATACTATGTGTCCATAAAGTGAACCCACACACTGCTGCTGTTTAACGATGTCATGTGGTCTGTCTGTCCTCCAGGGTCAGGGTACCCGTACGCTCTGCCAGCTCCAGCCCAGGACTTTCTCTCCGGTAAACAAGCAAAAAGCCCGGATCATCCCCCCCCCTTCAACTACCAGCTATCCCCTCAGTCCTCACACTCAACCGCGCTGTACAGCTAATACCGCCGCATTGCTCTCCCATCATTAATCTCCGATACGTGCTCAGTAACTGTGTTGAGTCGCTTCAGAGGAGTTTCCCTTCGCTGTGTGACGTATTAACGCCGGCCGTCGGTTCAAAGTTTGCACGCTTGGTCTCTGCAGAGTCCAACCGTGTGTGTGTGTGTGTGTGTGTGTGTGTGTGTGTGTGTGTGTGTGTGTGTGTGTGTTTCACCCAAGAAAGGAAATACGAACTCTCCCAGCCCGGCCTTATTACAGCTATAGCCCCGAGCCCTAATGGGAAGTAATAAAGAGCTCTGTGTGTGTGTGTGTGTGTGTGTGTGTGTGTGTGTGTGTGTGTGTGTGTGTGTGTGTGTGTGTGTGTGTGTGTGTGTGTGTGTGTGTGTGTGTGTGTGTGTGTGTGTGTGTGTGTGTGTGTGTGTGTGTGTGTGTGTGTGAGAGATAAATGGTTCTGATTAGGCAGTGCAAGCTGCGGACAAGCCTGATGATCAATGTCTCTTCTTTTCTGCTGCTTAAAAACAGATTGCGAATGGGAGATGCTCTGGAATTGTTTACGCCACGGTATGAAAGTGTAAATTGAAGCACTAGTGTGTCTGCAGAGCACTGCGGAACGGAAGTGCTGACTCGGCAACAGCAGAGATGGGGGGGGGGGGGGGCCGGGGGCCTGGACAGTTGAAAGAGAGAAACGAACGGATGCAGAGCAGAAACTGAAAGATGGCTTGAAGGAGGACTCGATGGGGGGGATGAGAGAACGGGGATAGAGGGGGAGTAAATGGCAGAGGTCTGGGGATTGGACGGATACAAATCAATTGAGATGGAATGAGGGAGGCAGATGAGAGAAAGGGAGAGTCTGCAGCAGGTCCCTTTGGCTCTCGGTTCACCGGGCTTTCATCCAGGAAATGAAACGACTTACCTCTCCCCCGTGTGATCGGGCTACACGCACACGCACACACACGGACTCTCACTGTCATCATCAGTGCCACCATCTGCCTTCCTTGACGTGTGTGTGCGTGTGTGTGTGTGCGTGCTGCCACTGGAGAAATCATCCCTGCAGCCTCAGTGTGTCGGTGTTTGACTGCTGCTTAACTGAGAATCGTTAAAACAGAAGCCGCATCATAATCATCAGTTCAAACATTGGGTTCCTCCGCTCCTAATGCCAAACAAGCGCACGTCGGCTCGTAGAAGTTTGTTTTAGACATGAATTATTCATGTCGCATGTTAGAACTTGTGTGAGTTCGTCCTCCTAGTTTGGAGAAAACAAAACATTTGATTGCAAAGCTTTGCACAGTAAGCTAAACCTGACGACTCCTCTGGTTGTATAGAAGTCTATGAGACAATGACTCTACTTCTCTCTTGATTTATTCCCTCAGTAAACATTGTAAACATGAGTTTATGTCTCAATCTCTAGTTTCAAGTCTTCTTCAATACAGCATGATGTTCATTTAGTACATTATGGTCCATTTAGAGTCAAACAGACCATAAAGCAGGGGATGCTTTAGGGCGGGGCTACACGCTGATTGACAGGTTGCTACCCTATCCTATTTGGTCGTCCAAGATGGCGACGGCCAAAACGCCGAAACTCAGGACTTCGTAACATCAGTCCACAAAGCAATGAGTGACGTATCGATGACTTCGCCCACTTCTCACACACACTCTATGGGTAGAAAGCCGAGCGAGGCAACATGTCTAACAACTCCACTTAATGCCGTGTGTCTGCTGTTAAATGCAGACCAACATCCCAGCTGCCCGTGAGGGTTTTGTTCTTTACCCCCTTAAGAAACATTAAACATACATGACACACTATTTGGAATCGATTGCAGAGGCTTCATTTACATAATGGTGTGTGTGTGTGTGTGTGACACCATTCCACCTCATTAAGCAGACATTGTACTGCAGCCATAAGACGGCCGTCAACACGTCGTTTGGCCGACGGGCTAACGCAGTGATTGAGTGGGAGACGAGGCGCTCTGCCCGGTCGCCCGGGACCGATGCCGTACGGTGCATTTACATAAACATCGCCTCCTTTTCCATCTCATCAGCATAGACAACACATTAACGTGAAGGAGGAGGGATGGATCCACGACTGGGGGAGCAGGAGGGAGATGCTACAGTTGTAGTGGAGATGTTTGGCACCAGAGCAAACATTTACAGGCGCTTTGTTGGTTTTATTACTCCGACAACATTTATTTTCTGTCTTCAGGGGCCAATTTGTCTTTGTTAGTTTTTTACCCTTCCTCTTCCTCCACTGAACTCCGTTCTCTCTCCTGTGCTGCATTTTCATTCTATCTGCAGCTGCGGCTCGTTTCCCGACTCCATTGCGTTGAGTGGAATCTGTAGATTCACTCAGGCAGAGGTAAAGAGGTGAGGCCGTGCTCACGCCCTCATTGGCTGCGTTGGCCGACTGCAAAACACCCTGATGATGCTGAACTTTGAGGGAAGTTATCCTCCACTTCTAGAACCAACATGTGCCGGCAAAGAAACCGCTCCTCAAACCGATGCGTCGCTTTCAGACTCTATGGAATGTGTCTTTATTGAAGGGCTGGTAGTCTGGAGAAACCAGCAGGAGTACACGGACTTCAAATGGGAAACTCATGAAAGTAGCAGCAGCTAGTTGTTTTAACCTTAAGTTAATATTAGTGGTATTAATAGTTTAATATTAAGTGTTTCTTTATGATCGCCAAACATCTTTACAAGGAGACATTGATAGCACTCCGTTAATAGTTTATATCGATGGTTTGGATTATTAACTTGGAACTGATGATCATGATTCCTTGTTAAAAGTTTAATATATGTTTTAAAGCATCTATGAACATTATTTACATAGATAGTTGATTTCGCACACACACACACACACACAAAGGGGGATCGGCCTCATTGGCACGACTTTGCAGAATTGATGCATTAGTGGTTAAAACAAAGTCTCTTTGACCCTTTACAGTCTTACAGAGCCGTCACCGTGCATCACTGATTGTGTGTGTGTGTGTGTGTGTGTGTGTGTGTGTGTGTGTGTGTGTGTGTGTGTGTGTGTGTGTGTGTGTGTGTGTGTGTGTGTGTGTGTGTGTGTGTGTGTGTGTGTGTGTGTGTGTGTGTGTGTGTGTGTGTGTGTGTGTGTGTGTGTGTGTGTTCCATGACCAGGTCTTTCCTTACTACAGGTTTCAGGCTGGTGTGTAGGGATATCATGTCTGTGGAGCTACACTGGCTTCTCCGCAGTAATGTTTAGCACTGGCTGCTATCAGTTAGCACTCTGTATGATACCAACATGGAGTCTACAACCTGCTGTGTGTGTGTGTGTGTGTAAACAGGAGCTTCCTGTCATTTTCAGATAAACAAAAACCCAGAAGGCAGTTCAGCGACACCTGGTGCTGTTTTTTTTATTAATTCCTGAATCTTTAAAGATTGAAGATTAAAAAGTAAAATGTGTTTGCTGCAGATTTGAACCTCCGAGCAGTTTCAGGGTGTTTCTCACTCCTGTCACACTTGACTCTCTGTGGTCTTGTTTCTCACTGCAACATTAAAGTGCTGCATTGTAGAGAGAACTCCACAATGTCCTATAGTGCAGAATAAGACCGTTGTGACATAAATCATAGAAAAGCAAAGTGTTATCTGTGATATATTTTACAGAAGTTGGAAAACAATTATATGTGTATGTGTGTGTGTGTGTGTGTGTGTGTGTGTGAGACAGCTCATAGAGGTGTTGATTGGGGGGAATGTGTGCACCGAATCTTTATTTGTCCTTAGCACCACTGCAGCATTGATCCTTCGCCCCCCGTGTAGTCGGCGTGTGAATCTGTAAACCAGCGAATGCTTTCATATCTGGGGTCAGTGTTCTTGTGATGCCAGCGCGTCTCTAATGAGAACGACCACAAACATTATCCCTGCTCCATCGCATCTGTAGCGCTTCATTAACTCTCCGGCATTCAGTGTTTGGAGGATATTCCTGCTTCCTCTTCATCTTTCTGCCATCTTCTCAGGAACTCATGAAAGTCCTCCTGTGTTCCACTCTCGGAGCGGAGAGGCTTCATGAATCACTTTATTGTTACCGGGGTCTTGTCTTAACTCTAAGGGGGAAGTTCTAAGAGTTTTCTTCAAATTTAGTTGCTAGAAAGTTTTATGAAAATGGCCTCTGGTCTGTTTTAGACATGAAGCAATATGAGAACATTAAGTCACATGGACCTACATGTAACTAGTTTACTAAACCCTCTGAACCACAAAGCACTTTAGTCAAAGATTCACAGAACTTTCAACGAGACGCGTAGAATAAAGTGTTTCATGAAATGTCACAATTTTAAGCTTCGAGAGGAAACCGTGGTGTGAACGAGAGGCGTTATGAGTTATGATATGTACGGGCACGTCCTAATGAGAGTGTGTGTGTGTGTGTGTGTGTGTGTGTGTGTGTGTGTGTGTGTGTGTGTGTGTGTGTGTGTGAGAGAGAGAGAGAGACAGAGTTTTATGCAGCGTGTTAACCGTGAGTTTCCTGTTTGCTTGCAGGTGAGTAAAGCAGATCCGGTCGTGCTTCATGCACTGGTTTACGCGTGTGTGTGTGTGTGTGTGTGTGTGTGTGTGTGTGTGTTGCTTTGTAGTGCCTCCATCTGCTGTGACTTTTACGTGGCGTGTGTTTTAACATGCATCACGTGTAGTGGATCCGCGTGGTCTGCTTATATCGTGTCGGAGACGTGTCCTCTTAACAAAGTGCTGTCATCATAACTTCTGCTGGACGTAGCTGCTGCTCTGGTAAAAGTAACAGTTTTCTTTTTCAGCATTTGGCTTCTACATCAAAAGTAGCTGTCTTTCCATCCTGGCTTTAATAATTCAATTCCTGGGTAATGTAGTTGTATTGTGTGATTGTAGTCCCTCACATGTTACGTTGTGTCTCTGCAGTCTATACGGCTCGCTGTCAGAAGTTCCTGATCTCGCGGGTCGGGGAGGACTGGATCTTCCTCATCCTGCTGGGACTCGTCATGGCCCTGGTCAGCTGGGTGGTGGACTTCTGCATCGCCATCTGTCTACAAGGTGAGGGAGGCAGGGAGGGAGGCAGGGATTGGAATTTGTACCTCTGGTTTGGCGCGTAAAGAGAACTGACGAATGAGCAGCAGGCAAAGGCGGATGATTCCAGGAGAGAAGGATGGATTATTAGAAATGAGGAGGGAAGGAGGTATTGATGATATGTGATACATGGACCCAGACAGGGAGGAAGGGATGGGAGGTTGGAGAATAGGAAAGGGGGAAAATGTAAAGGTCACGATACCAGAGACCAACGACGGAGGAACGATTCTCCAGACTCAATTCAAGATCACAAGAACAAAACCAACAAAACCTGTTTACGTCAACATGCGCTCCTTTATTACCGTTTGGATACTGTTTTTTGTGAGTTTGTTATTAATGAAAACAAAAAGCTACATTTTAAAATACTACGTTGAAACGCATCACGACGTTCAGACTGTGGGCTGAACGGGGTCGTAAACCCGGAAGCTAGAAACCTTTTAGGCGTTTACACTCATCAGGTCAGTCCATCTCAGGGTCCGGAGTCCAGTTCTCTTCATACATCGTTGGGTGACGCTACTCGCTCTCCTCCTGACGATTTCAACACAGATTAGTATTTCACAATGTAGCGTGAGCACTCGCTGCGCTGTAGAGAAACAAGCACCGGCACGTGTTCAGAGGTTTGGCATGGACTCTGTGCTGAGGTCTCGGTTCTCTTGACGTCCCTGTGAAGGCCTTTAAAGTGGTCGTGGTCTCTCCTCTCAAATATAAAACCAGGAGAGGATAATGTACGGGCTCACACATGCAAAATATGTGCATATACTCACCTGCAACGTACAGCTTATACAGAATCTGCATACTTTGTATTCGCTGTACGGTGTATATTGGTGTAAATCCTCATGACCTCATGAGCCATCCAACATTGTATTTATCGCCGTGTGTTCTGTAAGTTTAACTCCGGAGACGTCTGCGTAACATGTCAATGCAACGGGACATTCTCCCAATGATCTCGGCCCCAACAGGAGCTCGTAAACAGAGAGCGATCGCATTTAGGACAGGGCCCTCGGGACGTTCACTGGAAATGACTGCAGAAAGTTTTTAATGTGTTGCCTATGGTGACGAAGAGAAGTTCTCAAAGGGGTAGAAGAAGGAGGGGTATGAAGTACAAAGGGGCAGAAAGAAGTGGAGACGATTGGAAGAGGAGGTGAGGGACAAAGGAAGGAACGCAGGAAGCGAAGGGATCGAAGACAGAAAGGAGGAGTCGAGGAGGATGGAAGGCGTCTTATGGCATCAACCATTTACCTGCATGCTGGATGCAGGAAAAGGAGGGATTTGTGAGTGAGTCAACTCTACGCTCCAGGAGACGTGTGTGTGTGTTCTCAAGGAGGAGCCAACCTAGTCTTGTCGGTTCCAGTTATGGTGTACAGTTCCTTGAATTGGATACAGAACGTGACTAACTACACACATTTTTCCTGTCTTTAAACGGTTTATATGACTGCTCTCCTGGATGTACATTAATCAGTGTGTGTGTGTGTGTGTGTGTGTGTGTGTGTGTGTGTGTCCGTGTCCACAGCACAGAAGTGGATGTACGGCGGTCTGGACAGTAACGTGTTGCTGCAGTATCTGGCCTGGGTCACCTACCCCGTGGTCCTCATCACCTTCTCTGCCGGCTTCACACAGATTCTAGCCCCCCAAGCTGTTGGTATGACCACACACACACACACACACACACACACAAAACATGTACACACCAGAGATGCCTAAAAAAGAGGCAAAACAATCACATTTAATTAAGTAATGGCAAAAAAGGTATTGCGTGATTAATCTATGTATAAAATAAGCTTTTTTTAACTCAAGAACAACAAAGCTTTCATATTTACGGTACAGAATCCAGATTTGACAACATGCTACCAAAGCCCAACCTAAATGATTTCATAACACAGAGGTCTTCAGTGAGGGCAACTAAGTGACCTGCAGCTGTCCCGGAGTTTGTTGACTGAATCCTGACTCAAAGATTACATCTGCATCTGTTTAAAGTCACAGTGTCGCGTGCTCCAGTAGGGTGCTGGCAGAAGGAGCCACAGGTGAATGAAACCCCGCTCGTCTTACTGCCCCCCTCTTACTGTAATGAACTCCTCATACACATCTGTGGGTGAGTCGGTAGCTGCTGCCTCACAGTGTGACACAACTCAGTGACACACTGTGAATCCCCTCTGAGCCCCTTCAGGCTCTGCTTCCTCCCCAGGGGGAGAGACGAGTTCTGCACATAATCACAATGTTTATACTCAACATGCAGGTTATGCTAGTGAGGAGTCAGTGCAGCACTCCTTCAGATATGCCCCTGAGGTAATGTTCTGCTGCAGGTGTAGCGGAGTCTTTACTGTCACTCTCTGTAACTGAGACTAAAGAGGTGGGTGAGGTATCTTCTGCCCTTAGTGACTGCCCTGTTTAGACTGTTGGGGAGGTGGGGAAGTGTTGTTTTCTTCAGCTTACTGTGAAAATGTACAAAAAGTACAATAGATGAATAATAAATGATGGAACTTGGAAACTGACATTCTGGTTGCAGAGTTTACGAACTACAGAAGTGTTTTACTGAGTAGAATGACGTACAAATTTGACGAGTAATTAATTAAAACGTCCGTTTGCAACATTAAGAAAGTTAAATTCCGGGGTTCTCTAAAGTTAAATGTGCAAAAAACAAATCTCATTTACAAACTGAATTAATTATCCAGAAAGTTTTGAACTGAATCCAAAAAGGTGTGTCAGCCAAAGTTGAATGAATCCAGTCGTTCTATTTGCAATGACGTTGTGAAAAATAGTCTCTAGTTCTTTGAAATTAGCTTTCAACCAGATGAGGTTCATCTTAAAGGAATAGTTTGACATATTGGTCAAATATCTTCCATGCTGACTTGCTCTCTTGCTGACAGCTGGATGAGGAGAGGAATGATGTCATCTTTAATGTCTCGGCGCTAAATATGAAGCGACAGTCAGCAGCCGGCGAGCTTAGCTTAGCATAGACACGCAAGACTGGAAACCCTCTTTTGTCCAGTAGAGTCTCCAGGAAGTGACTTCTCATGGCCAACAATGAGTCCCAGACGTAACTCCCCATGAACCCTGGAACATGTGTTTCTCACGCTCTGGTCTCTGCACAGAGAACACAAACACGATGTTTGGTGTTGCTGAGCTTTAGAGGTGCTGCTTGACAGATCGTGTAACCTCAGGACGGAGTCAGGCTAGCTGTTTCTGCCCGTTTCCAGTCTTTGTGCTAAGCTAAGCTAACAGCTTCTGAGGTTGGCTTCATTGTTTTCACCGTTCAGATATGAGAGTGATTTCAAGCTTCTCATCCAATTTTTGGCAAGTCGTTTGTGTGTTTCCCAAAACGTTGAACTGTTTCCCTTCAGGCTATGATGTATTTGATGCGTATTTGTCATGTTGCTCGATGCGTTGGGGTTCTCTCTGAGCTGCCGGTCAGCTGTAAGCGCCCGCTGTGCTCCTCTGCAGGTTCAGGTATTCCAGAGATGAAGACCATCCTGAGAGGAGTTGTGCTGAAGGAATACCTCACCTTCAAAACCTTCGTGGCCAAAGTCATCGGCCTCACCTGCGCTCTGGGCAGCGGCATGCCCCTGGGCAAGGAGGTAACACACACACACACACTCTCTCACACACACACACACACACACTCACACGCACACACACACACACTCTCACACACACACATCAGCTTTGCCTACTCTATGGGGCCCTAAATGCCTCTGTTGTATGTCAGGCCTGTGTGTTGGCAAGCACCTCACAATACGATACACTCGTCACGATGCGATACAATGTAACACAATGCGATATGATACAATGCATATTGCAATCCTTTTTTTTCAACTTAAAATGTAAAAAAATAATGCTGAAATGACATAGTCTAAGACTTGCATCATCAACACATTATATTTATAACTCAAACGTCAAAAGGTATTTGCATTGCACACTCGTCATATAAAATATATAAAAATAAAGTTCATATTGTATTCTTATTGTGTCACTGAACACTCCTTAAACGTGATATGAAATAAAGTGTTCGGTCCCTATAGCATCCATACATTCATCATGCAGTGGCCGGACGCTTGCTCGTGACACCCCGTTGTGATTAGGATTTAAAGGACATTTTAAATCGGTTTAAAACGGGATTTAAAAAAAATAAAAATGACCGATACAAGTCGAGGACATATTAATACACTATTGTCGGATAAAATATTGGGATAATCAGCTATATCGATATTTTGGCACAGCCCTATTGTGTGTGTGTGTGTGTGTGTGTGTGTGTGTGCAGTCTTGAGCCACTCACAGAATGGGAAGATGCTGGAACAAACACACACAGCACAAGCTGACGACTTCCTAAATCAATGAGTCAATCGGTACATGACTCATCCGACAAGAGACAAAAGACAAGCTGCTCAAACGTTTGTTGAGGGAAAACTTGAGGTGAAATGACTCATGTATGCTTTCACGTTTCTCTCTCTCTCTCTGTGTGTGTGTGTGTGTGTGTGTGTGTGTGTGTGTGTGTGTGTGTGTGTGTGTGTGTGTGTGTGTGTGTGTGTGTGTGTGTGTGTGTGTGTGTGTGTGTGTGTGTGTGTGTGTGTGTGTGTGTGTGTGTGTGTGCGTGTGTGGAGAAGCCTTATTCTCCTCTCAGTAAGTCTTCAGGCTAGGCAGTCTTTTGGGGGATGCCATACTTACTTGGAAATGTTTTTTTGCTAAAAAGACAGCACTGAGAAACTGTGAGGTGCGTCCCTGGGAAGTTCAGCTGGTGTAGCATGTCAGTTCTGTGTGTAAGTAAGAAAAAAACATGCACGTACAGGTATGGACAGAGAGGACACACGTACGAGTACAGGACACACACACGCATCAGGCCCTTTTGGTTTGGATGCAGCCTCTCTTCCTCTGACAGGAGCACGATGTGATGCTCTCACTTGTAATCCTGTTGGTTCCTCTCTGAACTTGGTACCCAGGATGTTAATATTGTCTGCGGTCTTGGTGGTCTTGGTGGGGTCTTGTGGTCTTGGTGGTTGGTGGCGTGTTCCTGTAGTCATGCGCTGGTCTTGTGTGACACATAACAAACAGACAGCTTCTTAACTTGTTAACTCGTTTTCTTTTCGTCTTGTCAGGGTCCGTTCGTACACATCGCCAGTCTGTGTGCTGCTCTCCTCAGCAAGTTCATGTCTCTGTTTGGAGGAATTTACGAGGTAAGTCTTCTTCTTTCTATAGTTTTTTACCGTCAGTGCTCTGCCTCAAAACAGTTTCTGTTCTGCTCAATGATTCTAATCTGTGTTTTAACGGGTAAACTTTATATTATCTATTCTTCATTTTTTCCCATATACACTGATCTTCATACGCCGTATAGAAACTTTTTTCAGCGCCATGTTGTCGTCATCTCCTTGTCTCCTCCACCGTGCGGTATTAAGAGTGCGTGATGTGGACGCGCTCCTGAGTCGCCTTCAGTTGTTCCCGTGCGCTCAGAGCAATAAGCTGAACGGACACGAGTCTAGATACTTAGGTTGTTTCTGGTAATATTTTCATCGACTGTTAAAAATATTCAGTCAAAGACATGACAGAACGTTACACATACAAGGCTTGGTGATTGATGCGTGACAATAAACATCATTTGAAAATAGAAAATATGAAACTTTACATAAAATATGATCAACAAACATTTAAAAGTACATTTTAGATTCCATCTAAAATATGTACGTTTTTAAAGTGTCCTGTATCGTAGAGTAGAAGCTGTGTCACTGAGTGCACGGCTCTTTGTGGTAAACATTTATGAGAGAGAGAGAGAGAGAGAGAGAGAGAGAGAGGCACACTTTAGCATAATACAACACATAAAAGATATTATGTTGTACACAAAAGTAACAGCATTACATAAAATCAGCAGTTAAAGCGTCATCGCGATCCAGTGGCCTTAAACTCACAATGTTTCTCTATTCTGTCCCGCCATCTCCTCTATTTTACCTTTTCATCTTCTCTAATCATCATCATCATCCACATTGCCCCCCCCCCCAGTGCTGTGCTGCATTTCATTGCATATTAATGCTGAGTGTGGAAGTGCCCCTCTGCTGGCTGCAGTATCTTGAAGTGCACGATGCTGATGTGTCCTGTGGGCGGTTAAGAAGCAGCTCTTTGTTTCAGCGGCCATCTTTCAACAGCTTGTTGAACTTCTATAGAAACAGAACGATGAGTCGTCCAACACACGTGGAGACCGCCACTGTTTGAAAAAATATTTTGATCAGTTCTGTGAAGTGTTTTCACTTTGGTGATTAAATTGTATAAAATAGAATAAAATCAGATTGATATTTGCTCAATCTCTCAAAGATGGTATTGGTCGTAGCTTAACTCTGCCGTAGCGTAACTGTCTGTTACTCCCACGCTTCCTGAAGGAGCCCAGTGTTGTAAATATTAAGGTAATTCAATCACTCAATTACCCAGCATGCCCCACAGTCGATGTCCCATCTCCCTCCTCTGGCTCAGTCTTGTCATTGTTTCACGCTGCAGAAAGAGTTCACCCGAAGCTTCATATTTGTTCTGCTCTCCGTGTGTCCAGACCACGTTTTTATCCCCTTTTTACCAAACATCCACCCCGACACAGCTGGTGTCTTTGGAAACCTTCTGGGATCTTCTCTGGAATGTAAAATGAAGTCTCTGGAATTTATCAATGTCGTACAAACGTTTACGGTCAGAGAACCAATTTGCTCGGATTTAAATTAAACAAAAATCAAGTTTTTCTTATTAGCTTTGCTTGTGACGCTCAGAGCTTCAAGCTTTGTTCAATGTTCGATCCTCTCTTTGTACTTCTGGCTGATATTTGACGGAATGAGACCAAACGGGTAAAGCCTCATCAAGCTTCTGTATTTGGATCCTTCGAGCTGAAGGCCGATGATCCAATCTCATTCAGCACACATCCGAGTTCATGCTTTCAGGCCCTTTGCTGAAGCCGATGCTCGTGAAGTGCTCTTGCATGCGGCTTCATGTTCGGCTGCACATGCTTTTGCAATTGTGAAAGAAAAAAAAGTGATTCAGACTTGGAGGAAGTGGAAATATTCCAGCCTGCTGTCATTTTATTTGTTATATTCACTCCCAACATGTTGCAGAGTCAGCTGTATTTGCTACATGTCCATAGACCACCTCTTTGTGTGTGTGTGTGTGTGTGTGTGTGGCATGCTTATCAAGAGCTCCAGACTGGAAGTTAAGAGTGTGGAGTCAAAGAGGACACACACACACACACACACACACACACACACACCCCTCTTTATCCGTGCCGTGCTGCTTGAAGGAAGCCGGTCTCGTAGGAATGAAGGTAAGTAAGATCAGGCTTTCCCCCTCAAAAAAAGAAGTCTATTTCCCAGGATGCACCGTGGTGCTCTGCAGTCCTTTGTTTCTTCCTGCGTGTTCCACTGATGGGACCTCGTTGTTACTCTCCTGTAGAGAGAGGTGTGGATGCTCTTGGGTTGAACTGTGCAGTTAGAGATGTTGTGAAGCATATATTCATTTTTTTTTCTGTAACTTTTCTATTTTTAATGTTTTTGCTCCATCAGCTTTGTGAATGTGAAATTGCTTCCCTCTGAACTCGTCTGTGATTTAAAGAGGTTGTCAGTCGTTCTATTTCAGTTTTGATCTGTGCTTCGAGTCTACATTTCATTCGTTATTCCAGCTCGTAGCTGAGATGCATGAATGCTCTTTATTCATCCTACTTTTTGAAATGATTGTATTACAGCAGCAGGTTATCCTCACATTGCACTGCAACAGAAAATACACATCAGCACTAGGAATATGTGTCTAGAACTCACCATATGAAGAATGCAATGAAATACAAAAAACAAGAAGATGTAAACGTAGGACAACAGACTGTATTACATATACAGTAGGTTAGACAGACGCGTGCCGATGTGTTGCACTGTGAACGACCTGATGATGTGGAGTGAGTGTTTCACAGACGGACTGAACTGTGACGCACGGCCGTCTTCCTTCCGTTTGTTTCAGAACGAGTCGAGAAACATCGAGATGCTGGCGGCGGCCTGCGCTGTGGGAGTGGGCTGCTGCTTTGCCGCTCCCATAGGAGGTGAGTTTGTACAGAGAACGATGTCGTGCACAATATCAACTGTACATCCTGTGACATGCAATAACACAGAGTGAGCTTTATGCCACTCAGTGGGGGGGTGTCTCCGTCTGCACATGTGATACCATCCCGTGCTGCATTTAGGGCCTCAGTACAAACGAGTGCCGATCTCACAGCACACGTCTGTGAGAGTGTTTTATTTATTTACAGGCAAACTGATCTTTCTTTTACAGCTCAGCTGTGGAGTACATAATGGTCCAAACTGTGACCAGTCCATGTTGACGTGTGATTGGTATGCCATATGTGTGTGTGTGTGTGTTCCAGGTGTGTTGTTCAGTATTGAAGTAACGTCCACGTTCTTCGCGGTGAGAAACTACTGGAGAGGCTTCTTTGCTGCCACCTTCAGTGCCTTCATCTTCAGAGTGCTGGCTGTGTGGAACAGAGACGAAGGTAAAGCGGACTCGAGTGCTCAAAGTGCCGGAGGAATGATTTCAAATCCCTTTACCAGTCACCATAATAAAGGTCCATCAAACTGACATCTTAATGAAGAAAGAGAATTGATTCTGTTGCATGATTGGCCAAAATGTCTCCTGTGAACATGGCCTGTTGATCAGCAGAAGGACAAAGGCCTGTTGGCTGTGGTCAGACCAGGCGGCAACCTCTGGCTCTGTAAAGTGAAGCCAGTGCTTCATGTGTTGAAGCTGCATTCTCTCTAGTGTCCACCAGGGGGCGACTCCTCTGGTTGTATAGAAGTCTATGAGAAAATGACTCTACTTCTCTCTTGATTTATTCCCTCAGTAAACATTGTAAACATGAGTTTATGTCTCAATCTCTAGTTTCAAGTCTTCTTCAATACAGCATGATGTTCATTTAGTACATTATGGTCCATTTAGAGTCAAACAGACTGTAAAGCAGGGGATGCTTCAGGGCGGGGCTGTCCTCTTTCCTAACTCCAGCTTCTTCTCCTCTTTCCCCAGAGACCATCACAGCCCTTTTTAAAACCCGCTTCCGGCTTGACTTCCCCTTTGACCTCCAGGAGCTTCCCGCCTTCGCCGTCATTGGGTGCGTACATGTGGCGGGGCTCGAAACGCCACGTGCACCGTGAGTGCACGTGCAATATGAGCTCTGCGTGTGGTTTCCAGCTCTACATGCAGCGGGTGCTCGTGACTTGGAGACGCCCTCCCGCGGCACAAAGGAACGTCTTACTGATTATTAAAGGAGGAGATGAACAAAGAAGACAGAGCAGCACAGCAACCATTCATTACACGTCGCATATCAAATTAGTCTGGTTCGATATGTGATGTCAACAAGGAAGTACTGGAAAGTAAGCTGGTGGACCCTCTCTCGTGTGTGTGTGTGTGTGTGTGTGTGTGTGTGTGTGTGTGTGTGTGTGTGTGTGTGTGTGTGTGTGTGTGTGTGTGTGTGTGTGTGTGTGTGTGTGTGTGTGTGTGTGTGTGTGTGTGTGTGTGTGTGTGTGTGTGTGTGTGTGTGTGTGTGTGTGTGTGTGTGTGATTTGTGTTAACAGCCACTGCTGCATCAGTGACTTGCACATACCTTAACGCTGCCTCCAGAGAAGGCAGCAGAGTGCTTATCCCCGAGTCTTACACCGTGATATAGTGTGTCGGTGCACCCCCCCCCCAGCCAAAGTGGGTCAGTGTCTCAGGAAAGCAGGCCGGAGAGAGTTAGTTCTGTGCTTCCTGTTCGGAGTGAGGGGAACTCTTTCTACGACGCACACGTCGATAATGCTAGTGTCGTATAACTCTAAAGATATATAATGCATTATAATCGAATCGATTTATTTTGACTGAAAGCAAACGAGGACCGTTCAGAGTAACGTATGGCCTCAATCTTCTGACTTGTGTTATATTGTCGTATATTTCAGCTTTAGAGAAAGCGATGAAGTTAAAGGTGCCGTTGAGTTGTCTTGTAAACAAACGAAGCTTTGTGAACGTTGAGTGTTTTCTCACCAGCATGCGTGGTGCGTGTCCTCGAGGTCTTTCCTTCCTCCTAAATCCTTTCTGACGCGTTTACGACGTCGCCTCCATCGGTGGAGGAGTGTCAGCGCGTCGGCAGCGGCGTGAAGCTGACCAGAGCAGCAGGACTCTGAGTTCACATCCTGATGCTTGGAGCTCAAACACAGTCACAGTTGACACACAATGTTTTCCTCATGTTGACTTTTTAATGCGGCGATGTCGGCCATTTTCTCCGACCAGAGAACTGTTTACATTCCTGATGATGCAAAGCCAAAGGATGCACTGCAGGACTGTGCTGCTGCTGCTGTTTAGTGTTGTCACAATGACGACAGGTGATCCTTGAATCCCTTGACTTGAAATAAAGACGCAGACTCCCCTCATCCTCCTGTTCATAATTTATTCAAAGGTATTTGAGGGGATTCATAATGCAGTAAGATAAATTCATCAGCATGAGGTTGTCTGAGTCTGTTCTTTCTCTCCCGCCCTCGCTCCTCTTCCTCCCCTCTTCCTGTCACAAAGAGGACTCCTACTGGGCTCCTAAATGCAGGCTTATGTAAACCTCTTCCTCTGCTTTGACTCCCCCACACATCCCCATTCGGCTGCATGTTCTCTCTCGCTCTCTCGCCCTCTTGCTGTAATTCTCTGTTCATGTTTCAACTGCAGTTGTTTCTCCTTTCTGTTGTTTCATCGCCTGCATCCGGAGCGCATCCCTCCCACACCTTCTTAGAGACTCTCCTCCCTTCCATTCACATTGTTTCCCACGTCTCGTACATTACGGTGGATGTTGTATCTGCTGTAAACATGATCAGTGGCATCCGCCTCCAGAGTGCAGACTCCATTACCGTCACCTCGTTGGTATTGTGGCCGAATGCACCGGGGATGACCTGTGGACGGGGTTAGAGAGAGAGAGATGATGTCATTGATGCTTTGGTTTGTTTAAGCCTGGACTCGTTTATTATTATTGACGTGTGCGTGTGTGTGTGTGTGTGTGTGTGTGTGTGTGTGTGTGTGCGTGTGTGTGTGTGCTCTGCAGCATTGCCAGTGGTTTCGGTGGGGCTTTGTTTGTCTACCTGAACCGACTGATTGTCCAGTTCATCAGGAAACAGAAGGCCATCAACAGGTTCCTCATGAAGAAGTAAGTGGAACCAGTAGAAAGTGGAACGTAACCGTTCGCTGACTCTGCTTTCAGTATCGTTTGGTTTTGAGGTACTTTGTTGCTCCTCCACATTAACTATAGCTACTGTGCATGAGATGCGGTTTGATGTCTCGTTCTCTCCGTCTCTCAGGCGTCTGCTGTATCCGGCGCTGGTCACGTTGCTCGTCTCCACACTAACATTCCCACCTGGCTTTGGACAGTTTATGGCTGGAAAGGTACGTTCTGCACAAAGCTTCACTTTTTAAAACGGCCATCAACGGCAAATCCAGTATGTGGAAGTGAGCCTGCAGCCAATCGGTGTCTCACGTCTGAATTTAACTTGGTGTGTTTTCACTGAGCACCTCGAAGCATGATTTCTATATTCACTGCATTGACTATATTTCTATATTCACTACATTGACTATATTTCTATATTCACTACATTGACTATATTTCTATATTCACTACATTGACTATATTTCTATATTCACTGCATTGACTATATTTCTATATTCACTACATTGACTATATTTCTATATTCACTACATTGACTATATTTCTATATTCACTACATTGACTATATTTCTATATTCACTGCATTGACTATATTTCTATATTCACTGCATTGACTATATTTCTATATTCACTGCATTGACTATATTTCTATATTCACTGCATTGACTATATTTCTATATTCACTGCATTGACTATATTTCTATATTCACTGCATGCTGTTTTGGTTTGGGTCCTTTCGCAGCTTCACAGAGCAGCTGTGTCATCGACGAGTTCAAGATCATTATGTTGTTTCATAACGGCCTGATTACAGTTCACGTCTGTGTGAGACTGTTTTTAATGTTCACGACACGCGCTTGTGTGTGTGTGTTCGCCAATTTCACCTCATTCTGCTGTTTAATTATTAGAATTATCAAAGGCCTATCCTGTGCAGCCCCCCCCCCCCCCCCCACACACACACACACACACACACACACACACCTCTACCTCCCTAATGGGAGGGTGAGTCAGGCCTCGGCCCACACTGACCCACTCCTCTTAAAACACTCCAGATTGGGTGCCTTACCTCTCGGTGTCTCGCTCTCAGACCCTCAGCCGTCAGAGCTGAGACAGCGGGCGACAGCCATGGCGGCTTTCACGCCTCCCCGTCTGCTCTAACATCCTCAGTGACGTCTCTCTGGGCACTTTCAGCCTTCTTGAAGTGTATTTGAAGGATTTTTATTTCCATATACATTCATTACATTTGCATCTTGAGTCGGAAGCACGGAGGGTTTTGTTGCAGTTTAAAGGGGGTGATCATCCGACAGCAAGTCACATGTCAGAGTAAAATGAATTCATATACAGGAACAGAGATGAGCACATGTTAACTACAAGTCTCTGGCTCCGTCTGGAGCCCCTTGCTGAACATACAGTACTGATAGAGGGGACGCTGGGCCATGAGTCAGATGTAATGTTTCTATTACAGTATCCATAACAGAGATTCAGTTGACAGAGATGTTAAAATAAAAGGCCACAGAGCGTTACCCTTTAGCTAGAATTGGAAAAAGATAGTAAATCCTACAAAACAGCCCCCCCCCTTTCCCATGTTGACGATGTCCCTCCCTGTGGCCTTCAGCTGACCCAGAAGGAGTCTCTGGTGACGCTGCTGGACAACCGGACGTGGGCCAAACAGGGCATCGCCGAGGAGTTCGACTACATCGGACACTCCGACGCCTGGAAACACCCGCAGGTCAACGTCTTCGTCACCCTGGTCCTCTTCATCGTCATGAAGGTAGGACAGAGCACAGTACAGTGCTGATGAGATTCATTTCGAATGCACCGTGTAGAGGAGCTTATATCTTCATGCTCGGTGTTCCTCTTAATGCAGTAGGTCGCTGAATGACGGGGCATTTTGCCCGTCACCATCTTGGTTTTTTGGACATTGCCATCCAGAAGTGACACGAGAGGGCGGAGCCAAGTACGACCGAACGCTGAAAAATACTTCTCTTTTTTTAGGCGACCCAAAATGTTACAATTAACTTTCATGAAGTGAAAACACACACGCTGTAAAGGGTTAAAGGTGTGTGACCAAAACACGGCCGACTCCCAGACCAGATAGCAACCTGTCAATCACAATGTGGCCCCGCCCCTAAAGCATACCCATGAAAGCATTATGATCTATTTCTGCTCTTCCTCCATGTTTAATGAACCTTCATCACCTCTGCAGCTCATCCAGTTCAGATGGCACTTAGATACTCCAACAGACCATAGTTTGCTATTTTCATGTAAATGTTTTTACACTTCAAGAAGGCAAGGCAATATCAATTCTCTCATTCTTAAAGCGGGAAACGAACCATTCCAAACAGATATAACTCAGTAGTTTTATGCATTTATGATTATAAACATATGCAATGTTTTAAGCACAGTTATCAGAACACTATGAACATTCAGGCTCCCTCTTGTGGCTCAAAGCTGAACTGCAGAAAATAAAAATTAAATAAAAGACCTTGGAGGTAATTCTGCCGATTTATTTAGCGAACTCTCATAAAACCTTTTGGGTCCCGACCCGAATCTTTGGGGACGGGTCGGCTGTGGCTCAGGGATGGAGCGGGCCGTCTTCCAATCAGAATACCGGCGGTTCGATCCCCGGCTATTTCAGTCCTTGTGTGAATGTTAGTGAGTCCTCGCGGGCAGGTGGGACCCCGCATGGTATCTCTGTATGAATGGGTGTGAATACCACCTGTTATTATGAATAACTCCGATAAGTTTAGCTGATCTACTGCCGGTACTGTGGTTAGAAACAACACCACGAGCATCCAACTCTGTCCGGGAGCTCCGGTGTTAAAGTTCTGAGAGCACAGAAATGCCAGCGAGCTGCTCTCAGCATCTGTCCGTGGGCACTCACTCACTCACTCACTCACTCTCTCTCTCACACACACACACACACACACACACACACACACACACACACACACACACACACACACACACGCAGCATTCAAAGTGAGGCTGTAATGGCTCCGTCTAATTACAGCCTTTGGTTTTTCTTGGATTCAGCCTGGTGATTTTCAAAGGGGGAGATTGCTCTCCCTCCCTCTCCCTCTCGGGTAATGAACGGTTCTTTTATTCGACATGGCAGCCATCTTGTCTCTTTGCGCCTCCTTTTCATGCAGAGACTTCTGGTAAGATCTCTCGTTCCAGCTGCTCAACTTCTGAGGTGCAGCGGAAGGCGTCCGGTGTCAGTCAGGAAGTCCGGTCAGCAGATGAAGCTGCTCTGAATACTTTTAATTGTGTGTTTTCTGTTGCAGCACCAAGAGTGAAAGCCTGAAACGTAAAGTTCTCTTAGTAAAGTTCACTGCACCTGTTGTGAAGAAGAGTGTCGTCTGAGCTACTGCTGTGTGTGTGTGTGTGTGTGTGTGTGTGTGTGTGTGTGTGTGTACAGCACACACACACACACACACACACACACACAGAAACCTGCTAACTTATTTAGCATGCTTTGTAGCTATTTTTAGTGGTGTGCAATTAGGCCCATCAACAGCTCTCTATGAGGAACACCTTTATTAATATACAGGTGTGTTTCAGAGTGTGTGTGTGTTTGTGTGTGCGTGTGCGCGTGCATCGGAGTGACAGAGCTGGCAATGCGCAATTTGTAAAACCTTTATTATTATTATTATTATGATGTTAAACGTTATTCTTAGTCGTCCAGCCTCTGGCTCTAAATTTCTCAAATTTTCTTTGAATTAAACGGATGATAAAAGATGTGCACGTGTCCATTCAAGTCTGATGAAATTCAAGACTTTCCCATCGGTAATCAGTGCGGTATTGATCAATTATATGATAAATATGCAATTAATCTAGCTGCACCATATCTATTGGTTATCCGTGTGCTTTAGTGAAAAGGCCAACGCTCAGCGGTCCGCCGCTGCGTTTCCTCCTCGAGCGTTGCAGCCGGAGTGACGGCAGCTCACGTCTTCACATCTTAAAATCATAACCTCGGGTGTTCAGCTCGGCTCGGTAGAAATCGCAATGAAAGATACGTTTATTCGCAAATGACACAGAAATATCATAATACCGAGGTTACGTTGGGTCGTTGAGCCGAGGCTGACTCAGGTTCTGTGTTTTTCAAGTGTTCGTCTCAAGAGGCTTAACGTCGGAGAGCAGCAGAGGAGAGCTCGTCCGTCCGAATTAATTCATGTGGCGCTGTTTGTTTGGTCGAATGAGTCGACGGTATTCTAGCGGTAGTTCTCTAAACAACGAAATGGATCAAAAATTACCACAATGACAAACGCACACCAAGTCATCTTCAGCTCCACGTCTTTAAATTGCAATTTAAGTTTTTTAATCAAGATATTTGCACCGTGATGGTTTGATCATGAAGGCAAAGATACAAAGCATCCAAGAGACATGTCTGTTTACAATCGAGAGATCATCTCTCTGTTTGAGGTTCAGAATCTCACACAAAGCAAACTGCAGCCGTATTATAATCATAACCGCTCACTGTCGTTGCTGTATGATTGCTATGAGTCACATAAACATTTCGTATTTATAGGGTGTCTGGGTCAATTATTTTGTCTGGGTCAATATTGTCTGGGCAAAGTTTGAACTAGTAATGTCTACTCGTGAAGTCACTCACTTTATCGACTGAATTTAATGATTTTTCTCCTTCTAAAATAGTTCAGCCCTGAAGCAGCTCTATAACATACAAGTCTCATTAAACCCACCGTCAAAATTCACCAGCTTCATTAGGTCGTATTTAATTGGATTTCGATGAAGAAGGTTTTCACTGCTGTCACTTGTTTTGCCCTTTAAGGTTTTGAACCAACAACCCGCTGGAGTCTGAGCTTGCTTTTCTTGCCCGTTTCTTTTCAGTTTGAGGTCCGAGATCCTCGTACAGTTTTATGGTCATGCACTACCTCAGCGAGACGTACACTTGGATTACATTCGATTCGATGAAACATTAATGATTCCTTCCGGGGGGGAAAGTGAGTCATAGCTGCTTCAAAAACAGTGGATATCGCAGTAGCTACTTTAGGAGGACATGAAGAGCAAATAAAAGAGTATGTAGACATAGTTCTGGAAATGCTAACGTCTCATCAAAAATGATCAAGTCTCAATCATACGGTCATGCTCAGTGAAAAGTGCTTTAGGAATCAGCAATGAAAGCTACCCGCCTGATAGTGATTGTATCACTTTGTCGTGAATTCCATAAGGCTCAAGAACTCGTAAAGGGTGCGCGTGTGTGTGTGTGTGGGGGGGGGGGGGTGCTTGTGTGTGTAACAGCCGTCATCGAAAATGGCGACTGCCATGTTTGAGTTCCACCTTGACCAGCAGCTTACTGTACATGTTAAAATAATAATACAAAACCATAACATAGTAGCTACAGTGCATCATCAAGTCTATTTGGCTGATATATTGTGGAAATACTTGATTCAAAGTACACACATTGTTATTGCTACTGAGTACTTCTTCCAACACTGGGCACTGTGACAACACTGTGACAACACTGTGACAACACAGTGACAACACAGTGACAACACAGTGACAACACAGTGACAACACAGTGACAACACAGTGACAACACAGTGACAACACAGTGACAACACAGTGACAACACAGTGACAACACTGTGACAACACAGTGACAACACAGTGACAACACAGTGACAACACAGTGACAACACAGTGACAACACAGTGACAACACAGTGACAACACAGTGACAACACAGTGACAACACTGTGACAACACTGTGACAACACTGTGACAACACTGTGACAACACTGTGACAACACTGTGACAACACTGTGACAACACTGTGACAACACAGTGACAACACTGTGACAACACAGTGACAACACTGTGACAACACTGTGACAACACTGTGACAACACTGTGACAACACTGTGACAACACTGTGACAACACTGTGACAACACAGTGACAACACAGTGACAACACAGTGACAACACAGTGACTACACAGTGACAACACAGTGACAACACAGTGACAACACAGTGACAACACAGTGACAACACAGTGACAACACAGTGACAACACAGTGACAACACAGTGACAACACAGTGACAACACAGTGACTACACAGTGACTACACAGTGACAACACAGTGACAACACAGTGACAGCCCGAGGTGATGGTGTCATTGGTGGCTATTAGTCCATCTCCTGGGTAACCCCGAGCCACCCGGAGGGGGACCTCGGGGTTCCCTTTTTTTAAGGGACCTTCTTTTTAAAAACGACAAACCGTCACAAATACACGACATGAATCCGCTTAGAGCTTGTGTTGATTTAGTCAAGATTATATCGCAGTCCTGAGATCAAAAGTCCTTGTTACTCTCGTCGTATTAAGTCAATATCGTTATTTATCTTTCGTCAATAAAAAACTCACAACATAGACATTTCAGTCTCGTCTCACTCAGAGAAAACATGGACAGTTTAGTCTCTTAGGCAAGAGTTTGTCAAGAAAGACCAAGAATGAGCATTTGAATCAAACTGCTTTCAAATAAGTTTTCATCCAACTTATTTAAGCCTAAAAGAAATGTCTTAATGTCGCTCGATATAATCAAGAGTTTTCCCCGTAGTGTTTTTGTACACATTGTTATCAGATGACTTGCATTTTGTCTATAATTGCCGCCTCTGGGTCTTTAGTCAATAAATAAGACAACAGATGTCTCAATGGTTTATCTCTTATAATTGGATTCATTGCTCTACATATATTAGCAAATGTTTGTTTTTAGGTTGCAGCTTCTCTAAAATATATTATAATGTTGACATTTTCTTTGTCAGCAACCATTGAGAACAACATAGTTCTGTGGTTGTCACATAGTGTTTAAACAACCCCATAAAAAGGATATTTGTACACATTTTTATGAGCCGTTATGGCCGTTATTACTACTGCGCTGTTGAGCCTTTATCGAACACTTCAGATGACAGCTGCTTTCATGGCTAACTGTAGATTTACAACTGAATTAAATTTCCCTGTCGTGCGTTTCTTCTTCTTTTTTAAATTCCTCCTCGGAGGCCGTGGCCTCTGTAATAAAGCTAAAGCCGACATGTTATGAGTTCCACCGATCCTTTAAACCTTTCTGGCTCTTATTAAGGTTTACTGGCCGAAGTGGAAGACAATTCTCGAGAAGTCCGAAGAATTACTCCCATGACTGTCATTATTTCCCCCCCAAGAGAACTATTTTGTGTATCCAACCGGTTGTCTGTTGCTCTCCGGCGCCTGGCGGCGTTCAGCTTTGATTCTCGTCGATGAGTCAGTGTCAGGGTGTGAGCGTGGGTGTGTGTGAACACCTACGCACGTACGTGTGTGTGTGCTGGGTGTGAAAACGGCGGCGGTGTAAGGTTACAGACGGAGATCCATTACTTCACCATGGCAGCCGGCCTTAATTACAGCTAACTATAGACGGAGCAGAGGGAGGGATGGAGAGAGACGGAGCAATGGGTGTAATTAAGAAGTCTATTTGAAACCTTGAGATTATTACAGGAGGAAGTTTTGTGTAATGTCTTGTACAATACATTCTAAACAATTTCACCGTAAAATAACGGTACATTACTGGCAGCAGAGATGCCAGTAATGTACCGTTATTATTCGTTGCAGCTACTTTAATTTATTTAAACAGTATCTTATCGTATATAGGATTAGAGTATTTTACTGTGTATAGGAGCATGTTGTAGAGACACCATTTATGCTCTGGTAGAGACCTGTCAATCACTGTGTAGCCCCGCCCTAAAGCATCCCCTGCTTTATGGTCTGTGTGACTCTAAATGGAGCATAATGTACTAAATGAACATCATGCTGTATTGAAGAAGACTTGAAACTAGAGATTGAGACATAAACTCATGTTTACAATGTTTACTGAGGGAATAAATCAAGAGAGAAGTAGAGTCATTGTCTCATAGACTTCTATACAACCAGAGGAGTCGCCCCCTGGTGGACACTAGAGAGAATGCAGCTTTAAGACAGTTTGTTTAACTTTTAAGAACCGGAGGTTGCCGCCTGGTCTGTCGGCTTTGTTTATGAGAGTGATGTCAATCTTCATCCAACTCAAAGCAAGAGAATCTGTTCCTTTTTTAAAGAGTATCCAACAACTCGCTAACGTGCAGTAGTTTATTTTCTAAGTCGCAAGATTTGACCGCTTGACGTCGTAAAAGCTTCAAATAAATGTGACGGTTTGTTCTAAAGTTATTCACGGACTAAAGATGGGCTTGAGTCAATGTTATAATGATCAGTCATATATTTACTGTAGGATTAATCAATATTACACTGGCTGACTTCAAACTGAATTTGAATGAGATGTTTAATCTAATGAGTCCACACGAGTGTGTGCGAACGGTACTTAGTTTGAATACAGCCTTATGAATCAGCACAGCTTTTTATTTTCCCCAAAATAAGCATGTCAGCCATTTAAGACTCATATCTGCCTATATAACCAAGTACACACACACACACACACACACCTGACGATAGTGCTCACACATTATCAGTGGTGACATTTCCTAATTAGCAGTCTCCTCCGCACAGTGTGGGCCAATCGGCGGGGCCCGCTCATTACCCAGGGTTCATTTCAGGGTCTTTGTGGACTGAGAAGTTGAAAGTGACAGCTCAATCTCACCTCAGCAATAAGCTCTGCACGGCCGCCACACAGGATGGTACTGTGCGGCGAATTGAAATGCCACCCTGTTCTGATGTTGTGTCTTTCTCTTCGTTCCGTCTTAGTTCTGGATGTCTGCTCTGGCCACCACCATCCCGGTGCCCTGCGGAGCCTTCATGCCGGTATTTGTCATCGGTAAGAAGACCGGCGAAAAGTAGACGTGTCTGTGTGTGAGACGGAAGTTCTTGCTGAGGGCTGCACGAGAAGATTGATACCGAACTCGTATACGGTTGTTATAGCTGACGCTCCAGCCGGTTAGCTTAGCTTAGCTTAAAGACTGGAAATGGGGGAGAGGTTGGTATCGATCTTCTCATCTAACCGGCGGGAAAAAAAGCTAATTAGCTTCATTTCACTTTAGAGGAGTGATGAAATATTCTGAAATATTATCTGAGTGAAACTATATGTGCACACCTTAGCCGTGCTTTATGCTAAAACATTGGCCTTCTATGTTTCTGCAATGAATCAAACGAGAGAGAACTGTTTTCTCATGTTGTTGTTTTACCAGGAGGAAATACGCCACTTTAGAGCAGTAATACAGTACACTAGTGGTATTTGTTGTTGCCAGTGTTGATTGTGTGTGTGTGTGTGTGTGTGTGTGTATCAGGAGCAGCCTTTGGTCGTCTGGTTGGAGAGAGCATGGCAGCCTGGTTCCCAGATGGCATTAACACAGATGGCACCATCTACCCCATAGTGCCAGGAGGCTACGCCGTCGTGGGTAAGTCAAAGACACGATCATGGCACCTATTCTCACTCTCTGCCGTCTCACTTCTAGTACTCTTCTTTAGTAGTTTTCCTTTTTTTCTTAAAAGCCCTATTTAGTTTTTGCTCTACAAACTCATTGTGTCAGCGGCAGTTCTGGGATCTGCACAAATATATTCCTCACTCATAACCAACTTGGCTGTTTTCAACCGCTTCAGTCTTTTTCCAGACAGGATGCACTCTTTATTTCGTTTACTTCTCATTCGGTGTCTGTGAGGTATCGGTGCTTCTGATGCAAGTACGATTACAGTTATACAATGGAGTACATTACTCGTGTGTGTGTGTGTGTGTGTGTGTGTGTGTGTGTGTGTGTGTGTGTGTGTGTGTGTGTGTGTGTGTGTGTGTGTGTGTGTGTATATATATCTAGCTTGTTTGGGGGTAAAGTCACCATTTCCGAGTCTTTACCTTTTCAACCAAGCCACTCTTAGTGATTGGGTTTTTGTTCATGTTCGTTTTTGTCCTCCAGCATAAAGAAAGATCCTTATTGTCAAACAATGTTGTGTGTCTAAAGAGATGCAGAGTTGTGAGTCTCTCCACCGAGCTACTTGTTGACAGTCGCTTCATGTCTGCGGCGGCTGTGTTCTTCCTGGGTTGTTGTTGTTGTTGTTGTTGTTGTTGTCGTCGCGGCACCGTTTGCTGATGACTCAGCCCTTTACAGGCTTCTTTCATCTCACAGCGGAGCTCGCTTTAAGGATTAAATGTTCGGCCGGGCGGAGGGAGCGCGAGCATTTACGTGAGCAGGATATGTACACGGGCTTAATTAAGTTACAAGAAAGAACAGTGAGACGGGCCTTTGTAGACTCTCTCGCCCACCATCTGTTTCGCTCTCGTTTCTCTTTTCTCTTTATTTGAATGCTTTCATTCTTTTTCTTTTTTCATTTCTTGGATTGGACTCATCTATTTTCCCCGTCTCACTTCGCCCCACGCTGCTCTGATATTGCTCTTTTCACAACACTTTATTGGATGGGAAGCAATTGGAAGTGTGATGGAGCCCTATTGAATTACTTATATACGTTTTCGGGCTTCTGGGTGTCGCAGATTGTGTGGCGAGGAATGTGAAGTGCGTCTGTAACCGTCTGGTCCAGGACATTGATAACAGGAGGACGACTTGAAATCTTTGAGTCAATTGAATTCCAAAGTTTAAGTTTTGTGGCTTTGATCTGTAATACATATATTGTGTGTATGATCGTTTTGACCTGATTTATAGCATATTGTTACATAATGAAGTTTATTCTTAATTTAAGAACAAAACGTGTTTGACTCTTATTTTTTTTCGTCATTGGTGTTGTTCATCCTCTGAATTGTATGAGGGATGGTAAAACAGTTTATTCCCTTTTGAAATCATGGTGATATTAAAATGTTTTTATTTTTTCATTGTGATGGATGACGCACCTGAAACCCCCCAGGCCCCGCCCCACCTTGAAAACCACTGATCTGAACAATTGCTTCTCTGTTCCGACTGTCCTCCCTCCCTCCCCCAAAGGTGCGGCGGCCTTGTCGGGAGCGGTCACCCACACGGTTTCCACCGCCGTCATCGTGTTCGAGCTGACGGGCCAGATCTCCCACATCCTGCCGGTGATGATAGCGGTGATCCTGGCCAACGCCGTGGCCCAGTCACTGCAGCCGTCCCTCTACGACTCCATCATCAGGATCAAGAAGCTGCCGTACCTCCCGGAGCTGGGCTGGGGACACCACGAGTACGTACAGAGGAACACGCTGCACCAACACAGCGCACCGTCACACACACAACGCATCGCAATACGTTACAGTATCTTGTTTCTGCAGTACTGGAATGGGAAGCGTAACAACTATGTTTGTCAATATTTATATTAAAAACAGCTTCATAGGAAGTGCAAATAACAAAGAAATGATTTTAAAAATATCCACAAAATAGTGTAGTTTGGAGCCAATGTAACATTTTGTAACAAATTGTACAACCATGCTACAAACTCATGAAAAAAAGGGTTCAGCATGATTCACCTACAGGACATGCATAAGCTCCCTGCAGTGGTTTTAAATCAACAAATTGCCATTCTAGATCTTTTTTATTTAAGATTTTCAAATGTACATGTTATAATTTTAATAAAGTCCCCTATGGGCTTCCGTACTTAATCACTATTTAAAGCCCCATCAGTTGTGTTTGTTAAAGGTCTGTGTGTTTGCTCTGCGGGGGTTTATGTATTTAATTAGTCACATAATGGCTGACTGTGTAACTGTTGCCGGTCTTTAATGTAACCTGTTAATGGGTCGAGCCGAGTGCACAGCGAGTCTTAATGGTTTTAAATACGGCTTTTTATTTCGGCGTTGAACTCCAGATAGCACACATTCTGGCCTGTCGGGGTTCCAACCTGGAATCACGGAGAGGATTTCACGTCACAGAAACCCAAGGTGCCTGGCTCAGTGGTTCAACCTAACATGACTTTTAATTGCTTTCACTCCCATATTATTAATTCATACCAACCACACAATAGCGAATGGGATTACCAGCTGCTTCCCGAGCTCGGCGAAAACCACACAGAAGCACTTTTCATTTAATTGTTTGCAGACGGTTATTGTTCCGGATGCTGGCAATTCATCAGGTGGAGATAATAGTTTTGGGTGCATCGTTCACAGATTGGGAGTAATGAAGGAAAATGAATGCATTTCACCCTCAGTCTGCTCTTCAGTCCCTGTGGCCGTCTACTTGAGTCTTTCACTTTCTACATCAGGACCTCGGTTGACCGCCTCCATCTCACATCTCCTCGTTATCTATTCCTCTCCGTCTATCGCTGCTCCCCTCGTCTCCTCTGTCTCTCCTTATTATCCACTGCGACCTCATGGCCTCTCCATCGTGTGTGTGTGTGTGTGTGTGTGTGTGTGTGTGTGTGTGTGTGTGTGTGTGTGTGTGTGTGTGTGTGTGTGTGTGTGTGTGTGTGTGTGTGTGTGTGTGTGTGTGTGTGTGTGTGTGTGTGTGTGTGTGTGTGTGTGTGTGTGTGTGTGTGTGTGTGTTAGAGACAGAATGAAGGAGAAGCTGTGATTTCAGTGAGCTGTTGCTCTCTTTGATTATTATGCAACGGAGAAAATACTCACGTGTGTGTGATCCAGTTTTATTACAGCGATGATCGTATGTACATAGATTTTTGACATTTGGTAATTTTTCCCAGAAAAAAGTGAGATGCTTGAAGAATTTGGCCAAGAAAACTACTTGCAGGTTTAAGGTGTTCTCTTGGGACCGCTTGTTGGATGGTTTCCAGACCGCTTGTCACATCCAGAGCTCCTGTCGTCTCGGTCGTTATGCTCCAGCGCTGCTTTTTAATGATCCGATTCATAAATGGCACAGACGCATACTCGCCATCGACCGCAGCGTCGGGTACGTCTTCATTCTGGAACAGGGCCGGTGTGGTGACAGGGCTCTGGTCCGGTTCATTGATGACGTCCTCACGTTGTTAAGTCTACAGGTCTTTGGGAGTGCTGCTGCACATGTCGTGTAAAGCCCTTCGTGTCTCCAGTGGAGCTGTGTGGAGTTTGATGAATGTCCTTGAGTGTCACTTTTTTGTCTTCAACTCCAAAAAAACGCTGACTTGAGTTTGAAAACTTTTAAAAAATCTGGAGGAGTGGAGTTAGAAGGAAGTGCTCCTCATTAGCTCCTACTGGCAAGATGCTTCTGAATCTCTGGCCAAACTGTCAGCGATAGAGTTGCATTGTGGGTAATGAAGCCATCAGGTTTTGACAAGAACAATGTGTGGAATATGTTTTTTTCGCGTTATCTTTTCAGGTCGTCCGTAAGCCTCTCGGGACACTGGAGAGATATTTCCTTTGTATTTGGCTCCAACGTCCACCTGGACTCCACGAGGAACTGATTCCATTTCAGTGAACTCACAGAACACTTTTCCGGCCATAACTCGAGAATTGATATGCTAATTATGACAATGTTGGAGTGTTTCAATATGATAGAGTCCAATATAATGATGAATGATGCCCAAACTACAAAAATATCGTCGTAACGAACCTGAATAATCCTCTTACCGGTCTGTTTAACTTCATCAAATAGTAATGATTGAAAGCTTCAACAAATTCAATTTTTTTTAAATTGAATCAGGGAAAAAACGTGACGAATCCTCCGCGTCGTCGTGTCAGAACAACACGAGGTGATCATCAGTCATCAACACACAATCACATCATCGGTACGCGATGATGAACACAAAGTTTACAAATGTTAAAAGGTGATTGAGAAAGCCGTGTGTGTGTGTTCATGACATGATCATTTATCATCAGAAATATCAAATAGCTCGGCATAATGACATACGTTTGGAAATGTTAGAAGTTGGTGAGGTGTAAAGATTATCGAGAAACTGTCAGGAGACTCCTCTGTGTGGACTGAATGTTTACACACACACACACACATATACACAGAAATGTAATCTCCTTGAATCATCTATATTTAATAACACACACTATGAACTTGAGTCATGACGCAGAAAGCTCCTACTCCAGCCGTGCGTGTGCGTGTGCGTGTGCGTGTGCGTGTGTGCGTGTGCGCGTGTGCGTGTGTGCGTGTGCGTGTGCGTGTGCGTGTGCGTGTGTGTGTGTGTGTGTGTGTGTGTGTGTGTGTGTGTGTGTGTGTGTGTGTGTGTGTGTGTGTGTGTGTGTGTGTGTGTGTGTGTGTGTGTGTGTGTGTGTGTGTGTGTGTGTGTGTGTGTGATATTACTGTAGCACACGAGAGCGGAGGAGGGGCCGCCGGGTTGAGGGGGTGGGTACTGAAGGTAGCGTCGCCTCGTCAAAGCTGAATGTGTTTTTCACTCAAACTGGAAATTATCCATCTCACACCCACGCAACAGTTCGCACACACACACACACACACACACACACACACACAGGGACACTTGTGTAACGCCTACCGTGCGACACAAACGCATGATGGCATGAACATTTGCTCACACACACCCACACTGACATGGAGAGAATTGGATTTGTCCTTTATTTATGTTGAGCTTTTGCAGATATGAACACACACACACATCACATGTATATATATTCCTGCTGCTTCTTTCTAATCAGACCCATATGAAAGCTTTTCCACCTCTTCTCTCAGACGAGGCTCTTGTCTTCACTTTTGGCTGATCCATCACCAGCCTTGGAGTGCCATTTAAAAAGAGAAAAAAATGTGTGGGAACAATTACATAACACCACTCTCTCTGTGTGTGTGTGTGTGTGTGTGTGTGTGTGTGTGTGTGTGTGTGTGTGTGTGTGTCGTTTGATTCTCTATCGGTCATTCTAGGTTTCTTAGCATTTCATAATTGCCTATTCGAGCCTGTTGAATTGTTCTCCGTCTGTCTGACAGGAAGCAAAGTCAAAGGGGATCATCATATTTTCTCCGGATCATTACAAATTTCCTTTTATTAGTTTCCACACCTTCCCCTGTTAACACCCCCACTCACACACACACACACACACACCTACACACACACACATACTCACACACACACACACAAAAGACTTGTCATTCGGACTACTTCTTCTGCCAAAAGTGGTTCCAATAAAAGATTAAAGCTGTAGACGGATGTTTTGTTTATGTTGGACAATTCTGCAACTCTCTACTCGTGTCCAACACCAATGCAGGAAAAGTGTGCTTATAACATAGAATGGCGGAAAGAGAAGGGGTGATTCGTGCTGTCAGCAGGGATCATTCGGTCCAGTGTGTCGTGGTGCGTTACAGCCCCACATAGGAACCTGCAGCACAGAGCGCCTTTCTATAGCACAGCGTTCTGTCCGTGCTGGTTACAACGCTTCGACCAACGTCGCGCTCTGTTGCGTTGAAGCAGAGTTGAGGGCGGATGGTCATCAAATTAACTTTGCATTCCAAGAGAGGTCAGCGTATTGAGTTGTCACCACAACAAGGAGCGGCAAGGCTGAGCCGGAGCTGGCATCCCGGCACCGCCTGCGTCGCTTGGCGGCCGCTGTCATGTTTGCAGTTTCCTGGCAACCCACAGGAAGAGGAAGCTGAGTGTTCATGACTGGTGTACCGGGCCATACCATTCTGCTGAGGCAGGACCTGCTCACACAATGTCACCTACTCTCCCCCCCCCCCCCGCTCCTGCTGCTGTACGCACTCTCCAGTGTGTGGCGTGATTGGATTGACCGGTCGGCTGTCAGCGTTGGCTCTGAAGGAGAGTCGTTACAGAGCCGTGGCAGGGCAACGTTTTTTAAGAAAACGGCAAAAAAAAAGTATCTGCAAAGCATTTGAATCAATGTCTGTTTCCAAAAGTCAGCAGCTATTCAGGGAAATGTCATTCGATTCTTTAACGGAGCAGACCGTCTCCCTCTTCTCACCTTTTGTTCCCTCGACTTTCCTCTTTCTCGTCTCTCGGTAACCACCTGATAAATTCCTCTCAGCCTCCTCACATTCATTTCGATCTCTTCTCCTCTCAGGAAGTACAATATTCGCGTGGAGGACATCATGGTGCGGGACGTGCGGTACATCACACTGAACTGCTGCTACAGAGACCTGCACAACGTCCTGCTGACGGGACACCTCAAGACTCTGGCGCTGGTGGAATCAGCTGGTGAGACACAAACACACTCTCCTGCTTTGTGTTTGTCACAAACCTGAAAATGAAAGATCGTCATAATAGTCCCTCTGTACTGCAGCTTGACCAAGAGTTGCACTTGGATGATTACATGCGTGTGAGTGCAGCGGTGTGTGCTGATCACTGTGTGCAATGAGGATGTCTGTAGCTGGACTGAGCGTCCCGTCCTGGACCGAAAAACAAATGGACTGATTGATACACGGACAAAGTTTGCAGCGCGCCGCCTGCTGATGCCACTTCTCTGAAGTGCAGATTTTGTATTCCGTGGCTGTCTCAATTACGCAATCGTGCAGGAACAATTAGCTGCGTCATTTAACCAAATACTTAATCAGCACGCACTGTCACAAAGGCAATTACTTAACGGCAGCAAGCTGCCAAACACACACACACTAGTTCATACACGTTCACTGCATTCTGGCCTCTCGTTATGTAACTCAGCCGAGCTGTCTGCAGTGCTGCAACACGTGTTAGGAATCTCCTGCAGTCTGCTCACTCTTCCCTCCTGAAACAAGTTTTACTGTCTCTCTTCCTCTCACCTCTCCTTTCGTCTTCTTCTTTTGCTTCTCCTTCTCCTTCTCCTACCTTCTTCTTCTATCTTGTATCTTCTATATTCTATCTTATTTTATCTTGTTATATCTTCTATATTTTATCTATTTCTTCTTGTATCTTCTTTCATCTTCTATCTTCATCTTCTTGTATCTTCATCTTCTATCTTTTATCATCTTCATCTTCTATCTTTTATCTTCCTCTATCTTCATCTTCTTCTTGTATCTTCTTCTATCTTCATCTTCCAACTTCTTCTTCTATCTGCTTCTTCTTCTTCTTCTTCTATCTTCTTCTATCTTCTTCTTCTTCTTCTTCTTCTTCTATCTTCTTCTTCTTCTTCCCTCACCTCCTGTCTTCTTCTTCTTCTATCTTCTTCTTCTTCTTCCCTCACCTCCTGTCTTCTTCTTCTTCCCTTACCTCCTGTCTTCTTCTTCTTCCCTCACCTCCTTTCTTCTTCTTCTTCTTCTTCTTCCCTCACCTCCTGTCTCCTTCTTCTTCTTCTTCCCTCACCTCCTTTCTTCTTCTTCTTCTTCCCTCACCTCCTGTCTTCTTCTTCTTCTTCCCTCACCTCCTGTCTTCTTCTTCTTCCCTCACCTCCTTTCTTCTTCTTCTTCTTCTTCTTCTTCCCTCACCTCCTGTCTTCTTCTTCTTCTTCTCCTCCTCCTCCTCCTCCTCCTCTCACCTCCTGTCTCCTTCTTCTTCTTCTTCTCTCACCTCCTTCTTCTTCTTCTTCTTCTTCTTCTTCTTCCCTCACCTCCTGTCTTCTTCTTCTTCTTCTTCTTCTTCTTCTTCCCTCACCTCCTGTCTTCTTCTTCTTCTTCTCCTCCTCCTCCTCCTCCTCCTCCTCCTCCTCCTCCTCCTCCTCCTCCTCCTCCTCCTGTCTCCTCTCCTAGAGTCCATGATCCTCTTGGGCTCCATCGAGCGCGCCCAGCTCCAGGCGCTGCTCTCCCTGCAGCTTGGCCGCCCGAGACGGCTGGAGTACATCAGGGAACGAGCCCTCGAGGAGATGAAACGCCTGTCGGTCGTGTCGAACGTGGGCAGCGAGGACGGCAGCCACCAGGCCAGTCAGGAGGTCCGCTTCCAGGTCAGAGGTCACGGGGACTGGATGGTTAAACAAGCTTGACATAGGCTGTCAAAAAAACGTTGTTAAAAGCAGTGAGACAATAACCTTCAGTTCTGAAAAGTGAAGTGAATGCGAAAGTGTCTTAAAACCTGCATTCTCTCTAGTATCCACCAGGGGGCGACTCTAAATGTAAATGACTCTACTTCTTGATTTATTCCCTCAGTAAACATTGTAAACATGAGTTTATAGTCTCAATCTCTAGTTTCAAGTCTTCATTTAGTAAACTATGGTCCATTTAGAGTCAAATAGACGGGGCTTACTGTGATTGACAGGTCAGAACCAGAGCCGCATACGGCTCCACCTACATAAACTCCAACTCAAGCATTGATTGGAGAATGCTTTTTATTGTCTCACTTGCCAGATGCTCAGGCGCTAGAAGCAAACTTAATAAATCCCCACAGTAGAGTTACAATTCATCCGTAGGAAGATACACGACATCCTCTCTTTTCAGCATCTACGACAGGAACAAATCCAATATTTCTTTACCTGAATTTTTAAGTTTTGACAGTGAAAACTGAGAGTTTTTAATGTTTTATAGTCATTCTGTTGTGAAAGAGAAGTTTAGAGTAAGTTAGTTGCATTCAGAAACGTGTGTGGGTGATAGATGGATAGCTTGGAGCGTTATTAACGTGTTATGCCATCAATAACAGTAATAAGTATGGCTTTTGTGAGAAGATGGATGGTCAGCTGTGGTTGAAGATGGATGTCTGCTCTGGTTCCAGGTCTCTGCCCCGTGGTGCACAAAATGTTGATTTATCGCTTTCTTTCCGTCTTCATTTCACTTTCATCAGTTTGCAGTGAGTGGCGAGGTAGAACGCCCTCCTGTGTGTGTGTGTGTGTGTGTGTGTGTGTGTGTGTGTGTGTGTGTGTGTGTGTGTGTGTGTGATGCCTATTTACCTTCTTGAGCTGTTCTTTTTTTCCTTCACGTCTTCTTTACTTCATTTTTTCCCACTTTCTCCATTTCTCGCTGTGCTTTTTTCATCAATGCCTTTAAACGGGGATACAAATCTTGTATTCCAAATGGTTTGATCGGAGTTTCTTAACTGTTGATTAATATCTTTGTATTAAACCTCCCAATAGCTGATTGCTGCTGCATCGATCGAGGCAGCAGCAGACCAGCAACCCCGTGGTCCTCGAGGTAAAATCACTGTTATTGTTAAAGCAGTCTTGTGTCACACGGATAACAGTCCCCCGTCAGAAAGCACTTTTTAGGGCAAGATAAAGCGGTGAAAATATTGTAAATACAGCGTACACTGATTCTTTTAGGTGTCTAAAATACGTCCACAGCAGTACATTGCTGTGCTCCCGTGCTGGTACTCCTGTTTGTTTCTCTAAACTCCATCTACTGTAGTAAAACACCAGAGAAACAATGAAAGCTGAAATGAATCTCAAAAACATTGCTGAAAATAGATTAAAAAAATTTGCAAAAAGCTTAATAATTCAAAAAGTTGAAAGATTACAAATATGAAGTCATATCACCCCTCTCCTGAAAGAGCTGAACATTTTGATATTCAAACGGTTTCTGTAGCTTAAAAGAATTCCAGCGGTAGTGATATTTGTGGTAGTAGAAGTTGTAGTAGAAGTATTAGTAATTAGAAGTGGTAGAAGTAGTAGTATCAGTAGTCGTAGTAATAGCTGGAGTAGTGGTCGTAGTATTTAATATAACAGTAGTAGTAGTAGAATAAGTAGTAGTAGTAATAGTAAAGTCAGTTTTTGAAGTAGCAGTAGTAGTAGTACTAGTAGCAGTCATACTAATAGCTGTAGTAGTATTAGTACTGGTAGTAGCAGCAGTAGCAGTTTTGGTATAAGTGGTAGTGGTAGTAATAGCAGTAGTGGTAGTAATAATATTTATGGTAGCAGTAATAGCAGTAGTAATAGTAGCAGTAATACCAGAAATATTAGCAGTAGTAGTAGTTGTCTCAGTATTAGTAAGAGCATTCATTATTTCAACAAAAAACCAAATTTTGAGCTCAACGTTTAAATACAGTTAATCCATGAGGCTTTTACTTTGAAAGGGTGGGGGAGAGAGGGGGAGAGGAGACATAATCATAATGTTTGACACATAAACAGGTTATTAAATGACAGGCTTCATCACAAGCAGTTCAGTTAGAATTCACTCTCTGGGGCTTTTATTTTGAAATGGGGTATGGGGGAGAAGGGGAGAGGAGACAGAATCATAATGTTAGATAACCACAAACCGGTTATTAAATGACAGGCTCATCACAAGCATTTCAGTTAGGATTCATTCTGTGGGGCTTTTATTTTAAAATGGTGTGTGGAGGGGGGGGGTGGATTCTACAGTAATTTTTCTACGACGAGGACAATATTAGCTACTTCTACATCCAGAAATTATGCATGAAGAGTGAAGATTGTGGACACAGTGGCAAAACAGTGGCAAAACCCTCCGCTGTCACTCACTGACCGATAACTTCAGCCCACTCTATCAGGAATGTTAATGAATTTACAAACGGGCAACTTCAGAGAACTCCAGCGGATTATATATCGAACCAGTTTCACACATTTGATCTGTGAAACATTTTCTGGCTGGAACCAGAATGTTCCCTCCACTTCAGAGAGACGCTCTTAACGTAACCCAGCAACAACATTTTGTTGGTCATGGAAGTGCCAGCATGGAAAGTCATTGAAGTCATAAAATGTTACATCAAGGCCAACACAAGAACCCTTATTTTAGCTCTCAACTCCCGCTGCTTTGCCCTCTTTTGATTTGCCTCCAATTCATCACTCCGAGGAAGTTCATCCATTCGTCTAATGAGTCCGCAGAAAGAGACCGAGGGGTTGCTCTCTGAAGCAGTATTGGGGTTTTTTTGAGTGTATCTTTGTGTGTGTGTGCGTGTGCAGATTTCTACTGAGGAGTCCTCCTCCAGCCCGGCTCGTCCAGTCCCTCAGAAGCCCCTCAAACCTGCACTGAAGAGACCCTCTGTGGTGGAGCGACCCCCCGAGATCCCCACCAGTAAGAAACACACTTATTGAGAGAGAGAGAGAGAGAGAGAGAGAGAGGGAGGGAGGGACGGACAGAGAGAGATTCCAAACACTAGACGGATGAGGCAATCAAAAAGGAAAAGAATAGCAGATTTAATAGATCCGGAAGGAGTGTCGGTAATAGCCTTTCTGTCTCTAAACTCACATCACACTAATTGAACCTCTTATTCACTCTCTCTCTTTGTCTCTGTCGCTCTCTTTGTGTCTCTTGGATGATGTAAAAACTATTTTAGGACTAACTGAATCCCCACTATCTTAATTGAAAAAGGACAAAACAATCTGTTGTTCCAAATCTACTGTTGTGCACACATTCCAATGCCTCATTGAGTGCGGTGTCACAAAAGAGAACCACAGAAGAAGAAGAGGAGTCTTGAAGGAGCTCGGTGCAGTTTCATGTGTCGTTTGACTGTTTGTCCATCTTGGTTGTGAGAAGCTCCGACTGACACATTTTGCTGTGTGTCGGTTTCTGGTCTAAGAGTGTCGAGCTCTTGGCTTTTGAGTTGTCCTGTGGTGAAGAACTTGTCTCTTTTGTCTTTCGTCAGGCTGCAGCGCAGCTGTAAGTATGAGACCAACAGTCAAAAAACACCAACAGATACAGTATTTAGTTTGTCACATATTGTAAGACAATGAAAAGCAGCAAAAGTGTGTAATTCAGAAGCTGGAACTAGTGCATTTTGGGTATTATTGCTTGAAAAATCAATGATCAGACTACTTGAGTTAAGCGACCAGTGGCGACAGTTTAAGAACGGACTTTGCTTTTCTTTTCCGTTTACTTGAACAAGTTTAAACTCCACCAGTGAACAACAAGTGTTCTTGATCGTTCACTCGCTTTACGTGGATAGTCCGCCTACAAGTAGTTTATATTATACTCGTAACATTTCAACAGCTTATTAGTTGGGATTCAACAATTCAACTCTTTTGCTTTGTCTGTAGATGTTCAACAGATTATTAGAGGATATGTGACATTTCATGAACATGCCTACATACTCTCAGAATAGTTTAGTTGAACCTGAACTAATCTTTGTCGAACATTTTACTGCTCAACAAATGTTCACAAATGTTGAACCATGTGTGCACATTATTTCTGTTATCAGTGTTCAGAATTCCAGGAGCTCGTCCCCTGAACAGGCCCAGTGGAAACAAAAGTAGAACCTGTGAATGTAGTAACCCGGTACAAGTGAATAATGGCTTTAACAGGAGGTTATAGCACTTGTCCTTGCATTTTTGTAAAATAATATCTAGTAATGAGTTGATTCAATCTCAATGAAGAACAGCTGTTAACATTTCCCTTGAACAATCAAGACCTTGGTCTTCTCTTGATTCCTCCTCAGACCGACTGTTTGCAGACGATGCAGCTGTATTCGTAATGGTTCTCTAGATGGGACCAGTGAGATAAAGTCTGCAAACAGAATGCACAAGAGTATCTAATGGACTGTTTCACTGTCTCTCTTTCAGGCCCACAAGATAATTCAGGCATTGGTTTAAAGAACCTGTTCTGCGCCAGTCCAGACACAGAAGGCCTAGAGGTAAGGGGCCCTAGCCTCAAATGCACCAATAAACACCATCTCACACACACACAGTGGCTCACATGCTGTTGGTCACACATTGTGCACACCCACACAGTCCTATGCTATCTCTCACATGCAGTCCTTCACGCTCTAGAGTACAGTCCCTCCCACACAGACAAACGCATGCACAGTATCTCAGTCCTTTTCACTTTGTCTCAGCCTTGCATCCTGCAGGGCTTTAATAAAAAGTCTCTTCTCTCCTGCACCACCCTGCTAATGGCTTGTTTCATAGAAATAAGTTTTCAATTACTTTTCCCCCCCAGGTGCATTGACATTTTGGTCTTGTAAAAGTGGCGTTGCAAGCAACGTTTTTATTTTTTTGCAGAGTCAAACTGACGTTGAGGTTGTTGCTAACGTTGTGTGCTTGTCTCTGGTTGCCCGTAAGAAAAACAACAACGTGGAGAGCCCCACGGCTCCTGAGCTCAGGAGGCCGTCCAAACGAGTCCGGATATCCGTAGTGGTAAGAGCCACCGATCAGGGCTACCCAAATGCCTGGAATCCGCCCGGCAACAGGTTCATCAGCCAATCAACCGATTGTCACGCCGTCATTCCATTCCAGGGCTAATCCCCAATGCCGATGGACTGAGATCTGGGCCAGGCTTAGCCAAAGCCAGTCTGCGCCATCGTGCTCAAAAGGGTTGAACAGCCTCCTCCTTGTGCGACCTGTAACCCCGCCAACTGACCCTTCACTGCCTCTAGTTGCTTACGTGATTGGCTGGGGCTAGGCTCCATTCATCTTAACCTCTTCTCATTGGTCTAATGGTCAGTTAAGGTTATAGAGAACACTTGACATCTGAAATACCACTACTGCTAATTGGCAATGCCGAACATGTGCTTTCTTAATTGGAACCTTATAAGCATTCTGTATACTGTTTTATTTTTTTAGTTTTTTTGTTTTTGAATTACTGACTTTTGCTTCTCCGAGTTGTAGAATCAAAATGCTGCTGTAGGAGACAAATGTCTGAACGTACCCAACATGTTTTTTCTAGAGGACTTATTTTTACCCTGTGGTTGCAACACAAACATTAGAACACAGATTGTCAGAGAGGACAGTGAAATATTGTTTTCTCAGGCCAGTTTTAAGACTTTAGGAAATAACTGTTCATGAATACAGATAGAATATATGGTATAACCATGAAATTGGGTTTGTTTTTCCCAAAACTTCACTGTTCCCAGTGACGTCGTGAAATTGAAACTTAACATTAATAGTAATAATCATTTAAAAAAATAATTAGCTGGAGTTAAAATAAATTGTCTGCTATACAAGTATAATGTGTAGTAGTATATATTTAGTTGTTCCATAATTTCATGGATGCATCATATTTTTAGTCTGTATTTTTTGATTTGGTTATATATTTCATAATGTCTTATTTAATCATTCATTATTTATTTATTTATTTAATTCTGGACACTTTTGTCCATCGTTTTAAATCTAGATTGAATCATCATAACCCTAATCGCTTGATGTCAGAGATTTTACTTTTGTAAGCTGTTTTTAAACCACTTTTAAACTCAATCTGGTCGTTCTTAAATTCCAAAGCGCTTCACCGTCTTAAATGTAGCTTTTCTCAAAACTCAAGGACACCCTAAAGAAAGCCATTTTCATCTGGTCAAACCATGCTCAAATTCCTCTCAATTAAAAAATCACGATGTGGTTTATCTGTAGTCAAGTGGTCTACAAGGACGAGGCTGTTCACCCAGCATGCTGTGCTGTCCGTCCCCAGCCGTGTCACCCGAGGTGTCCAATCAGTGACGGCCTCTCAGGGCAGGCCTTGTCCCTGGAGTGACCCCAAAAAAAACCATCGCATTTGTCGTAATTGATGAAAGACACCCCGGTATTCTGTGTGGTTAATGTGCAGGGGTCGGGGGGGGGGGGGGGGGGGGGGGTTGAAAGGAACATGGCGTTCGGGTGTGTTCCTCTGTGCATGCGGCGTTGAATACCCAGACAGGAGCCTCGTATCTCTTCATTAGCAACAGGCAGGTATTTGAATGACGGCGCTCCAGCAACAGCTCGGATGAGATGATGATGCACGAGAAGTCGTAGGAGGTGTTTGGGGTGGGGGGGGGGGGGAATATCCCCGCAAACTGGGACGAGGCCTGCTGTCCAATTACCACAGACCGCCTCCCCCTCCAGCAGCGCTGCATGTCAATCAATACAAAGCGCCTGATTACAAATTGGGAAAAATGATTCCACGATACGAGAACGTCCAGCGTTGCATGACGAATCAAGTGCTTTAGTGATCACGCCTTGAGACGCGGTCACACGTTTGATCTTTGTCCGTTTGTCCGCATCAGCGCTTTATTCACCATCTGTCTTTTCTCGCATTGAGTTTACAAATCATGAGATTGTTTTTCACTCGTCACATATGATGATGTCATTCCATTCACTAGGAGCCACCTCCCAACTTAAAGAGTTTCCATGGGGTGAGCATGTTGTCCACCTTTCTTCTGAACATTTCTGCTTCAATCAAGTTGTTATTAAGTATCAATTGATCTATTGATTCATTGTTACCGTCCAGACGTTAGCGAAACATACGTTTTGGTACTATTTAATCCAGAAGCCCTGAGAAGCAAGTAGGGAAAACAATCTGGTGATCTGTTTTAAAGTGTGAAACAAAGTGTTTCTATCCTGTGTTCATGACTTAAGAAGAGGTGGAGGAAACAGAGTAGGTTTCATTTTTATACATTTTTTATTTGGTGTATTTCCCTTATTTGATTGGCTAAAATATCCATCGTGGTTTCCAGGAGGACGACATTTAGAAAGTTAAAAACAGATCATTCAAACAGACCCACTAAAGCTGAGTTGGCAGGTCATCATGTTAACCATAGACTTAATGGAAATGTTCAATTGTCCCCAACATCCCCTTGAATGTAACTATGACACAGAAACAAACTGTTCTTTCATGTTCCAAGTCATTACTGTGTCAGTGTTACTCTATTAGCACTATTAATGATCTATACTCGAGGCAATTAAGGAGCTCAATTAGTTCCACATGTCGGTGACAATCATTGAAGTCTGTACACATTTCTAATCGTTCACAAGCACCGAGCGGTGTCGCATCGTTCTTCAGCGATCGCTCCACGCAGCCGTGTGCAAACCCGTCGAACACAGCTGACAAATGACCCTGTGAAGTCCGAATGTTGTTGACAAGTAAGAAAAACGCCGACAAGAGTGCGCTCTTAAAATCTCACTGCTCACACTGCTGCTGCCCAAATTTAACCCAATAAATGGTCCCAAAGTTCAGCATCTTGGTTCCTTAACGCAATTCATGCTGCACAATTTAGAGCAGGAGTTAGATTTGCCTTGAGAAGCTCGACAAAAAGTGCAGAATGAGAAACAGAGGAGGTGCGCTGGGAGGGTTTCTCTTTCACTCTGTGGTAAAATGTGAATCCTTAGGCGTTTATTTCACACCATAACGCCACAGCGGAGCAACTAAATCACGTTTCTTCAACTCTAGCAATGAAAAAAGATAAATCAGAACCGAATGTCCGAGTGTCACACATTTACAGCGGTACTCTTTACGTGGTGCGTTTGTTTTTTGTCCGCAGCACGTTTACTTTGCACTCGGTCAACAATCGCATTGATCGTCCCGATGGGGTGCTGCATTAAAGGTCGGCATCTCACAACTCTTTTCAAAAGGCCGTAACAGGTTTCATTTTGGTTGAAATTGAAAAAGCCTGAAGCATCTCGTTGTTGATTCAGCGCAGCGTACTGTCAATCCATCAAAATGTGTCATTGCGCCCGTTAGCTAGTCGGTACAGCACAGCGAGGGTTCAGGGACATCCAAGAGTCCTGACGGGGCAGAAATACACAAAGACAATTTAGTTGGGAAGTAAAATGGAATGAGATGCAGAATGATGCAAAATGAGTTGGGGGGGGGGGGGGGGCGTGGATGTTCGGAGCGGGCCCATGGAAGTACCAGGGGGCAACCTCGGTTCTGTTTCTCTCTAGTGTCCACCAGGGGGCGACTCCTCTGGTTGCATAGAAGTCTATGAGAAAATGACTCTACTTCTCTCTTGATTTATTACCTCAGTAAACATTGTAAACACGAGTTTATGTCTCAATCTCTAGTTTCAAGTCTTCTTCAATACAGCATGATGTTCATTTAGTACATTATGGTCCATTTAGAGTCACACAGACCATAAAGCAGGGGATGATTTAGGGGCGGGGCTTACTGTGATTGACAGTTGTCTACCAGAGACGTATACGGCGTCTCTACGTCGCTCCTCTTCATTCTAAATATGGTCACTTCTGTTCATTGGTTGTCAAAAAAACAACATGGCGACGGCAAAAGTCAAGGCCTCAAAACGTCCACAAACCAATGAGTGACGTCACGATGACTGCGTTCACTTCTTACTCAGTCTACGGGAAGAACTGCTCGTTGCTCGTTGACTCAAAGGTGAAGAAGAGTTTAGTTGTAACGTTAGAATATCCAGCAGCTAAAGTGTGATGCTGACAAGTGGCTATTGCTATAGAGAGGAGATATTGATATTTATTTATGATATATCTTGAGCTGAAGCTGATTTTAAACACAAACAAAAGAACATGTACTGTGTTGGTGACATAACTAGATTAGACTTTATTACACTCACACACTTGTTCATTTATGTCCCACTCATATGTTCACCCCCCCCCCCCCCCTTTGATCAAACTTGTTTTTAATAAGAAAGAGTACACAATATATTTCATATTAAGCATGTGTGGAACAAATTTATCTCCTAAAATAGTTGCAATGAAAGCTGCATTATAAATGTATCCGGTTTTACTTCAGCTTTTATCCCCTGCATATACTGGAACTCCTGATTCCTTACTCCTTATGAAATCAGTTTTTGTTCTTTTTTAAATGGTGTTCATCATTAATTGATGGACACCAGTCCAAGTGTCCGATGGCCCTCATCTGCCGCCACTGGTTGTAATTGAATAAGGTACAGTGATTTGTTAAGTGTGCCCGTGAGGAGCTCACTGTACGGTCAGTGCCGAGACAGATGTGTTAAGTGGGCCGAGAGGCATGTTACCGTAGTCATTATTGCCTTGCAGTGAGCTAATTAGTGATGAACCCCCGTAGCATTGTGCATTTACAGTGCACTCCGCCTGTGGGCTTGTTTCCCCTGTCATCAGGAATCATTATTAACAATCAGCAGAGTATTCATGCATGTGGCAGAGCGTCGAGGCTCTCGTCGGCCCGAGCAGGAATACGGCCCGACAAATGGTTGATCCTTTTTATCCTCCCGAGACTTCTGAGTAACACCCTCCGGCGACTGAAGAGAAATCAAGTCATCACTCCTCCCTTTCCTTCCAGTGCCACTCTCTGTTCTCCTTCCATTCTTTGTTTCTGGCTTTTGGTTTAATCTCTGCAGCTCTGCTTCGTTGCTCTTCGTCCAGCTTTACGACTTTTCCAAAGCCCTCCTCCCCTCTCTGTGTCTGTCATCTGTCCACCTCCACCCTCCTCTCCCTCCATCTAGACTGTGAAATATTGATGCAGGGTAAATGACATCAGGAGTCGGTTGCAGAGAAATGATGCCGCCCAGTCCCTCCTGGCTGTTTTTCTGATTATTTTTCCCCATTCTTGCGTCTTCGTAGTGCCTTCATGCTTTATTTATCGGCTAATTTTCTTTGTTGGCTTCTCGCCTCTCCCTCTTTATTTCTTTGAGTTCTTCTTTCTCTGTTGTTTCATTAGATCGTTGAGGAATGTGTCTTTCTTGACATACACACTTACATAGGAACATACACACACACACACACACACACACACGCACAATGCAAGAGAGAAAAGACGAGTTGCATTAAAGTCTTTGTTGCCTTAACAATGTGAGACAATGAGGTTAAAACCTTTTTGTTTTTACATGACTTCAGAAGGATTTGATCTCGTCAATCCGTCATTGACTTTGTTGTTTTTATCCAGCGTTGATATGAAAAATAACGGCAGAATTTCACAATTCTCTGACGCAGGGAGATAATGAGCGACGTCCCTGCGACATCTGGAGACTCGTCTGCCGGAGACAATGACGCACATTTCAGTGTTGTTTGCATCGGCTGCATAACATCTCGAGACATTACATGTTAAATGGCCAATGTGCAGTTTAAAAGGAAGTGCGATGTCTTTCTTTCCATTGTTCAGAACACAACATATATATTTGTGTCATCGGCATAGAAATGCACCAGTTTTTAGCAAGTTCAAAATGAGCTTAGTTGTAGCGTACATCTTTACGAAGTGTACATTCACACATCACGCCATTAACACAGATTACGCCACACAAACTAGTCCCTGCACGTGGTTGTTATAAATATTCACACCTCGTAGCTGTGTAAACGAAACCAACTGATAAAACTAGCGTTAGCGTGCTAAACACATTTAAAGTGAGGAGTTAGACATGATTGGATATTTTTGTAACTTATGACCACCTGACTTCTTGTCAAAATGCTGGTTAATTATGAAGTAAACTGAATAACATTTCACAAAAATAACCCAAAACTTTAAATAACAAAACAAAACTGAATGCCAGCATCTCTGGACAAGATCACCAAATTAGGTTAGCTTAGCATGAATGGATATTTCTCACTCATTCTGTGTTACATGAATACTACCTACTTGAAACACATGTTTCTCCATGCTTTATAAATGAGCCAAAGTCTGGATTTATAGTTGTATATGTATTTGGCTCAGACTATTCATTTTGGATGTTATTTTACAGCTTAACTCTGTTAAAATAATCAATTGCTTTTGATTGGACGACACCACAAACGTGTCCAAGCAACCATTTTGACTAATACAAAAGTCTACTCCAACTAAGACATTCTTTTATTTGGTGCAACCCAATTCAGGCGGCATTTAAGTGAAGAACAAAACGGGGCTGAGAAACAGAACATCTGTAGTCTCCAGAGCATCGCAAAAGATCCCGCGTCAGACTCCACCTCGGTGTTCAAGACGATTGAACAGGACAGAATCATTTACCGTGTAAAATACCGAGCTTAGTTCTGAGGACACTTTATTTCAAGACCTATATCGCGAGAAAGTTGATTATTGAGATTATTGGGGTCAAGTGTTGGCACTTTCAGAGTAAGTTCAGTGAAAGCAAGTTATTAAGTTGTAGAACAAAGTCAACGGACTCCATTAAAGATGTCCTTTAGTTATCTGGTCTGAAGAATATTCAGGGGACAGGATGACGGTTTCATTTCCTGAATCCTTTCAGACAACAGAAGAGCTACACAGGAGACGGAACCTATCTGGAGAAGATGAGTGAAGCACTGACGCTGATTTGTTTTCGTGAATCGATTTGTTGCTCGATGTCGGATTCTTTGAGGGTGAGGAATTCATCGCAGGTCTGACGCCATCGGTGGAAGGACGTACGATGTCATGAAGACCTTCGGGTGGTTTTCACTCAGATTTGTTTCCAAGGTGCAGCCGAGGATCTCTTGTGAGTTTCCCCGAACAATACGGGAGGTCACGACCCCAATGCGATGGGTCGTGAAGACGAATTACCATTTCACAACTTGGTTGAGACCATTTCACAGCACATCAATACTGCCCGCAACGCTGTCGTTTGCACAAAGTCATTAACGATGTCATTTCACGATTGCGTTAAGACTGTAATCTAGTCTGACACACAAATACGGCAGTAATGGAATTTAAAGGCAATGAGTAAAGAGAGCATCAGCAGCACGGAAATCTGCAGTTAAATTGCCTGCACATGAGTGATTCGTAATTATTGCTGCAATCTTTCCCTTTTGCACCGTTTAGTGTGATGCAGTTAGAAGCAACAGACACTGAGGATGAGAGATGAGCTCGATAGTTGTCTTATCTACACTGCAGAGTTTCAGAGCCTCGTCCAGAAGGGTTCATCTTGAGATCATCTGTGTTCCTTCAGCTCGTGTTGATAACAGGAATGCGTATCACCTTTGGATGTGGTGATACATTCACATGTGCTTTGACTGCAAATTGATATTGCTGGGATCCAATAATATCAGCCAACCAATATACCAGTCGGGCTCCATTATGTAAACGTGGTCATGTGTACCAATATAAATTACAGGTTGTGCTCGTCCACGCATTGAAAACTGGCATTTGAAGAAGCTGAAAGTCTTTTGTCTTTTAAGAAACGATGTCTTCAATGTAAACAGTTGTTGCTACTCTTTACCAATGCCACAGATATGCATGGTTCCCACAGGATAAATCCTGCTGACTGTGGTGATCCTGTGACTTTTCCTAGAGTTTCACATTTGTGGATCTGAGTAAAATATCTTGGCTATCACATATTCATATGCCCTTGAAGATACATTCTTGATGAATCTCAAACTTTCCACCAGATGCATTTGCACCAAAAGTTTTTTTATTTTGTAGTTGGCGTGTGAGTCCTTCTGTGGTCAGCACTTGTGAAGGCGTTTTTGTGAATGCTGTGCAAGAAGCAATCCTACTTTGTACTCACTTCCATTGTGTTAGGGTGGCAGCAGAAACTCACAACCCGGCCACAAGAGATTGAAACTTTAAAAGCAGATTTAGGATTTAGATTAGCGGACGAAGATGCTAAACCTTCCCCTTCAGCAAAACTGGAAAGTGTAAAGACAGCCAATGGGCTGAAAGGGGAAGTATCCTGGAGGGGAGGCTCCTTTTTTAATCCAGATCTCCTCAATCAAAAAAACTAACTCTTTTCATTATACACTGTGTGTGTGTGTGTGTGTGTGTGGTGTGTGATACAGCAGTCTTGGATGTTTGCCACTGATCGGGCGATTGGCTTGTGGATGAAAGGAAAGAAGGATAGCTGCAGGAGGGAGGGAGGGAAAGGAAGAGCTCTCTAATCTTTGTCTGGTCAGGGAAACGGCGCAGCAAGCAATACAGCTTCATCGGCCTGTTGTCAGCACTCTGGAGCCTCTCGCATGCCTCTGCGCACACACACACACACACACACGTACGTTCAAATCTCATTTGAATATGCCCACACGGTCGCTCTGGTTTCATTGTCAGCCGCTTGCAGACTCTCAAAGTCGACTCTCCCACGCACGCACGCGCGCACGCACACACTTCTGCCTTAACTCATGTATCCAGAAGCAGAGATTTGCTCTCTTAATAGAGCTGCTTATCTCTCTGAAAGCACCTATTTTGCATTCACAGTCCAACCTCTCTTCTTCTTCTTCTTCTGCAAACACACACACACACACACACACACGTCTCATCAACTCCAGGCACGTCTGGCCTCTGCTTGCATAATGCTACAGTAGGGCACATCTTTCTACCCCGAGGCAACAGTTGCTAGGGTCCACCGCAGCGATGAGGATAAATGAGCGAAGGGCTCCCATCAGCCCTGGGGTCACTCTCGCTCTGCCTTTCTCTCTCTCTCTCTAACACACACACACACACACACACACACACACACATGTTCTCCTGCTTTCAATCCTGAGTAAATACCTGCACTCAAGCACATGACTAAACACTTTCAAATCATATTTCACAGCCCATCAAACACACACACAGAGCCGAATGCTCACACCCCGCGGTAACGTTCACACACACACACACACACAGTTGTTTATTTCCATCCCTCAGCTTTCCTACAGTACTCTCAGTGCTCCGCCGCAAAGCACAGGGCTTGCTGGTTCGACTCCAGCTTGTCGAACGGCGTCTGCCTGTCAGTCATGAGGGCTCCGAGCGCGTCACAGATCCATCATTATAATGATCATCTGCTCTGGCATCTCATACAGCACATCCCCCGCACTCATTAAATGTACTGTAGTCGCTCCTTTAGTCACACATCCCGTTTCTGTCCATCTGTCTCAAGGCGGCGGCGCTGCATCGCACTTATGATGTGATGCATGGCCGATTATGTGTTGTCAATATGTCATCTCACTGTTCAGTTGAAAAGTACTTGTATGTGTTTGTTGAGATAATAACCAACTGGACACCATTGTGTGTCTACGACTTTTCTTTTACAGCTTTCATCGTTTCAGTGTGTTCACTGGTTGTCTTTGTGTTCTGTGCTGACTGCTTTTCTGTCGCTTCTTGTCTCCAGGACGACGTAGATGTGGAGGATGACATGACGATTAGAGAGGTAAGATGGACGGTCAGTCACACACAACATGAACACACAACTTACCACCAGGCGGCAACCTCCGGTACTGCCCAGTAAAGCCGATGCGGAAGTCTCTTAAAACCTGCATTCTCTCTGCTGTCCACCAGGGGGCGACTCCTCTGGTTGTATAGAAGTCTATGAGAAAATGACTCTACTTCTCTCTTGATTTATTACCTCAGTAAACATTGTAAACATGAGTTTATGTCTCAATCTCTAGTTTCAAGTCTTCTTCAATACAGCATGATGTTCATTTAGTACATTATGGTCCATTTAGAGTCACACAGACCATAAAGCACGGGATGCTTTAGGGCGGGGCTACACGTGATTGACAGGTCTCTACCAGAGACGTATACGGCGTCTCTATGTCCCTTGTCTGCATTTTTTGACATGCTCGGAAGGAGCATTTAAAAAAAAATATATATATATTTTTAATTCTGTGGCACAGAGGAAGGAGATATAAATACAGGTTTGATACACCTACAATACTTGTTAGACATTCGTTGTTAGTGTCAGTCGACATAAAAACATAGAATATGAGCAGCGTTATCTTTTAAATCAGTGGATTCTTGTATCAGCGTCTGTCTCACTGGACTCTTACACCTGATGACATCACGGCCATGACGGGCTTTTTCCCCGATTCCTCAATATCCACCAGACGGGCCGATTACCCTGCAGTCTTGTATTTTTGGATATAATATCATTCATAATTCATCCATCAACAGCACCTCTCATTTCCTCTCCGTCAGCCACACATTCCTCTCTCTTCTTTGTGTCATCGTTCACCTCTCATACGTCTGCCATGTCGTTGCTTCTCGCTTCATCTCCCTTCCCTTGTTCACCATTCACCTTCCTTGCCTTCCGTTGTCGTTAGGCGCGGTGTGATTCATAGTCGTTCAGCGCGGTGCCCGGCCCATTGATTGTCTATCAGAGGGAGGTGATTTGTCAGAATGCTCGGTATGTTTGATGCCTCTGCCTGCTGATGAGTGACAGACACCGGGCATCAAGACATCTCCTGTCAACAGCTTCTGTTGCACGCTGTCGCTCCCAAGTAAAAAAAAAAGTTCCGTCAACAAAGTCCGGCTGAAACGGTAAACCTGGAGATTGAAGTCGAGAGAGTTTCATCTTCCTCCTGTGATGTTTATCTCTCATTCTCCTCTCTGTGTGTTTTTGCAGATTGCAGAGTGGGAGGAGCAGCAGCTTGATGAGCAGGTCAACTTCAGCAACTGCAAGATCGACCCCGCCCCTTTCCAGCTGGTGGAGCGCACGTCGCTGCATAAGGTCTGATTGCAAATACAGCTGCTGATCAACCTCTGTGTGTGTGTGTGTGTGTGTGTGTGTGTGTGTGTGTGTGTGTGTGTGTGTGTGTGTGTGTGTGTGTGTGTGTGTGTGTGTGTGTGTGTGTGTGTGTGTGTGTGTGTGTGTGTGTGTGTGTGTGTGTGTGTGTGTGTGTGTCTTTGCGACTGCGTTTCTGTTTATCCACTCTGACGTCAGTGGTTCCTGGTGCACAACAAGTGCTTCAATTATGGGAATCATTGCAGCAGCACTTGATAGGTTTGGGGAACGCGTGTTTATTTGTATTTCTCAACCGATTCAAAGTGCGGTATACGACATATAAAAGGCATTTAGACAATAAAATAAACAAAAGCTGATATATATTTGAAAATAGGGAAATGAAGACAAAGACCAAACTAACAAAAAAACGGTAAAAATCTTCTATAACTAATTAGAAGGCAGTGGTTAACAGACCCTTTTTACTTTTAATCAAAACAAAGGAAGCTCCAAGATGAAGTCATGTTTGCTGACAGTCTTTATCACAGTTATGAGTATTAATCCAGCCCTAACTGTACGTGAGTCACTCAACGAGTCTAAAGGATGACTTCATGTCATCATCACGATGAGAAGCACGAGGTCGGATCCTCTCGGTGCTCCTGTGCTGTTTTCAATGACGTTGGAGGAGCCTGCAAACAACCCAAACGAACACACGCAACACATTTCACCCCACGGAGTCAAGGAGGGAAAGTGCTGTATCAGGAATCTTTAATGCCCGAGTTGATTTAGTTTTCTCACTGCGGCATCCTCCACACACACACACACACACACACACACACACACACACCGACTCTCTCTGGCTTGCCAGCAACTGTGGCAGCGCCATAATCTCTCGCTCGCTCGCTCGCTCGCTCGCGCTCTCTCTCGCTCTCTCTCGCTCTCTCTCTCTCTCTCTCTCTCTCTCTTCCCCCCCCCCCCCCTCCGGGCTCTGCGTGAATACTCTTTAAACATTGAAGAGAGGGATCCTGCACCAATCCATCTCGCTCCCCTCCCTCCACCGCACACTGCCAAAAGCCAATACCGCGCACAATCTCCTCCAGCATATTAAACACCGCTCGCCGTGTGTGTGGTACTGTTTTCCTGCTCAGCCTCTGGATCTGGCTTCCATTCATCTCATGCTGTTAACTGTTGTTGTTCTTCCTCTTCTTCTTTTTCTTGTTGCTCTTCTTCTTCTTCCTCTTGTTCTTGTTCTTGTTGCTCTTCTTCTTTTTCCTCTTGTTCTTGTTCTTGTTGCTCTTCTTCTTCTTCCTCTTGTTCTTTTTCTTGTTGCTCTTCTTCTTTTTATTGTTGCCCTTCTTCTTCCTCTTGTTCTTGTTCTTGTTGCTCTTCTTCTTTTTCCTCTTGTTCTTGTTCTTGTTGCTCTTCTTCTTTTTATTGTTGCCCTTCTTCTTCCTCTTGTTCTTGTTGCTCTTCTTCTTCCTCTTGTTCTTTTTCTTGTTGCTCTTCTTCTTCCTCTTGTTCTTGTTCTTGTTGCTCTTCTTCTTCCTCTTGTTCTTTTTCTTGTTGCTCTTCTTCTTCCTCTTGTTCTTGTTCTTGTTGCTCTTCTTCTTCCTCTTGTTCTTGTTCTTGTTGCTCTTCTTCTTCCTCTTGTTCTTGTTCTTGTTGCTCTTCTTCTTCCTCTTGTTCTTGTTCTTGTTGCTCTTCTTCTTCCTCTTGTTCTTGTTCTTGTTGCTCTTCTTCTTCCTCTTGTTCTTGTTCTTGTTGCTCTTCTTCTTCCTCTTGTTCTTGTTCTTGTTGCTCTTCTTCTTCCTCTTGTTCTTGTTCTTGTTGCTCTTCTTCTTCCTCTTGTTCTTGTTCTTGTTGCTCTTCTTCTTCCTCTTGTTCTTGTTCTTGTTGCTCTTCTTCTTCCTCTTGTTCTTGTTCTTCTTGCTCTTCTTCTTCCTCTTGTTCTTGTTCTTGTTGCTCTTCTTCTTCCTCTTGTTCTTGTTCTTGTTGCTCTTCTTCTTCCTCTTGTTCTTGTTCTTGTTGCTCTTCTTCTTCCTCTTGTTCTTGTTCTTGTTGCTCTTCTTCTTCCTCTTGTTCTTGTTCTTGTTGCTCTTCTTCTTCCTCTTGTTCTTGTTCTTGTTGCTCTTCTTCTTCCTCTTGTTCTTTTTCTTGTTGCCCTTCTTCTTCCTCTTGTTCTTTTTCTTTTGCTCTTCTTCTTCTTCCTCTTGTTCTTGGTCACTAATGAACACATTATATCTCATTTGTTTAAAACACACACGACCAAGACGTAAACCTTGTAAAACCCACAACATGAACGACGTATTACAAATGGTAATTAGTGAGCTTCAGAGAATGAAGCTCTTCCTCTAAACATTGCTATGAACGCCACATAAAAAATGTCCATTTACCTCCATTGTAACTCAATATATTCACCACAAGAACAACCCATTGGAGATCGTTTGTGGCCAGTTTAATGTTCGTTCGTTAACTGGCCTTCTGTCATTTTGAGAAAGCAAAGCCGGTTGAGTATCCGTGTCTCACGCTGCTGTACAGACGATCAATTGATAGTGAAATGCCATTCGCAGCCCTTTCAATCAGCGAGTTCCATTTTAAATGGATGTGGCCGGGCTGAGCTGGAGGTGAGCGGACTCTGGTCCCCAGAGATGCTGCTGGTTCCTCCTGTGGGGGAACTCTCTGACGGATTACATTACCACCGGCCCGGGACGAAAGAAATCACTTAACAATCGTTTTCTTGGCACAGCTTCCGTTTGCGTGGATCAATTTCACATTTCCCAAATGTGCATTCTGGCAAAGCGAGGAGTCTCCTTAAACACTAAAAGGGTCCAGAACGAACAAAGTCCAGTTGGCATCAATCCTGCAACCTTTCTGACCCGCCGTTTCTGACCCCTCGCTCTTCTAGACATGAGCCGCATGGAGAAGCCTCCTCTGCTTTAATGCTGGAGCTGAGAGTAAATGAAACTGTCATCATCCCCGTGGGCAAAGTGAGTTATCGCAACAGCAAATACAGAAGTGATGCCGTCGGCCAGAGTGTATTAATAGAGCCACACAGGGCCATAGAAACACGCAAAACACACACTTCCAACTCTGTCAAAGTTAAAACTAATTTAGATGTGAAAACAAAAAAGTCCGTATTCACAGAACAGTTTAGCACTGTTGTTCAGCTGTTTGGTCTGCATAGAAATGCATCTCATTGCTTTTTAAAAGGCAAATAAATTCCATGAATCACACAAATAGAAACACAGTGATGGTGAAAGGTTTGACAGTTGTCCGTCCTCTGTAAGGAGGATATTGAACACATTACGACAGCATCATTTAACAGCAGAAGTGTTCAGAGTAACTGAACTTCCACTCTGTTCTTAGGAACATTTTCATCCCTTTTTCTAAATAAGAGACTCGGGACGCTTTAACATCTTCAACCTGCGTTTGAGCCCATTCATGAGACCGCTGTCAGAACCATGAGTAAAGACCTCCATACACATCCCTGCTAAACCACGTCACAATAACACGAACTTTATCTACACGGCAGCTTTTAAACGCAGTTCACAAAGCGCTCTGACGGACACAGCAAGGACAACAGACAGCTCGACAAACTGAGGCCACACTTCCATCCTGATGCGTAGCAGCTGGTTTTAAGAAGCGATTAAAAAGAGATTAGTGATTCTGAGACCGTTGTCTCCTCAGACAGGTCGTTCAATACGACGCACGATTACAAATGAGCAGCAAGTAAAGCTGTGCTTCAGTGACAGTGACACGGCAGCAGCATGAAGTGAGACATTCTGCTTGTGTCACAACACTCATCAAACCTTCCTGAAATAGTTAAGATACGAAAGATGCTGTTACATCGTTGGTACCATCAACTCCACTATCTAGTCGAACAGTACAAGCTGGTGTCGAACAATTCAGTCGTTTCTTTTTTTTCTGTCTTGCAACGAGCAGCTGCAACGCTCTGGATGTCTCCTTCACACAAGTTCTGTTTGAAGTAGGAGCAGCAGTTTGTCTTTCGTGAGTGTTTCACCGAGTGTTCCCCTCTCGCAGACGCACACCATCTTCTCCCTGCTGGGCCTCGACCACGCCTACGTCACCAGCATCGGCCGCCTCATCGGGGTGGTGTCCCTCAAAGAGGTAGGAATCCCGGCTCGTAGTTCCTGTTTCATCAGTGAGTTCAGTGGTTTCATGTGCAGCTTACACTCAGGATCCATTTCATCTTCTCCTGTTGAAGAAGTCGTGACTACCGTCAGTTACACAAGATGCAAATTCTCTGCTTTCATAATTGTGAAATCACTGACAGCATCTCCAGGGCTGCTCCGCACACACACACACACACACTTCCTCCTCCCTCTGCCTGTTATGCACCGTGACAGACTAAAGGCTGCTACATATTGCTGTCTCTATCTATTGTCTCTCCGTCTGTTCTCTGCCCCCCCCCTCTCTTTCCATCTCTCTCCTGCCTCACAAACAACTGAAACCTAACCCTTACTCTCCGTGGATTGGCCAGGAAGTGGTGGTGAGAGGATTGCTGCCGAGTGCGTCGCTGCTTACCTGTCCCTGACGTTTAGGCTTTTTTGTTCTACGTTCCAGCAGCAGACAAAACAACAACAAAAAGCCAGCCGTGGCAGATACAGCCCAGCCTGCCGCGTCTGTCTCACGGACACGCTGTGTCACAGCCTCGCTGGTCCTTACGGGCGAGAGGAAACCGCGTAGTTCCACCCTGCAGCATGCAGACGCATGCAGGATCTGCAGCACCCAGACCAGACAGAAACCTCAACGACAGAGCAGCAGAGAAATGCAAAGATAATGGAGCGGTATTTTAGCTTGGCCCTTTGGTTTTACCTAAAATCTCAGCCACTTTGATTTCCTGCATAAATCCTCCATTGTGCTGAACATTTCTGCAGTTGGTACTGTGACAGATCAGGTCTGACCCCGTGACTGGACCTTCTTTCATCTACTTCAGTTCTGCGGTGCGTAGGCGGAGCCGCAGAGATTAATACATGTGCAGTCATTTCTGCCTCTCGTTTCTCTTCTCCTACTTTCTGTGAAATGTTTCAGCCACCGAACAAATCCCTGTAGCAAATAGTGCAATGTAGGCACAAAACGACTCACGTGACCAAATGTAAAACGTACTGTAGTCTCATGGATGAAAGTGTGTATATATACACACACACACACACACTACTCAAACCAGACAGTATTCATACATAGAAAGGCACTTTCTACGTGTACTATTGATGCACACTATTCTCCCATGATGCAATGCTGGACCCTTTGCACAAATGGAGATAAAGTGTGTTATCCAAAGTTTGCTACTTGTATATTCAAGCCATATGTGCTGTTAGGCTACTCTGGCTCTTAAGCCTGAGCTTGCGGTTGGTTCAGGCGTGCGTAGCCTCGTTGGCGTGTGACCTGCATGAGTGTTCCAGACTTGAGCTCTTTGTCTTTCTCCATCCAGCTCCGTAAAGCCATCGAGGGCTCCGTGATGGTGAAGGGGGTGAAGGTGCGTCCTCCTCTGGCCAGCTTCCGGGACAGCGGCACCAGCAGCAGCGAGAACGAAGCCACCGAGCTCCACAAGCTGTGGGATCGCCACAAGAGCCTGTCGCTGCCCCGCGACCACACCCCCTCCGAGTCCGACGAGAAATCCCAGTGAGGGGGAAGGAGGAGGAGGAGGAGGAGGAAGAGCGGGTAGATGAGGAGGAGGAGGAGGAGGAGGAGGCGTTGAGATGTTTAATCTCCCAAAGCCACGGAAATGCAAGAATCCTCAGGGCAGAGGATCGATATTTAATCCTGGAAAGAGTCCGACTGCGAGCCTCTTTGTAGCTCCTCACTCCTCTTGCTTCATGTACCCACCAGCTCTCATCCAGGAGTCCTGCACTGACCAATCCAGACACTCCGCAGGGTAGAGGAACACAACTCAACCTGTGCCCTGCTCTCCATTTGGATTCAATATTGTTTTTTGGGGGGGGGGGGGGGGGGGCTTCTGTTGGTCTCATCCAACTAGGGACCGGGAACGGGTTGAAATCTTTTTTTAAAGGGATTCTTTTTCTTTCAGCAGACTTTGTTTCGTTCGTGTATCTTTTGAGTTGAGATCAAAGTTTCGCAGCTTCTGCAAAAAGTTCATCTTTTGAACGAGTCTTCCACTTCAGCGACGATGACGAGGAGGAATGCCGTGTGAGCGTACTGTGAGTGTGAGCGTGTGAAGTGAGAAGAGGGGCGGTAGCAACATTTCTTATTTCTTTTCCAGCTTGAATCATTTTATCTGTGACTGATCAGGTGGTCTGGGTTTAACTGGAATTCGCCGCGGCGCCGTTTCTTTGTGTATTACACGACAGTTCGCCCTAATTGAGAAGCACCGGACTACGGGGGGTCGGATGCATTCACTTGTTTCCATTACACCTCTTCTCCTCCGGTCCTCTCATCTCTTCACTCCCGAGTCCTTCATGGACGTGCCTGTTGGCAGCGGACGCATCCGGAGCCCTTCACATGTAGAATGTGCACTCCTTTCATCCCGCGGAGCCACGGGCCTTACATCACTAAGACACGTAGGAAACACACACGGGGGGGGGACAGGGCCGAGTCGAGGTTGTTCTGCTTATCTAAATATAGCTCTTAATAACTGTTCCAGAGACGGCTGTGGGGGGGGGGAGGGCAGGAAGCGAGAGGGGGGGAGGGAAGAACGGGGGGGGCAAATGGACGGCAGAAAGAATGAAGAAATCATCACCGAACCAGCTGCTCTGGGGCCTCTCATCAATCCCCCCCCCCCCATCAGCTATGATGTCATGGTCCAGGCAGCCAGATTACAATATGTGAGCAGAGTCAGCTTGATTAATGCAGAAAGCAGCAGCTTGAACTGAAGCGTGACCCGGGAGATTAAACACTAAAGCAAATCCATAACTGGGAGCAACATGTAGAATAAGCACTTCTGAAACATAGCTCGTCTTCACCCTCTGTACCTCCAGATCACGAGTAAAGTATCGCTCCAGCTGCTCGCCGGGCGTAGCCGACGACTGAATCTGCTTCTGGGGCAAATGAAAGATGAATTGGCGGCGTGGTTCATGATGCAGCAGCAAGTCTGACATGACCGATAATGTATAAGTACTGTGTATTTAATAATTCATGTCTGCCATAATGCTTGAGGCTCGTCAGCAGAAACACATTGATTTGTTTCTCCGTCTGTTCCACATCTGACCGTACGTCCTTTCAGACACTTTATTTCAGTTTCTTGGACGAGGCACGGACGTCCGCTACTACAGGATCTGCTCTTTGGATGCCTTAAATGCACGCGCACGCACACACACACACACACACACACACACACACACACACACAGAGCTTCATAGACGCATTGCATGGGGGGGGGGGGTATTTTTACTGGAAGTAGAACACACAGTAGAACAGCACGGCTTCGCATGACGGAGTGCATGTGAGTTTATTTTACACACATACATCCGATCACAATGTAGCAAAAACAGAAGCGCTGAATGTTGATCTGACGGTCTCCTCTGGTGCCTGTGTGTTCTCTGTATTTACACTTCCTCCTGTTATTCTCACTAATTATTTCACTGATCAGTGTCTTCCATTCACTCACTCAGCTTTATTTGTCACTTGATTTTGAACTGGGGGGGGGTCTGAGCAAACTCACAGATTAATATATTTAACATTGTTCCTGTAATGTATAAATCATATTTAACGTCTTAACCAATCTTAAATCGTTGACTATTCTCTTTTTGAAAGAGATTTTGGGGTGGGGGGGGGGGACTTTTATGATATTGAGTAATTTTTGACATTTGATGATTTCAAAGAGATAACGCTGTCTTATGTGTGTTTTAAATCTTTTGACATGCTGTCTGAAATGAAGGCTTGCAATGGAGCGAGATAGTGGGGGGGGGGGGGGGCTGTAAGTTAATGTTGAAGGGACCAGCATGACGTCTGCTTGGTGACATTCCACAAGTGCCTTCATCGACTCCTCTTCTTCATCAGCAGGAATATTAAATCCTCCTGTGAGATGTTCCTCTTCTAGTCATGCGCATGCAGACGAGGCACTTTTCACACACAAATATGTAAGCGGGGGGGGGGGGGGGGGCGTTGTGCAATGTCACCATGGCAACCTGTCATTGTCGTCAGCCCCCCCCCCCCCCTGTGACTGACTGAGATCCACTCTCATTTGTTTGTGCTCTTCATTCTCCTCCTCTTCCTCGTCCCATTCGCTACCAGGCAGCCGTAGACCGAGGTCGATGCATATTTATTCGTCTGTATTAATCAAAGTAGAAGTTTGTATAAAATGACGTTTTTCATTTTCTTTTCATGGATGATCCACTCGTAGGTAATCGATTTGTGCAATAACTGTTCATCTCACTTTGTGACTCCGTGTTAATCGATGTCGTGAACGCAAGATAACCTTATTTTTGTAAAGAAACCTGAAAAGTGTAAAAAGGTGTTTGTATATGAGGAGCTCGTGTGCGATGAAGTGATATTTGAATGACGGTTTTCAGCGGGAAGGTTTCCCCTGAAGCCTCAATAGAAGTTGTTATCTGATCTCACGGGAATCAGCTGAAGATATTTCAGTGAAACTCTGTTGGCACCTTTTGGGTGCTGGTCAGCCTTTGTTTTGGCCTTTGGGAAACCTTCCCGTCGGGTCTTTAAAGGCTCTGTGGTGAATCATACAAGCCGTCCTGAAGCACTGACGCTGGGTCAGCTCTATCTTCCTCTCCTTCAGTCTGAGGGGCTTCGAGAGGACCAGGTCCTCACATCAGCTTCTATCCTCTCCTCACAGACTACATCGTACCGAAGGCCTCCACTACGGGCCAAACCCCCCGAGGGCCAAACCAGACTGAGCTCAACACAATCGAGAGCTGTTTTTCACACAGGAAAAAAAAAAATGAACCATTGTTTTGTACATCAGGGATGAATAAATGCGATTTTAACAAACAGTGGTTTTGTTGATGACTTCCTGTTCTTGTGTCTCGTGGGACTGTTGTCCTCAGCTGTGGGTCCTCTGCGTTCCCCCTCAGTCCCAGCTGGAAAGCACCGCTGATTCTCCCCGCGGGGAAGCAAACGCAGTACAGTGTTCCAATTAGTCCAAGGCACAGGGCGGCTTTAGACGAGGTTTGTTCCTAACCCTGCATGTTCAACGAGCAGATGTATACCCATAATTCAATCTGCTCACGGCTTAATCTACTTTTATTTCCCCTGCACCTTTAGAATGTGTTTTAATGCACCATTGGGTGTGTTTGTCCTTCCGTCTCTGCATTTCCGCCGAGCTCCGACCGAAATAAATCGGCCGCTACGACACTTTGAATGACGTTTTATTCGTAGTAATGTAATGTACACAACACATTTTCTGTAGAGCTGAAAATGGCACAGCTCTCATTTTAAAGTGCGTTACATGTATATGGTATCTTAAGTCCTGCGACCTCAGTGAATAAACCTTTTCATCTCCAACAGAAGAGAGCATCCTAGATCCACATCAACTTAGACTTGAGAGTATAAGGTGCATGATTTTCTCATCTACTTGTGTGTGTGTGTATGTATATGTATAGATATATATGTATGTATATGTATATGTATACATGTGTGTGTGTATATATGTGTGTGTATATATATATATATATACACATATATATATATGTATATGCACATATATATGTGTATATATATATATATATATACACACATATATATACATATATATGTGTGTATATATATATTAGTTTGTAGACCCTTCTGTCTACTTCTCAGTGACATCACTGTTTCTTTTTCCCCAGAATGTGATAATATGCAAGGGAGTGCAGTTAGTGACAGTGTGGGCTCCATGACATAGATCTGTTTGCACGTCACTCTATTGCGAGCTGGTGAGTTTAATGGTGCGTTCATGTTCTTTTCAACTCGTTAATGCAGGAAAGTGAAGAGAAATCACGTGTCAGTGTCTCATTCAGCTGCTGAAGTTCTGTAACCATTAAAAATCCCAAAATATTGAAGTCAGTCAAGTGCAGCACATCAGTGGCAGTAATACAGACGAGTGTGTGCTTTTCCTCGATGTGTCTCCTTCATTCTCTGACACACGCACACACACACTCCATTCTGTTGTTTGCTGCGTGTGAATGAACATCTGGACTGCAGTGGGTGGAGAGTGCCATGCAAAAACAAAAAAGCTTAATGAGCTGAAGGAGGTCATTCGTTAAGTACGCTGCTCCGTCGCTCAGTGACTTAACAACTTTAGTGTGTGTGTGTGTGTGTGTGTGTGTGTGTGTGTGTGTGTGTGTGTGTGTGTGTGTGTGTGTGTGTGTGTGTGTGTGTGTGTGTGTGTGTGTGTGTGTGTGTGTGTGTGTGAGATTGTTATTGTTAACCTTCATCAAACATCAGTGAGCTGTCATGCTTTTGAAACTCTTTGCACGAGCAAAGCACAGAATTTATTTCAGAAGAGAAGTCAAATCGGATGACTGACTTTGTCTGGATTTAAGTTCAAGTGAAACAGATCTTTCAGGTCAAACACATTCACTCTGAGTGACTGTGTGAGGATCACAAACACGTTTTGACTGAAACGGCTTCTTTTCAGCTTCTAACAGCAGCTCTACTCTGTGGCTCCTGCTCCCGCTGACCAATGACAACAAACTCATAAAAATAACGAGTTTCATGAATATATCTTTGGGGGGTTAAAACTCATCTTTATTCCATGTCTGAGAAAATAACAAATCCTCATGTTTATCATCACACTCCATACATAGATGGCGACTTGCTATAAAAAGTATTAACATACAAGAAGAAAGTGAGAAAAGTAAAAGCAATATTAAAGACGCTGTAACGTCCCGTTCCCCCGTAGATCTGATCCCAGGACTCCGGCTTCATGGACTGAAAGCAACAGTTTTCACTTTTGTCTCATTTTTCTGCAACAAAACTATTTGAAACATTCTACAATCACATCAAAGATCCAAACGTTAACATTCCCCATCGGTCCACCATGACCTCACTCAACAGCCGGCCTGACTTGAGTGCAGGCGGTGATGTTGGAGGAAAGCGTTGACGCAGGCTGCACAAACACAGAGGCCATCAATCAAAGGCGAGCTTCACTGCGGTAGGTGGGGACCCCCGGGGGCTCCGTGGTCCGGCGGACGCTCACCACCAGGGTACCGTCGGGGTTCAGGGTCCCACTGACCGACAGCGGGTCCATGTCCTCTGGAAACAGGGACTTGTGGGTGAAGGTGTCGCTGACGCTTCCATCATCTCGCACCTGCAGGTCAGAGGTCAGAGGGTTGAGCTGTAGGACGAGGAGGGGACAGCTGCTGCTCAGAAGTATTAACGGGCAAACGGAGGAAAGAAGAGATGTGTGAACTTGATTCACACACACACACACGCACACACACACACACACACCTTCTGGGCCTGAATGACAACATGATGGTTGTAGGCCATCACCACCACATCGTGCGGCTCAAACTGGCTGACGTCAGCGGACATGTAGTAAGTGTCTCGCAGGCACCGGACGGCGCCTCCTGTGCCGCTCTGGCCCGTCACAGCGCCGCCTGCAGGAGCTGCAGAGAAACAACAGGAGTTCTGCTTTGAACAACATCTGCAGTGAAGAAACTATAATTAAATCAATGTTCAAACTTAAACATTTAACAATAATATTAACAGTTTTCTTGAATAATTTCACAAACAATGGTTCATTTCAACATTTTACACAAATATGTATTTCATGTTTTATTCATTTCATATATTTAGGTTATACTTTAGGGCTTCATATATTCATGTAAAGCATTGTTGCTCAGCTGTTTGTTTTAAATATTTGATGCTCTGACTAGAACACAAAAGCCATTAAACGCCATGAGAGACTGAAGCTTTATGTTTTAACGGTGTTTACTGTCTGGAAAGAGACAATGTTTCACGGAAGAAGAGACTCAGTGGTTTCATCAAACACATGCAAGTCTTATATTTGTATTTGATTTCACATGTGAGGACTAAAATACTCCAAACGAGTCACTGAAACCAGATTGTAGCCGGTTTACTTGATGATGCTTTAATCTGCCTGTAGCTTCACACCAGTACTACCTGTGTTGTTATTGTGCTTGTTCCTGAGTTGTGTGGCAGCAGAACTGTTGGAACATTTCACATTAAGCCTTCACAAGCTCCTGTGTTTTACATTGGCGCTCCACTTCATATGCATTGTCTGTCACCTTGCTGCTCGTTTGGGGAGCCGTGTGGACGCTCGTCCTCACGGCTCATTACTTTCACTGAGCTGCAGCTCGTTCTCTTTCTCTGCGCTTCTCTTTCAATCAGCCCGCCGCTGTAATGGGACACTATAATGCCTCCTGCCTGCTGGTGGAACACGTAAGTGCCTGAAGAACGGCTGCCACGGTTCCCATGAGCAAGGCACTAAAGCTGTGACTGCTCCAGTAGAGCTGTTGAGCATGAGAATGCTAGAAAGGCTCATTGAACCTTCCTCGTGTAAGGAAGTATTACAGCCCTTTATGAATGTACACAGATTCACACGTTTCATTAAAAATTACCTTTTATGCATCTCAACATTTCAACACAACTCCAGACTGTTTGTTTTTTATATTTTAAATGTAAAATGTTTGTTATTCATCTGTGGAAATTCTTTAAATGACATCATGTAAGAGCAGAATGCATGCTTTCTGTTGCCCTTCTTTCCCCTCACCAGTGAGCCCACAGGAGGCCCTGCTCTGCCTGCTGAAGGGGGTCGAACAGCCGGCCCCCCCGGGCCCCTCCTCTCCAAACAGACCGGAGCGATCGGCAGACTCCAGAAACGGCTGGAAAAGGGGATCCAGGGAGTCGGGCGAGCCGCCCAGCGAGCCCTCCGAGCGATAGGAGCTGGAGGTGCTGTAGCGGGACGATGAGCGGTAGGACGAGGAGGACCTGCGACTGGAAGATGTCAGCGATGCCATGATGGGAGAGATGTAGGCTACCTGGAAAACACACTCCCACACTATTTCTCTCAAATGTGATGTCTGCTAAGTCGCCTTAGAATAAATAGTGACAAAAAACAGGAGTTTACTAAAGTGGATGAGCTCTCTCTAACTGTCCAGGGGTCTTTGTGTGGGTTTTTATAAAGCCCCAGTGCATTGTGGGTCAGTGGAGCACAGCGTGGGCTCTGCAGTGTTCTCCCTTTAGCCATAAATGGCAGTCCGTCCAACCGCATGGTGCCAGGAATGTAACGGACAAACTGATAAGGAGCGGAGACCCCTTCTTATTCAGACACAGCAGAGATAAGGCTGAATGGGGGCCACTTGGAGCCCCCCCCCCCCCCCCCCCCCCCGGCATGTGGTCATAAATAGAGTGCTGGAGTGGTCAGGTCGTCCATTGGACTGGCCGCGCATTCAACGTGGACGCTTATCAATAATGCAAGAGAAACATGGCCTTTTAATGTTTAGCAAAGCTGCTAATGGAATAACAGATGAGTGCAGGAGACGGAGAGCAATGATTCAAACTCAGAAACACCAAATGTGCAAAATGTAACATTCAAGACTCTGGTATTAATCCTTAATACTTTATGTACGTGTGTTGTTTTCATTGGAGGATGTGAAGAATGTCATTCGGCAGCACGTCATCCTGCCCTTCAGGTTAATGTCGCCTCCAGTCACAGCGGGAGCTATAAAGCTGAAACAGTGCCGTGAATCAGCAGCACATCAACATGACACCGCCAGTCTGTGCTCTCTGGGAAACACTTGTATCTGTCCTTGTGTATCACAGTATGCATTGATAAATCCTCGACAGCATCTTTTCTTTTAAACTGCTTGTCAAAGCATGTTTAAAAAAAGATCTTCATGCGGTTTGACCTGAAAGAAGTGCAGGATGAGAGGAAAGAGGTTTTATTCAGTCAATGCAAAGACTCAGCTGTCTTCTCTAACTCCTGCCAGTCAGCAGCAGAGGACTTCGTCCACTCAGCTCTCCTGCCAGAGGTCCCGCGTCTCCACCGGGACTGCGTTTAGTCTCTGGGGGTCTCTGGGGGGCACGCCGTGGTCTCCAGAGCCCGGAACACAGAACCTCTCCTGACCGCCAACCAGGGGCCCAATTTGGATTTCCAAAGTGGAGGACACAGTTGTGATGACAGGCACAACTCCTCAAAAGGCTGTCGTTCTTCAGACTCATACCCGGGGGGGACACAACACAACCATGCTTTTTTTAATCATTTTGATGATAATGGTCGCAACACAAACATTTGATACTTGACTTTTGTTGACATGCTATAGATTCACGATTCAAGATTTAAGATTCAAGATTCCAGATGTTTATTGTTTCTCCCTTCAGAAGCACATGATTGTGAAATTCTTTCTCTGGGAGGCTCCAACTAAGACAGGAAATAAATAGAGAATATAAAAACACACACAAAATATAACACAATAAATATAATGACACAAACACAAGAAGCAATGAACATATCCATCTGTTGAATGTGAAACAAAGACAGAACCACAGACATTAACAATGCTGCATATTGTTCAAGGGTTGGATTGCACTTTGTGTGTGTGTGTTAGTGTGCGTGTGTGTGTGCGTGTGTGTTAGTGTGTGTGTGTGTGTGTTATTTATTCTTTATTGCCTGAACAAGCTGTTCGTCAGTCTGCCGGTGCATTTGATGGGGGTCCTGTGCCTCCTACTCGAGGACAGCAGACTGCTTTGTGAGTGTGTTTGGTCCTTGATGACACTCGGACCCCCCGAGGCACCACCGGGTGCACAGCTGCTGCCGGCTGCAGCTCATATATCCAGTGGTTTGCTGCATATATGAGTTATACAATATCATTTCCCCTGATGTGTTGAACATGATCTGTTCCTGCAGTTTGGGCTCTATATTTATAAGATAGGCCGGGTAAAAGTCCTTCTTCCAACATTCTACACGATGACTTTTTAATGACATTATTTGATCTACTATGACTTATGATTCTACATACTTAACTATGTATTCATTTCTTCAACATTTTATAATATCACCCCATTTTATTAGTTTATTTTTCACTTATTATACGACTACTTCTCTGACTAAGTTTTGTTGACATGCTATATTGTGATGTTTTTTATGAAATACTGCAGATGTTTTTCGACTATACTCTGACATTTTTCAACATAAACTACTCTGACGTTTCTTTACGTGCTATACTGTGACTCCTTCATGCCATACTTTACAACATGTGTTTTTTATGATTTTTTCGACATATTATCCAATACATTTTTTCGTCATACAACACTGTGACTTTTTTGATAAACTACAATAAGAGGTTTTTTGACATACTATTTTTAACCTTTTTTTTACATGGTGTTTTTTTTATTAAATCTCATACTATGACGTTTTTATGACATATTATATTATCATATTATATGTCATTTGTTTTCGGATCAAATTGAAAGTTCTGAAAGTCCAGACCAAACAAGGTGTGAGAGAGTCATTTTCAGAAGTTGTTGAATATTTCTCCATCATCGACATCTGGCAGGACTGCGTAGAACATAAATACATTCTTTCAGGTACATTGTTTGTGTATATTTCACCTTCGACCTGATTTTGACATCAGGAACAAAGACAGACTTTTCTCATTTGGTTGTTGTTTTATATGGAACCTATTCTCTATTTACACATTTTTTTAAAAACTTATCAAGGAAGATTTTATTTACACTCCAGCAAACCGGACCTGGGAGGCACAAGGATGCAAAACCCTGATGATCTCACACATCAAGCTTTGTTTGAAATCCATCACGTCCTGCTCGATATTTCCATCCACTCCCGCCCTCGAGCCCCTACCAGCCACATGGATTCCTGAGCTCCCCGGTGATGTCATGGGAAAATGAAATAGTGCTGTAGGATCACGAAGACCAGCGTCACTTTGTGTGGTTTCTCTAACTGCTGTCCTTTGCCCTGCTAATAGCTTAATGATGATGATGTCGTTGCAGCAGGCTTTATGGTGTGTGCACCACAGTGAATGTCCAGTCGTATATTAAGCATTAAGAGGTGAATGTAATAGTTCATTGTCGAATCATGACCATTAACCACTACATTAATGGAGCTCTGCACACATCTCCTCCCATCTCTCTTTAACTCTCAACTGTAATGTAACTGTATACAGTGTTATATTTCATTTTATTTCATTTAATATTATTTTATTTGATATTATTTTATTATTTTATTTTATATTGTTTTATATTCTTTTATTTTATATTATTTTATTATTTTATATTATTTTATTTTATACTATTTTATTTTTCTTTCTAACTGAAATACTTGTACATCATAAAAAATAATCACATCACACCAAAGCAGATTTTTTTGTTGTTGCAAATAACAATAACAATATTTTATTAACTCGAAATAATATCAGATGCAGCAAACAAAGACTCATTTTTCAAATCCAAGATGGCAATATTCAAATAATTACATTCCGCCAAAAGAGGAAGAAAAGTATTAAAAAAGAGAAAAATGAAAGTCAGGATTGAGATTTCAGAGGGAGGAGAAGGGAGGGTGTGTGTGTGTGTGTGTGTGTGTGTGTGTGTTTGACTGATGCTGATGATGTGGATGGGGCAGTACATTCTATATTCCTCTTACCCTGCTAGCTTGTCTTTGTCTCTGCTGGGTGAGTTGTATGGCTTTGCTCTCTGAACTCTCACAGGCCTCTCCATTTTGTGTGTGTGTGTGTGTGTGTGTGTGTGTGTGTGTGTGTGTGTGTGTGCGTGCGTGCGTGCCCGGTGTCACTGCATGCACCTAACCCCCCTCCCCGAGGACTGTGGGACGTCTTAATTACGACGTGGAGGCTAATATGGGTTAAACACAGACCATCTCTGTGAAGATTGCACTCACGATCACGACACTCGGCTCCTGCAGCAGTTTGTCACAGTCTCAGTTGTGTTCACAGTCCTAATATTCACCGCCGGGGGGGGGGCTGGTGGTGCCCGGGCCCCTTCGGCTCTGTTCTAAAATGGTAAGTAGGCTATAGGGTGACAGGGGCACCACCAGCTGAATATTCATACGCCCTCCAGCCTCCACACTGTCCAACAGATGTTTTGATGTCTTTTTATAGCGCCGGGTTCTCCCACCACCGTCACACTCGCAGGGAGAATCTGGAGCACTTCTCTCTGATCAGTATCCAATGTCAACGCTTGCCTGAAGCAACAAACTACACAGCCCGGAGACAGACACACACACACACACACACACACAAAGAAGCGTTGTTGTTTCACTCTCAAGACATCTGGGCGTTCTGGTGTTCTTCCCTTCATTCCCCCTACATTGCTTTCCACAAACTGTGAAGAGTTTTATCAAAAGATGCGGTGGTGGTTGGTGAGGAGACAAGAGAAGGGAGGGCGCAGATGGAGTGCACAGGGGGGGGATAAAAGACAGACAGGAGAGAGATACGCATCTCCTGTTCGTCAGGCGGTTTTGTCATCGTGGGCTAATTGCCTGTCTGCCAAGGTAGCGCTCAGATTACGTAAGAAGCCCCCTGTGGGGATGTATGGAAGGTGTGTGGGGGGGGGAGACGACAGGACAGAGACGGAGAAGGGGAGACATTCATCAGGCTGTCTTTGTGTGTGTCAGCGGGCACTCTTCTATTTCTATCCTCACGAGGACAAAATATTCTCACAAGGATGGACAGACGAAGGAAGTGTCTACTTCTACAACGGACTTTGATTTCTAGGGCTTGAGATGAGATTCAGGACGTGGTTGGGGTTTGAGACTGGACGAAGGAATGTGGTCACAGAGAGGGACAGCTGAGTGAATGAACACACACACACACACACACACACACACACACACACACACACACACACACACACTGCTCGGGGAGAGAGCGACTCAGAGCGACAGAGAGCGAGGAGGACAAAGGGGGGGGACAATGCAACGTCACCACGTCAGGACAAAAAGCACAACCTCGCCTCGCCAGCATCGCTCCGGCTTTTCATGTCAAGCAGAAGGACGGTGACGCAAATCGACCCGCTGTAACCTCCATCTGTGGCGGGAGAAAACACGCAGGGAGGCAACAGGAAGGGGTTTACTCTGCATCTGCTCATTGAACAAAAAGAGCAAAAAACAAGGGAGAAGAGGAAGGAAGCCAAGCTATGGCCTGAGGGACGGCATGGAAGATGGTGGTGATGGTGATGGGACAACTTGGGAGGTCAAAGGTGACGAATGAAAGGCACAGCTTCACGCCCTGAGTTGTCTTTTCCAACTCCCCCTGACTGGGACTCCTCGTTTAACATGTATCGGTTTCAGTCTGATGTCATCCTGTTTGTATTTTCAAAATAATTTTCCAGATTTATATACCTTTTGCGTTTTGTTTTTATTTATTCTTCACAGCATTAGCTCAGCTACAGCACACACTGTTTTAAAGGGAATCGCTGCATTGGAGGAGTTTTGGAATGGATATACAGGGCAAGCTTCACGAGCTCGCTGACATCTTACAATACAGTCACACACACACACACACACACACACACACACACACACAATTTCACACACATAGGGACTCGAACGTTGAGGCTCTGCTAAACAGTCAAACATCAAAAGATGGATGTGGGGACTGAATCTGTGCTTTAATTATTTGTAGAAAATAACTACGCACACCAGGCTTTTTCTACACACACACACACACACACACTGAAAACGCACACGCAAGCGCACTCACGGAGGATGAGAGACAGGTGGTGTTATGGGTGACGCTCTGGTCCAATGGGATTTTCCTGAGTTGTATGAATGACGGCCCCTCTGGGAGAACAGGCTCCTCACATCCCCACGGACATGGGACTTCCTTCACCTGTTACATAAACACTGATGTTTTGCAAATGTCATAAAAAAAAGAAGGGAAAGCATTGAATAAAAAGGCAAAGCTTTTCAGGAGTTACCATGAGAGGAAAGAGCGTTTTGAAGTTTGACATGAAGAGCTCTTCATGACAAATGCTTTAACGAGCCGTATCACAGTATTCTCTTTTGAAATAAAAACGTTTTGTTCACATTTGTATCGTTATTTTCTTTTTCTTGTTTTTCCCGGGAAACTATATCACACAGTGATAACGAAGAAAAGGAGAAATCTACAGCCACATTAGCATCGTGCAAAAAAACACATACACTGGCACGCCGCGCAGGCGAAGAGATCAAAGCAAGACAGCGCATACAAAAATATAGAAAATCTTCCGATGCAACGTCGTCTCTTCACGGGAAAAACACTTTTCCGTCTTTTTCCACCTGCGCCGCTTTCTGCCCATCACCTCTCACTTCAGGAACATGCGGTTGGTGTTTGTTGTCGTCGCTGCGGCTGTTTGTTTGTTTGACACAACCGCAGTTCCTGTGCCTTCCGTGCAGGAATCCACAGAACCTTTAGAAATATCCGGCGGCTACGGTCGTGTCATTATGGCAGATGTCCATCACCATGATGTTTGGAATAATGTGAACATCAACATGTTTGAGTGATAGAAAACTAGTACAATAAAAGCATATCATTTCTGTTATATCATTTGTGACAAATCTTTTTCATTTATAAACGTTGTTATTTTAAAATACATACTGTGTCCTGTCACTTTTAAAGACATTCCAGCATTTGCTCATAATTGGTAGTGACAGGATTAGATAGTTTGGCATACTCAGCAAGCCATGCCAGGAGGATGCTATGTTGTCTCTTGCAAAGGAGGGGAGAGGGAGGGAGGGAGGGAGGGAGGGAGGTAAGGGCAGGTCCCAGGACGCAGTGTACGACCCTCCCTCCCGTGGGAGAATCTGGGGGGGGGGGGTTATACAGGACAGCTGAGATTGCAAACCGTGCTCAAGACCGTCTCAGCCCGTCGATGTCAGCACTTGCAACACACATGCAAAGATAAGTTGAGTTTCGGACTCATTCTGTCTGCCCGGTCGGTGGCGTCCGTTGTTTTTTTTACAGTCGCTCCGCCGGCGAGGACGGAGACGGAGACGGAGACGGAGACGGAGGCCGCGTCCCGCGTGCGTCCTTCCCCAGGAGCACTGTCCAGTTCTCACACCGATAAAAAAGATTGTTTGGACGCCTTCAAGGAAAATAGAGTCGATACATCGAATGGGGACGAAGCGGTCACGAGGTGGAAAGGAGGAGTTGAAATGCTGCAAGTAAGGCAAAGACGGATGATTTATCTTTCAGTCTTTGGGGGGGGGGGGGGGGACAGCATGCGCGGCAGTTCAAACATTTCAGACGCCATGGAGGAAAGGGGAGGTTGTTGCAAAAAAAAAAGAAAAAAGCGCTTGGAGGGATTAAACACTGTTGTTGGGCTCTCCTGCCCTCTCCTCCTCCTCCTCCTCCTCCTCTTCATCCTCCTCATCCAGAGACACAATCCCGGAGGAGGCCACATCGGAGACCCTCCTGCGCGGGTCGTAGGCGGGCGGGTACTCCGCTCCCTCCGCCTCCACCTGGCACACGGCGCTCTCATAGTCCTTGCAGGGGGTGTCGTCGTCCTCGCCGGGTGACAGGTACGTGTCAGAATAAGAGTAGCACGGAGAGTCCTGACCCCCGCAGGGCCTGATGCCCCGCCCTCCCCCGCCCAGGCCGTGGAAGCCGCAGTCCCCGCCCTGAGCCGCCCGCTGAAGCCGGGCCAGCAGCAGCTCCTCCCCTCCCTGCAGAGCCGCCAGGATCTTGGCGGCGAGCTCGGCGGCGTTGCTGTAGGAGTGGTTGCCGCGGTGGCCGCCCAGGTCGCGCAGGAGCGGATGGTGGTCGTCCAGGCTGCAGAGGCTGGAGCCCAAGGTGTCCGGGGAGCCCGCCGTGGGGGAGGGCTCTCCGCTGCCGCCTCCCTCTCTGCCGCCGCCTCCTCCTCCTCCTCCTCCTCCTCCTCCACCCTCGCCACAGGGCCCTAGCAGGCCCAGGTGTTGGCAAAGCTGACTGTGGATCAGGTCCTTCAAGTAAGGCGGAAACGATGACACATCTAGAGGAAAGGAAACACACTGTGAGCATGAAGTCATGCAGGAAGAAGAGAGAAGAAATACGAGATCAAACTCTCGTTTCCTGTCGGGTCACCGAGAGGTTGCAGCATCAGCAAAATCAACTTGCTTCTTTCTCGTCTTTATTCATACGTCTTCGACTTTATATACAATTGTGCCCGACACGTGCCCGACAACATAAAACCCAATTAAGGATTTCTTGTTTTGTTGCAAACTACAGTATGTGGAAAAATGCTGAACTAAAAAAGAATAAACACTTTGATGACAGTCGTGATAAGAAACCAGCTGCAAAAATGAAAATGTGACGTGATAGAGAAATGAATTATCATCTTTGATTTTGCACATTTTGTTCACCACAGTGCGAGCGGGTTAGCTCCGTACAGGCCGGCTGGTACGCGTGAAGCTCCAGCAACTAAACGGCCTTTCATCCAGAGTCAGAAGCCACAGAGGAAGACGGAGAAGCAACAGAATGGTATTCGCTGCAGTTCAGGTTATTGGTGGTTCGGTGTAATCAAGATGAAAGCTCGGGTGTACACACACACACACACACACACACACACACGGTCAAATACACTCTGTGTATTTATAACCCGCTCACACACCATCCTCACACAGACGCTGTCTCCGCAGCAAAGGAAATGATATTAAAGTTGCAGGAGGGATATCAAATTGCAACGAGGAACAAAAAAAAAAGAAAGGATGAAAACTAGGGCACTGGGACAAGGAGAGATACAGGGAGAGAGGAGGCTGAGGTATTAGGAAAGAGAGGGACAAGATGAAGGAAAGAAATGGGCTTTAGTGTGTGTGTGTGTGTGTGTGTGTGTGTGTGTACCTGTGCTCTGTGTGGTGGGCTCGTTGGCAGGCAGAAAGTCCTCGTCGTATGAGTCATCGTTGGACTCGTCGCCGTCCACAGACGACCAGGCCCTCAGCTTTGCCTCCGCGATGGCAAACTGCTCTGCAACACCTGCACACAAACACACACACACACACATATAAATATATACACACACAAGCTGCACATGTACACACACAAATACATGGTTGGCATGGTAACAAGGAGGCAGCGGTCCCTCGCGGCTCCGTGTCGTGTAGCTGTCGGTTTGATTGGCAGCAGACAGACTTCATCAGTCAGAGTTCTCTCAGCGCTCGTTGCGGCCGCTGCTCTGAGAGTCGGCTGCGTTTGATGCCGTTGTTCTGCAGACGACGTTGAAGACGATCCTACGAAAAGCCCCGGACAACATCACTGTTTACGCCAGGAGGATTATTGTATTGATGAGACGTCATCAAAACTCCATCGGTGGGACAGATTCTCTTTTAACAGACATATTTCATTCACCAGTGAATTATCTGTCTTTGCATTTTGATTTTCTTTTGTTTTTTTGTGTCTATCGATACTAACCTACTGTCACTTACATCCAACACACCATGAAGGAAGTGTTGAACCTGTGTGGACATACATTGATGTGTTTGCACGTACAACAACAGCGACAATCAGAAAGAACAGCCGTCTCATCATCAGGACAGAAAGGCCTCGGCCAGTCCTTCACACTTTACAGTGTTGGTCTGTTTCTATGGTTTAGTCCTCACTTATACCCGTGTTGGGCACAGAATGTTGAATGCACTCCTCTGTGTAATGCACTACAACACACCCGCTAGCCCCAAACATCAGCACATGGTTCAATCAATACCTGTTACACGGGAACACAAGCCAAGCTTTACATGCGTCACACTGACGTATTGGATTTACAGTCGATGTTTGCAAAGCTACACTGTCTTTACAGGGTTGATCTGTCTGACTGTGCACGTGCACGTGAAACCACGGCCTCTGCTTTCTGTAGCTTGTACACACAGTAGCTGTCGTAGCTATTGAGGCGTAATCCTGTCGACAGTGTTCTCGAGTAAAACGACGAAAAATATCATTTTCAAATCACAAGGTGTTGAGTTGAATGAGTTCATCGGAAGCTGTATTCCTCTCGTGGTTATTGGCTCTCGCTACTATCGTCATCAATCACCATATTTTACAAACACACACACACATATAAGGCCACAGACAGGACATCAATGTGTGTGTGTGTGTGTGTGTGTGTGTGTGTGTGTGTGTGTTTCTGAGGTGACTCAGCATGTGCCAGAACCAATAAGGTCATCAAAAGTGACCAATCACCTTCGATCATCATCAAGAGCTGACCAATCAGAGAGTATCTCTCTCTCTCTCTCTCTCTCTCGCTCTCTCTCCCCCTCTCTCTCTCTCTCTCGCTCTCTCTCCCCCCCCCTCTCTCTCTCTCTCTCTCCCCCTCTCTCTCTCTCTCTCGCTCTCTCTCCCCCCCCCCCTCTCTCTCTCTCTCTCTCTCTCTCTCTCTCTCTCTCTCTCCTCCCTCTCTCTCTCTCTCTCGCTCTCTCTCCCCCCCCCTCTCTCTCTCTCTCTCCCTCTCTCTCCCCCCCTCTCTCTCTCTCTCTCTCGCTCTCCCCCCCCTCTCTCTCTCTCTCTCTCCCCCCCCTCTCTCTCTCTCTCACTCTCTCTCGCTCTCTCTCTCGCTCTCTCTCTCTCTCTCCCCCCCCCCCTCTCTCTCTCTCTCTCTCCCCTCTCTCTCTCTCTCTCTCTCCCGCCCTCTCGCTCTCTCGCTCTCTCTCTCTCTCTCCCCCCCTCTCTCTCTCTCTCTCTCCCCCCCCTCTCTCTCTCTCTCTCTCTCCCCCCCCCCTCTCTCTCTCTCCCCCCCCCTCTCTCTCTCTCTCTCTCTCTCTCTCGCTCTCTCTTCTTTTCTCTTCATCACTGCCTCGTCCACTTTCTCTCAATCCATCTGTTTTGTATTCTCTCCCGTTCATCCACTCTCTCCTGCATGTCGTGCCTTTTCTTCCCATCGTCTCTCTCAATAAGACGCTCTATCGACTCACCTGACTCTCCTCATTCCTCTAACGTTGGCTTCTCTTTCACCCGTTCAATCTCCCAGCCTCGTCCTTCGCTTCTCATCTTGATTTCTATCTCTCTGAATCTCTCTCCTCAGTCTCTTCATGTCTCTCTCTCTCTGTCTGACTCTCTCTGTCTGGTCAATGCTCAGTATTCATGCGTCGTCTCCCACACAGAGAGACAGAATCGATGTTTCCATTCATCTTCCACTGTAAGCTCATGGGCTCTGAGCTTTCCTCACAAACACTGAGCACATCCTCCAGCAACTGAAATGCTGCAGGGCCGGCTGCTCTTTAGTTCTCTTTTGAAAGCCTTTTTTATAATTCCTTTAACTCAGGATGCAAGGCTGTGTTCACCTGCATACATACGTCTTTATGTCACTGACCTGCATGCATAAAGAGACACTGTACGCCTACAGAGACACAGGGAACCACAGCCGTGCTCCTTTGTCTGTACGTCCAAAGAATCTCAAGCATTACCATGAGAGTATAATCACTGGTGCACAACTGTTCCTTCATAGGATGTCTCACAATAAACAACATGACTAAATGTAATGCAAATCTTAACCCTCAAACTGCTATAAAGACGTTCAAAATGATTCGATTCTCTTTCTTTCTCTGTCACACACACACACACACACACACACACACACACACACACACACACTTGCTACGCTTCTACAACAAAGACTTCATCACGTTATCTGAAGGGGTCTGTACACAGTGATACAGTTTGGCTGTAGGTGGTACAGTGGTTTGCAGTTTTATACTCGTCAGCACTTATATATATATTTTTTAAATATTCAGTGGGTTAGAAGGCAACAGTAACTCCTGCACATGGACTGATCATGCACTACGGAGAGACACTGCAGGATTACCTTCAAAGAATGTGTGTGTGTGAACACCGTTGTGTTCTGCCATAACTATCTTGCACACACACCAAACATTCACACTTCACACAGTCACACGCAAATCTATCTATCCATCTACGGAACTAAAGAACTGTTTTGTGTCCCTTTAAAGATCAGCTTGCTTGACTCCCTACAGTCGCACATGAACACGTCGACCCAAACAAAAGTCACGTGAACATTACAATATCAGAGAAACGGAAAAAAAAGAAGGAAGGAGAACAGAGGAGGCACGATAGCCAGCAGAGAAACCTCGCTGTGCAAATCAACCTTGAGAGTCTGCATTGCAGGGAGCAAGCGAGAGAATGGGGGGGGGGGGAGACAGGGTGAGGAAAGAGAGAAAAGGGGCAGAGAGGAACTTTAAAAGAGGGGACGGCATGAATAGGTTGAAGGGAGTAATCAATAGAGGGGGCGGGAGGGAGTCAGAGATAAGAGGAGGTGAGCTGTGGGTGAGCGTATGCAGCTTATATGTCTCATATATGTCTCATATATTCTGCATACTAATACACTGGAGTGCCATGTTAAATGACTTCATGCCGTACAGATTGCATTCACACCTCGCTGAGATCTGATGACAGATGTGGTCCGCTGGACCCTGAGCATGTCAACGGCAGCTTCAAATGGGGGATGGTGGAAACAATAAGATAAATTCTGCAAATTCTCTTTTTGATTTTGATCTGCTCCTTATTTACATATGTTTACATTGTGGTTGTGGTTTTTCATTTATTTGGGATTTATTCTGTGATCATTATTTTCATAAGCCGTCTTGCCTGCGGCGTGTGAGTCATCTCTTCGGTGTGCTCGTCTTCAACTCATTCGTGCACATTCAAAAGCCCTCTCAGCTCAGGCTTTGTGGAGGAAAAGGTTGTTGTTTTCTGTGTCGTACATTTTGTGCAGAAACAGAAGTCTTACCGGCAGCGAAGCGGGCCTCCTGCTCTCCCTCCGTGAGGTCCGAGTAGGAGTTGAAGTCCGATTCCAGAGCCGCCGGAGTGTCCAGAGGCTTCGACCAGCCTTTCCACTCGATCAGGCGGGCCACCCTGCCCTGAGCCATGGCTGTCGGCTTTGTCACATGGTCCTTCACTACCTGGGAAATACCTGCAAAAACAAAAGAAAGCGCGGGGTTACGCTACAGCATAACCTTTGAGAAGAAATGCACTCGTGAGCTTTGAGGTTAAATGTCGCACACTCACCATGCAGGGAGGATCGCGCTAACGCAGCGATCTCTTGAATGGTGAGAGCTCTTCTTGATTTTGGTAACATTTCAACGGTGTCATCAACATTCACCTGAAACGACAAGAGAAATAAAGACAGAAGTGTGACTCAGGGGGAGAACACCGGTGCAGGAGCTCGGCTCAGCATGAACGTGAGCCGGAGTCTGAACGAGTGCCCCTCGGCTTCGGCTTCAGGTAGCGTCTGTGTGACGCGCCACACTTTCAACTGGCGCCGATTTAAACCCGTCTGCGTCATTATCAGACAGTCTGAAAAAAACGGATGTAGAAACAGCACGGACGCCAAAAGGTCCAACGGGTTGGTGGGAGGAGCCAAACAAACACAGGACCTTCACCCAGGAGACCACCGTTAAACGTTGACTTAGTTTTGTTAGCGAACTTATTCACCTTTCCTATTTCCTCTTTCACATGTGAACTCAACCATTCAGTCTGTCCTTGATTATATTTTATATTTGTTGATGCACTTTCCCCTTTAATGCTGTAATATGTGGGACTAATAAACAACTGTCTGGTCTTATTTGATCTTATCTCTTACCTTACTAACATCAGTTACGGAACAAGAGTGCTTATTTTAGGCAACAAACCACAATCCTTTCAAAAGCTATACATGTAATTGTGTTGCCGAAACACAACCAAGTAGTCTTGTTGGGTGGGTAAAGCTACTTTGAATTTATTTTGAAATGAGACTTTATGCATGTAACAAGCAGAAATGTAAGTTTCCTTTCATTTATTTAGAAAACCAACGAGCAGAGACTGTCACGCCGTCCCTGACACGTACAACACCGGCACCGGCAGGTGAACGTAGAGCTTCATAGTTTTGAAGCATTGAGCCACTGAACAAGTGTCATAATTAGACATGTTGGGAGTCAGAATGTGTCCGTTATGCTCTTATCAACCAAGGAATCTATGGCTGCAGACAATAAGTCATAGACGAGGAGGAAGCATCTCTGGTTCTAGATTATTTGCTGCATGTTTGCACATTATCTGGACATAATCAAGTGGACCTCTCCAGTGGTGCCAGATGTTTCAATGCAACTGAATAATATACAGTAACAATACATGAAAACTTGTTGAAAGGAAACTGATGATGTGTCCAGACAGTAACAGAACCAGACAGTAGAAAAACGATCCTTCCTGTCTGTCCTCCGTCCAATCTGTCTCCTCTGTAAAGTCCAACCACAAAGGGAGTATCGGGTGTTGACAAGTTCCTTTGTCTGCTCACTCTTTTTATAGCCCCACCTGTACTCACGTGGGAACCGGTCACGTCAACACCAAAGAGCCACTCAATATGGGTCAGCACACGCGGCCGACTGAGCAATTGGATGGGTCTACAGGGACAGGCCGAGTCTCTAGTTTCACCTGCTTCCATTTGGAAAAACAACTTCACTCAAAAGAGCCGCAGTATAAAACGTGAGAAGCGTTTGAGTATTGGAGTCATCTTGAACTTAAATCTTTCATTATTTGACACAAACCGCATCTGATCTGCATGGATCAGCAGCAGCAGCCTGACCTTGTCCCGTCAATTCCACTTAACAGCAACAAAATACGAGCAAAAACTACAAAAGCACAAAACCATGCGTCAGAAGGGGCCCTGCGCGAGCGAAGGGGAACCCCGAGCTCGCGGCGGTATCAGCGGCCGGCGCGAGGCGCGATCGTCCTCTTGTGCCGCAGAGCAGCTCACAGATCAGAGGGAGGATCGTCTGTCACACGGCCTCCGGGAGGGTTGGACAGAGATATTGCGTTGATCTCGAATTTAAAAAAAGAAATCTGATGTCAGACAGGCAGGTAATGTTGTCCACCCACCGCTGAATATGTGCTTTATTTGTTTTCAAATCGTGGCCCAGAGAAATAGTATCAGCATGGTGTGGGAGGAGGCTCATGAGGGAGAACACTGAGTAAAGGTATTTAGCCTTCATAGGAAGAGTGGCACAAACACGCACATGCATACATGTCAGGAAGTCGGTCTGGTGACCACAGACAGTAGAGAGGCTGTCATGATGCTGCTCAGGTTTGACTTGTTGAGGCAGAGTGCAGGCTGACAGACATTAAAGAAACTGAGCTGACTTGTGTCTCCCTACATCCACAGAAGCACTCTTCAAGGATCTCAGTGTTTTGTTAGAATAAACAGAACGCCACAGGTTTCCTAAGTGGCTATATGGCGCATTTATTGTTGGATTTTTTTAAGGTGTCATCACATCTATTGTGTGTCATAACTGGCTGATTGAGTCAAAAATACCCGTTTTTTGTATTAATCAAACGTCAACCGTGAAACACAATAATGCAGACGCATTCTGCCTGTTGCTGTTCAGTAGCACACACACACACACACACACACACACACATTTACTGACGACGTCACACACACTCAGAGCGCCAACCGACGGCCCACAACAGCCAATGAATAACTCCTGCACGTGCCTTCCCTGCTTTCAAATGATGTAGACGTCGCTGCTGATCACTGGCCGTCACAGGCGAGGCATTTGCATCAGCGTGGATAAATTCAACCTCTTTGAAGCTGGGAAAATGTCAGATGTCTGGTTTAAAAATGTGTTGCTCCAAAAATGTGATAAATACAAAATCTGACCAAACACATGATGTTTCTCTCCTGGGGTGCCTGATGTGTAAAGCATTAGAGATGCGTCCGAACCGTCTCTCACGGTGCCCACTATTCAATAACAGGCGAATAGCGAGAGGCTTTCATCTCGTAATGGATCACTTCGGCGCCGCAAAGCGTCGCCTGGCTGGCTCGCTGTGACACATCGGATCCACACCCAGATGGCGCGCTCTGACGGATAAAAGAAGATGGATTCATCATCATCTCTGTGGCAACTGTCAGCACCCCGTGAACTTCGGCTCCAGAATTTCTAGACGCAAAGGCCGGAGGGTGTTAACTGTTTGGCAACAAATGTCTTGCACTGCAGTAGATTATGATGGTTCATTGTGGATGCACCAGTCTAACCAAAGAGCCCTCTAAGCCACTTCTTGTCTCATCTCATATCTTAAGAGCATCCTGTCACTCCCTCTGCTTTTTACGATATGAAACCCCAGAATCAACTGCATCAGAAACTCTGGTGGAACGGAAAACGTGATTCTTCCAGGTTTTTTGAAGTCAACTAAGCATTCAAGTGAGCCACTAAAAACCAATGTAAACAGCTCAGAGCTGAGTCGATCCAGCCGTGCACGTGTGAGCTAACAAGCTAACGGAGCAATCAGTCTGGCTGTTCAGTAATATCTTCAAGAGATGGTGTGTTGTCCACATTACACTCAGTGACACTGACTATCCATTTGAAAATCCCAAATTAAAAACGATTTGCTAATTTCTGCCGAATGGCTTTCAAATGATTAGAAAGCAAGTGGTTAACATTAATGAGAAACTGAAATGGAGAAAGAACTCAGAGGTTGGAACACACGTTAATAAGGTAATTAACAATCCTTGGAAAGGGATGAGAAAATAATGTTCTGCTCCGTGTGACGAATTACTGAGAGACTGTCGTCTTTGTGGTCCGCCGCCAACGAGCTTACAACACACTGGAGGTTGATTGTCGCTTCAAATCATGAAGTGATGTTCAAAGAACATCCAATAGTCTGTGTAACAGTAAATACAAATGTCTACAGAGATTGTGTTTTATTTTTCTTATGAAGGTCAAACAAGACTGCAGGTTCATTCAAGCATCACAGCAAAAAGACATGCAACAGTTGATTATGACTGGAATTGCAGTTATTTAACATAATATCATATATATATATATATATATATATATATTGCTATGGTTTTCGCAATCGGCGATTTTCAGTTGCCTATTTACTATCTGAATTATATGAGCTTTGTTTAGACCTTACCATCTACATCTTGTACATCTGAATTCATACAGTAGGTTGTTTGTTCTGCAGCCTAACTGTCCTTTTATTAACCCTTACTGCACGTTGAAGGGTCACAATAGCAACACTCCTGGTTTAAGAACAACTTTGGGCTCTTTGGGACTTTTTCCCTTCAAGCACCTTGAAGTGAGAAACTGTCAGAAATCCATTTTCTAAATGATCCTTTTAATGTCATAAAAAACAAGTTAAAAAGCGAGGTACACGTTTCCACTTGAATGCCTCATTTGCTTGACTTGAATCGTCTTTATTTATTATAAAACTCTTAGAAACATCGACTCGTGTTTTAATGATGTAATGCACGAGGCCTAAGTGAGATTAACTACATTAGCTAGGCTGCAGATTTTACCCGAAAAAAATAATTAAGGGGCACCTCGCTGAAGTCCAGTGCGCCCAAAGGTGCTGTCAGAATCAGTCTGCGCGCCAAGCAGGTCCGCGTGTTCCCCAAAAGCGCGAGGTCAGACAGGGAGCTCGCAGCGCTCCAGTCCACGCGCAGCGAACCGTCAACGGCCACTGTCAGGAGGAAGAGAGCCACGTGAAGAGTACAGAAAATGAACAAATAAAAGTCATAGTCGCCCCGCATCACATTTCTCACTCCAAAATAAACACATTCAAATTGATATTATGACAACAATGCTTCCACTTTAACGTGGCAATAAAACATTGTTCCACAATATGTATATATGTATTTATTACTGCAGCAAGAACAACTATCCATGTGTTGCTTTAAGAAATTTAAACTAAGAATCCTTAGGCTTGTACCACGCACATCCAGAAAGTGTTTGCAATCATTATGGAGCTCTGTTTCATCATGTATGGTACAAGTCTAACCCTTTACTGCAGCGTGCTCTGTAGAGACTTGTAGTGAGATAATGTGTGTGTGTGTGTGTGTGTGGGGGGGGGGGGGTTCTACTTCCATGCACTTCAAAAGCCATGCCATGTCATGCAGGTAAGGCTCTGCTGCAGCCCAAGCCTGTTTGATATTTGATGAAGTTGGTTCTGCTTTTGTCAGCGGGAGAGAAGCAGTAAAACACACGCACACTGAAAAACAAAGCGCAGAATAAGGGACACGCCTGCGATGGTCTGATGCAATTGTTTTTTTTGTTTTCTGTTTTTTTTTTACCTCCCTGATGTTCAATCCACATCATCAGACGTTCATAAACACAACCAAACAGAGACCATATATGGATGGAGCGCAAAAATGTCACGGAGCAACCTGTAAATGTCACACAACAGATATAAGACTATTCAGGGTTGACTACATGGGTTTAACCTTTTCATAACGGCTGCCCTCTCATGACCCATGACACGCTCGTGGACCATCGGGGACTGAAAGTCACGCGCGCGCCTGTGGGTCCTCGCAGTTCCCCTCCAGCGTAGCAGAGCCATTTCAGCACCTGGACAGCTCCCAGCAGCCACATACTGAAGCTCCCTCACATCCTCACACGTTACACAC
>NC_136640.1:3354289-3379800 GCF_949748355.1 Melanostigma gelatinosum
CCTTGCCGCTTCAGGGAGGCGTTTCTAGTTACCGTCTGTGAAAAGGACGACTCGCTCGATTAGTCGCCAGCACCCATCTCGAATATAAAGTGCAATATCAAGACCAATCACTCACACACACACTCACACACACACACCGGGACACAGACCTGCTGTTTAAGCACGCCGAGATCAAGTTGCCCCAGCAGCAGCATTCAATAGGCGCCGTTTAATAGGGGTGTGATGAGATCAGATGCCCGGGGTTTTATTGTCTCGTGGAATCTAGGCCACCTTGGTCAATGAAAGTATTGTTTGGAGTGAGAGATGCGCACGTGTTTTTGTATACAGGCACGAGATTGGTGTCCAGAATGTGCCCTGTGTCATTTGAGCCCGGTACACACACACACACACACACACACACACACACACACACACACACACACACACACACACACACACACACACACACACACACACACACACACGGCGGTGTAGCTGTTTGCACGCGCACCCAGAGAGGGATTTTATGACGACACGTCAGCAACTAATTGTCAGGAAAAAATTGCATTTCACCACATTCTTCTCCCCGTCTGTCAATTAGTTTGCTGAGCGGGTTTTTTTTTTTTTTGCACGCGCGACGTTGCGCACACCTCAACAGAAATGTTTTTTTGCATTCACGTCCGCAATGCACAAGTCATCGCAGTGCACGCGACCCAGCGAGCCAGACCCAATGATGCAGTTTGAGAGACGCGGCGATGGGTTTATAGATCTAAACGGACACGAGCGGTCTGACATGAAGCACGAGACACTATGTGCTGGATCAAACTGAGAGGTCACACACTTCTTTTTTTTACTCGGGGAAAACAGACTGGAACTTGTGGCGCGGCTCTCCGGTGAGGCCCTGCGGGCAATCAGCCTCCATCTGCGGCTAATTTGTTCATTTGTTCGACGTTTTTTTAATCTTATAATCTCCTTCCTCCCGACTGAGCTGCGTCTCCAAACGTGTGTCCTCTTCCCTCAAAGCAATTGCAGTCTTCATTTTTATTTATTTATATATTTATTTCACTTACGTATTTCTCTCTCATACACGCGCATACACACACGCTCCCTCTCTCTCTCTCTCTCTGTAGTTCCCGTTGTCGTGGAAACTGCAGACAGAGAGACCTCAGCGGTGCATCTCTCTCTCTCTCTCTCCCTCTCTCTCTCTCTCTCTCTCTCACACGTCTTCCGGGGCTCTCTGAGAGACTTATGAGCGAAGCAACACAATTAGGTCAAGACCAGCAGCACCCCCCCCCCCCCCCCCCCCACACACACACGGGTAAGATATGAGAGTCAAACAGGTGGTTGCTTTATCGCCCCCGCTGTGTGTTACACACTCTTGATTAACCGTGCACACGCGGTGGCTATGGGTTGGTGTCCTTACGCACTCCGTGACAAGGAGACGGGACGAGGCGCCGTACTCATCAAGCGACTACGAGGCGACAGATTACACAACCAATTAGAGGTGGAGAGAGAGCGAGACGTGTGAGTGGGGATATGACGGATAAAGCAGCGTGACAACGTTTACATCACCAGAAGAAGTGAGCGCGCGTATACACGTCTGTCTGGGTGACAGACACGGATGGATGGATGGATGGGCACCAGGTTTGCTTCACGGATGCTACAGAGGAGACCCAGTCAAATGAATAACAGGAGGGGGTTATTGGAGGTGGGGGGGTGGGGGGTGTACACACGCGTCAGAGGTCGAGGTATCACGTAGAGGACGACATTTAGCCACCAGCGGAACGGATGGGAGACCACGTATGAGCCCATACAGCCAATGTGTAAACAACCACGAGTGCGAAACGATGCGGTGACAACAGGGAGCTTGTTTCTTGGCAACAAGCGGGTGATCTCTTGCTGCATGTGTGTGTGTGTGTGTGTGTCTCGGAGCACCGATGGAGTCCGTTTACTTCAAACTAATCTATGTATTTTACTTTAAGAAGGAGAGGATGATCCCGGAATCCAGATTTTTCTTTTGCGCGGTCGCGTGCGTAAAGGAAGACACGAGCAAGAACAAAACCAACAATTTAAAAGAAGCTGTCCTACCTTGCAACTAAACTGGGTCAGCGCGGTCAGAACCATCGTGTCTGGATGAGTCGACCTCGTCACAGATACATAAAAGCCGTTTAAAAAAACAAACAGCGCGTCTCCTCCGCGTGTCTAGAGCACCTCTCGCCTCCTCTGCCTCTGACTGGCGTGCTCGCCAAAAAAAATAAAAAGAAGCTTCTTGCAACATCGCGAAGCATCGCGATGTTTAGGCTGCAGATACCATCCCCTCGAGCTCCCCCCCCCCCCCCCACCCCACCCCACCACCACCAACCCCACTAAAATGCACCCAAAACAACACCATTTATCATCTAATAGACTGTTTGGATTCCAGTTATTACAACAAAAATGCTCTTTTTTCGCACGTGCATATGATTCAGCAGCGCTATCACATGTCTCGCATCTCGCGGGCACAGCATGCTGTGCACTTCAAGCACCGTAGCCTCTGCAGCCGCGGAAAGGCTGCAGCAAAAACACAATGCGAAAAATAAATAAATAAATAAATCATTCAGGCTTCCTCCAGCGTGCGTGAATGAAGAGCAGATTTAAAAACAACAAACTCTTACCAACTGGCGCTTTGGAGCTGATACAGCCCATGTTCGCAGCTGCATGTAGAGCCTTTTTTAGGAGAGCAATCTATCACATCTCTTCTCGCCCCCCAAAACACCCCCTAAAAAGAATTTCCCTGCGTAAGAGACGCGGAGCGTACCTCACTGATCCAAAGCGTGTCACTCTCCTCTTCAACGGAGGCTCCACCGGGTTCGCGCTGCTGGGCACTTGGGCTCCGTGTTTTCTGTCTCCTCTTTGTTTTTCACCTGCTTCAAATCCATATATAATGTTTGTGCAGCTTTGGTTTTTTTTGTTTTTAGGTTTTTTTTTAGCTTGAGTTTCTTGGATGAGTCTCAGTTCTACGTCACCGGTTGAAGGGTCGAGTCCTGCGGTTCAGCACCACAGCGCAGGTCTCTGTCTCCCCCCGTGTCCTGGCGGCTGCAAGGTGGCCCCCACACACTTTCTTGGTCACTGCCGGTGAAAGTCCACACCACCCCGCTGGCACAGATCTCCGGTCTCTGTGCGCTCTCGTGCTGTCGCCCAGTCAGACTGAGAGGCATTGGAGGGTGACACGGATACAAAATCCCACGCTTAACTGCTTATATACAACCCCCCCTACACTCCAAAAAAAAAGTTTCCGCCTCCTTGTGCTGTTTTCCCCTCGCTAGGTAGAAGCGGATTGAGACGTGATTGGCTGGTGTCACCTTACATGCCCGCCGACATGAGGAGAGAGGGCGGAGTTAGCTGGCGGCGCGCACACACATTAAAGAAGCAAGTTGTCAACCGCAGGACTGCGTTTCTTCTCATGTGGATATTGGCTGTCATTGTACCATGCTGCATATTTCAACAGGTCTAAAGGGGGAATAGAAGAGTTGATGACAGCCTGCAGCAGAGTAATGCTGGGAAATAATTAGAATAAGAATGCAGCAAAAACAAACACACTTGTGCTTAAAGAAGGTGAGATGTTTTGTCCCTCCTGTCAAGATCAATTCACCAGTTGGAGGGAGAAAAGGTCGTGTTGGACCTTCACGCGCCCACAGGCTGCATGGTGTTGTGCAGCCATGCAACAATAGGGGACCGTCCAATTACGGCAGCATGTGCACGTGTGAGGAACATTTTTCAGGACATCAGAACCCCATTTCACACTCTCACACTGTGTGTAGCTGCAGGCGTATTACGACCTCGAAATATAGGAAACGCTTCTAAAAATACGCCTTTGACGTTTCCTCTTCATGCATGTTCAACCAGCGCACTCGAAGAACATGAATAAAAAGAGAGTGGGCCATTGTGGCCTATTTGTATGCGACCCACTCTCACTCTCAGCGTCTTTCTGTCCTCCGTCTCTCTTAACGCCCACCAGGACTCTCAACCCTGCAGAGCTGCTGACCCACGCGGCCGCATCCCCCGCTACGCCTATTACCTTTCACCGGAGGACGGATCCGGGGGACCTCTCACAATTCATCCACCCAAAGCCGGAGGACTGAAACGGCCTCTGAATGGCTTTGAACCACAATAGTGGTGATAATATTGACTTTGATCCCCGAGCGCATGCAGAGAGGTGCACCGTGTGGCACTAAGACGTCGAAGGGGCTCCCACATATCTGGGTGCTTGACACATGCTTTCAGGACTAGTGACCCCCCCCCCCCCCCTCCTCCTCCTCCTCCTCCTCCTCTGCGCCTCTCTGGGAGAAAAATACACTGACCTGGATGTGTTGTGTCAGTACATGTCCACACAAATTGTCCCCACAGGCGTGATCTCACATCGTGGCTCTTTTAGTGGCTGGATGCATTTTATGTCTTCGCTGATTGCGATCATAGATCAAGGGAAACAGAGTCACCTTAGATGTGCACTGCAACACAAGAACGTGAAGATATTTAGTCCGCAAAATGTGCAAAAAGATCCCCAAGAAGAGAATTTGGATCGATGGCGCGCGCTGTGTGCAGACATAGAGTGAGAATAGAAAAAGCCGCAGATGTTTTCCCGCACTGTGAGTGCATCCTTCAGTGCCATTATGAGGACATCAAGTGGTCAAAAATGACCACATTTATTGACAGAAACCACTGGGGGGGATACTGGGGGGGGGGGGGGGGGGGGGGGGGATACTGGGAGGTAATGTGCAGTTTGTGTCACTTTGCTCTTCACACATTCAACACGTGGGAGGATTCGTCTCACCGTTATTCGTGCTCAGGTGAGGTCTTCTCGTGCTCTGTGGTTCCACAGTTCAAAGCGCAGAGCACTTTGCTCCTCCGTGCTTCCTCTTTTCCTGCAATGCGCACCCAACTTCTATTTCATAACACATGGAAGTTGCGGCAAAAGCCACAGCGCTTCACGGAGCCCGATCCGCCCCCTCTCCTCTCCGCACCACATGGCGCTTTTGTCTGGTGCTCTAGCGCCACCGGAAGGAAGGATGCACTACGGACACCAGCGGGAGCTGCGGGAGCGCGCAGAGCCTGTTGCGCAGTACAGTTCAGCGTACAGTGACTGCAAAGCTGAAGGCGCGTGGCTGTGTGCTGGCAGAACATGAGGGGATGCTACTACAGAGCCGCAGGGCACGCTGTGCTTCAGGCTGCATACCTGCAACCTCCATAGCTCTTCATCTCACGAGTGCAATGGAAAAGGTGTGTGAAATAACAAGGAAAATATTTTTACAAAGGTCCGTTTGAAAGACAAATAATCCAAACCAAAAGATGCGCATACATAGCACATACAATGGCCAAATGTCCTGGTCAATATATATTATGTATTTATATATTTGGTAACGGATAAATGAGCTCACAAGCTCTTTCTCATTTTCAAATATGCTTAGTAAGGTGTTCATTGGTTAACTGCATACTATTTGCATGTTAATATCATGTATATTATGAGGTAAACCATGATAAGGCTTCTGAAGATGACAGTTGGAGTGAAAATTATTTTTGCTTTTGTTATTTTACAGAGAATTGCTTTACATGCTCCTTATTTTTGCATTTAATTAGCGTACGATACAAGCTGTTGATTCAAGTTCATCTCTGACTGAATTTGAGCGAAACGTTTTTTTTCTGGAGCTTTCAACCCCACTTTACAGTCTTCATCAGCCCAGCCTTTTAGTCCTGACCAAACACCTGCTGATGAAGGCGGTGAGATGAGAGCTGAATGTGTGGAACAGCAGCATGACATCAACTGGATTCCAAGAGGGACATGTTTGACCTGAAGCTCTGCATGAAAGCTCCTGCAGCATCCGTCCTTCTGCTCAAGTAATGAATCAAACGTCTGGTGCAAGTCAGTGGATAGACTGTTAGATGCACTTGTTTTCTGTCAAGTCAAACTGAAGAATGTTTAAAACCAGTTTACAAGCCCACAGCAGCCTCTCAGCTGAAGAACAGCTGACCGACTGGGCCACACGAGACATGGGAGCAGATCCTGAACCTAAAACAAGCCATCAACCGCACAGAAGGACCTGCTGCTGGTGCCATTCAACGAGACTGAAGCCTGAAGAAGACTGAAGACTGAAGAACACGAGAGGAGAAGAGAGTGACGGGTGCTTTGACCCAGACTGCTGTCTCCAGCAGGCGGGAGGACACGTCCTGTGCCCTCGGGGAGTCGAACCAGAGTTCGGTGAAGAGGCAGCAAGTGTGGGACGTGAGTGCTGTGATGGAGCAGGAGATGTGGGGGGGGCATCTCTGTGAGGGACCTTTGTTGCATCCAGAAATAATAACTAGAAGAATATGATTAAGAACCTAATTTAGACTTCAGTTTCATCTCAGTGCTGTAAATAGTTTAGTTTTAATTGTAAGAGCAGAATAAGATCCTCCAAACCATTTCCTGTCTGTTGAGAACTTGATTTTAATTTCTATTTAATTGCACTTTTAAAAATAGTTTTCCTGATGAATTGTTTCACCTTTGCCTCCTAAAACATGATAATACAATTTTATGAAAGAAATAAATACGGTCATGATTGTTTTGACTCGTGTGAAAGGAGTCGTGTGTTCCTGCTCGCTGCGCCTCCTCTCAAGCTGTTGAAGCGTCGCGCCGCCACGTGATCTATAAAAGAGCACGGACCGAATGTGTGTGAAAGATGAGATCACCTCAAACCAAAACGATGCCCCCCCCCCCCCCCCCCCCAGACTAAATGAGTACAAGGAGGTTTAACAAACTCCAACCCCCAACAGATGTCCACAATAATGACTACAATCTGTCACCCTACAGATAAAAATAGGTGCTCTTTAAATACGTTCTCATTATTAAAGCACTGCTGCAGGAATGTCGACGGTCCCCACGAACCTCAATTAGCGCTGCGGATATTGAAGAGAATCAAAGGAATGAAAAATCATCTTCTATCTTCTATCAAAGGTTGGAAGATCTTTCGCTTTTACAGACTGGAATCTTATTGGCCGAGACAATATCAGCAGCCTGTGTGGTTTCACAGAGCAAAGATATAAAAGGTAATAATATAAATGCGGTCTGAGGTGTTGCATCTGAATATGTACACGTGTCAGCTCTTTCAGAGTAAAAATAAATGCATGCAATCACCTTGTAATGAACAGACTTATCATCGGTTCATATTTCAAATCATAAATATAAACGTAGCTTAAAGGAAATAGTTTTACATTTTGGGGAAATGTGCTTATTTCTTGAGAGTCAGATGAGAAGAGTGACATCGCTCTCAAGCGAATGCTGAATATGAAGCTAACAGGAGATTAGTTTGGTTTAGCATGAGGACCGGAAGCTGAGTCTGACTCCCCAAAATGATCCACCTCTGAAGCTCCCCGACTAAGGCCTCATATCTCTTTTTTTTTTAAATCTGAAGAGAATAAGAAGTTGTGATGTTGACTTGAAATTGAAACTGGAACTACTTTTTGCCGCCATGCGTCACCAAAACTCCAGGTTGTAGCTCCTTGATTATAGTGCTGAGATATGACAGCGGTATGAATCAGCACGACAACCATTCCCCCAAAACACCAAGCTGCTCCTGCTGAACGGCACCACGATCGCATTCTGTGAAATGCATTTTTAAACATGAGAAAGGTAAAGCAGGAAATGGAAAACAGTTCAGTCACAGCTGACACGCGCACCTCTCCAGAGAAAACCATCTGTCATCCGGCGATATGACATTTCTCAGATATGATCAGTCGTTGCTCCACATCTTAACTTAAATAAACCATTTTAAAAGCCCGTTCGACTAAAACACATTGTTATGAAGCTGAAAACAACCGCTTCTCAAGAACAATCGACCTTTTGGAGTTTTTCATCTGGCGACGAATGATCTGATTAAAAAGATTCAATGTTTTTATATGAAGGAGCCATGAATGTCACTCCATGATATTTACATTCTTATTATGCATGAATCAGTTCATAAAAGAGCAACTCTCTCTCTTGGAGGACTGCTTTATTGATCTGACAGGGATTCAAGTAAACACAAGATTCATTCACATTAAATAGGTTCTTATCGAGTTTCATCTGGACTTCAACAATTACTTTTTTCTGAATTTCAAGAAACATTTCTTAGTTTGTGAGTATGAACAATCAGATTCTCTCTGTTTTAACATTATGCAGTCGGGGGCAGCAGAACCCCGGTTCGAGGGTTCACATCCCAACTCTGCCGAAGCATCTGTGAGCTAATCCCTGCTCACCCCTCCGCGACCTCTGACCTCCCAGATGTGGCAGGTGGAGCGAGATCAACACTCCGGGAAAAGGGACCTTACATCGGCACCGTAAGCGCCAGCAGAGCAGTGAGCAGAGCGACCGAGCCGCCAGCCGCCCCGGCTCCGTTGGCGACGGTGCTTTGCACCACGGGGGCCTCAGTGTGGCCCTGGCAGTGCCTGAGGTCGGCTCCCACGCAGGCGGCGTAGGCCATGGCGTGGGCGACGTAGTTCTGCTCATTGACGCCCTGGAAGAGGTGGGCCATGGGCCCGCGGGCGAGCACCGCCACGTCCTCCCCGCTGTGGGTGGCCGACTCTGTGGGGACGGCGGCCAGCTGGACGTAGTCTTTATCCTCTGGGAAGAGAGAGAAGTGTTCGTAACGCGTTGCGCTGCCCCTAGTGGCCAAACTAAATCAGTTCAAGCAGCTTTAACGGAAGCGCCACTCAACTTTTTATTACTGAAGCTGAAAAGAGACAAAAAACAAATCTTCCATGTGGGAAAAAGTAAAAAGAGGGATAATTCTCTTTATACTTTTAGTATTTATTCTTACTGGAAGACTCCTGTTGTCTTTCTTGGTTTATGAATAAAATGAAGCAAATTAAATTAGAAAGAGAAAGTACAACTGTATTATGAGGAAAGGCCACGCTGTATTACGGGACATGGATCCAAACAGAAGGGTAACGATGTAAAGGTCTCCTGCTGTGTGTCTCCAGCTTTCCTTTGTGTCCTCCAACGCTCTCGAGATGGAACTCTGAATTGCCGTTTTTGTAAGTCTGTGACATTCCTGAGAGGAAAACAAAGAAGCAACAGGCTCCATCTCACTTGTGTTGACGTCGCGGATGTCTGGACGCGTGCCGTTGGTGATTTTGTGTCCGGGTCCGTTGCCGTACATCAGCGTGGTGTACGGCAGCATGTCAGAGGCCCACAGCGGAGATTTACCTGCAGAGTCCAGAAAGAGCATTCAACATTTATCCCTTTTTATTGTTTATTTTCCTGCTTCTTCTCTCTGCCTCACAGCTCTAAAAACATGCATACATGAACACACACACACACACACACACACACACACACACACACACACACACACGCACACACACACACACACACAATCCCCAGGGGGCTTCAGGGGGTCCAGAGCTTGTTGAGTGTTTCTCTCCAGATGAGCCATTAGCCTGGCGAGTCTCCCCGCTGATGAAGAGCTCAGAGTTTCACAAGCACATTAATCACTGCTGCACTGCTGAGGAGGAGGAGGAGGAGGAGGAGGAAGAGAGGAGGAGGAGAGGAGGAGGAGAGGAGGGGTAAAATAAGGATATGACCGGAAAGAGAGGGAGGGAAGCTGGGAACGGCACAACATAACACAAGTGCTCGATCGATAGAGTTGTGAAGGCTGATACAGAGGGGTATGTGGGCTGAATCCTTAAAAGTGAATGTTTTCAAGCTAAGATGTAGCAACAACTCTGAAGCCTTTAGGAGGCACTACAATTCAGGGTCACGCTTTATATCACGTGATACATTCCAGTGTAAATGAACAACGTACTGCCCACTGGTAGACCCACATGAAGTGAGGGGGTAACAAATTCAGCATTTAGGAGAGACCTGGAAAATAATTACACCACAAGTCGTTTTGTAATTACCCCGTACGTATAAAGCCTTTCAGGGTGCCGACATCCCGAAAGGCTTAGCCTATATTTCCCTTCACAATAGCAGTGTAATGAGCAGGAAGTGTGTGTGGCACAACCAGCTCCTCTAACATCTCAAATAGGAGCACAGAACCTCCAGACGCCCACTATTTAAAAAAACACAAAAACACAAACTATCCTTAAAGCTTCAGTAAGAGGTAAACATGTTTCCCCACTTTCCTTAATCTCTTATTTAAAGAAGTAGTCTCTTCTTTAACAATTAAGAAAAACATTTACAAGTGTGATTGCAATTAAATAAGAACAACCTTTTAAAATGTTGCAGTGAAATGAATATTCTTTTGGAGCTTGTTTCTTTTTTCAGTGTGAACAAGAGGAGCTGCTAATGTTCATGTCCTGTGACCTGGCATTACTGTCTATTCACATACATACATACACACATATATATATATATATATATATATATGAAAGGAAGACCATCCTACCCTTTCATAGACGATGCAATGGTGAGTGAGATATGCATCACCTGTGATACACTGAGTGAAGAGGCTTTAAGGTGGAGGGAGAAGCAGCCTGCACGTAACAACAGAGTCTCACGCCAGTTCATTAACTGGTGCAAACCATTGGTTCACGAAATGTCTGTGTGTTTTTGTGTCCGTCTGAATTACTTTTTTTAGGGACATTACATTCGAGATTAAAGTTAGGTTAAAAAAACATCATGGTTAGGCTTAAATAACTACGTAGGTTTAAGCAACTAAACAACAAACAGTTAGGTTGAGGCAACAAAACCACGAACTTAGGTTGAGGCAACAAAACCACTAAGTTAGGTTTAGACAACTAAACCACAAACAGTTAGGTTTAGGTAACTAAACTGCAAAGTTAGGTTAAAAAAACATCATGGTCAGGCTTAAATAACTACGTAGGTTTAAGCAACTAAACCACTAACAGTTAGGTTTAGGCAACTAAAACATAAACAGTTAGTTTCGACAACTAAACCACAAACAGTTAGGTTTAGGCCATGATCACAACACGGTGTCTTCTGGTTGAAAGTCCTGTTTGTTGGATCCATCCCCTCCCGTCCACCAATAGTGGTCCTTTTGGATATTATAGAGTACGTCACTTGCTCTGATTGTTGGTCACATAGACACATTTCATTTGTGTGTCCACCACAAATAAGGTTCGTAATTGACTTTCCATCTGCATTATTTTCGCCCTGAGCAAAAAAACCCCCCAAAAACGGCATTTTGTGTCCATGTACACGAAACCGTTGTGACTGTTTCATGATACATGATACACGGCTGCATATCACCACAATCAAGCGTAGACAGAATTGAAGCTCGTACAACAGTCTAGCAGAGGAGAACATTTCATTTAGACTTTCATTTGGCTTAACGGATGTTCCACATGGGTCTGGTAACAGTTTTAATTTCAGAAACCTGAAGGGTTTGGATACATCAGCATCTCAAGGTTTAACCCACCGGGGAAAGGAGGGAGGCGTCAACGTCGATGATCAGAGACAGGCAGAGGGAAGAGAGAGGACTGAAATAGAAAGGCTGCCGGCTATATGTGTTTACGCCGGCTGTAATTGCAGAGGAGAGAAAGCAGAGGAAATGTCAAGCTGCTGGTGGCGGAGGCACACTGAATGTGATGGGAAGCAGGCAGAGCACCGAGAGGCGTCGCACACACAAAGACACACGCAACAAGCACAAAATGCCACCTCGGGGTGTCTATTGTCATGGCAAATAAACACCTGGAGGAGGGTGGGTGGATGGAGGTAAGAGAGGAGAAGTGCCTTGTCATGTGCAAAAAATAAAATCAGTGAGCCGATTTCAAACGCCTGCGGCACATTTTTAGGAAAGAAAGAACAGAAATTCAGTTCATAAATACCCAGAATGCTCTGCCCTCGAAATGGGTATCCATTGAAGGTGAAGGGGTGGGAGTGGTCGGCCATCACGACGGTGAGAGTTTCGTGCTCTGCGGTGAGTTCAAGGCCCTTGGCGATTGCGTAGTCGAAGGCGACCGTCTCGTGCAGCGCCATGGAGGCCCGGCCCGCATGGTGAGCCTGGTCAATACGCCCACCTGACCACAGAGAGACGGAGGGGTTAATGGGGGGGGGGGGGGGGGGGGTACTTGGTGAGAAAAAGTGCTTGGTTTTGGATAATTTAACAGTTTAGACAGTTTAATTAAACCAGAAGGCACTCATTCATTTTTCTCATTCATTCGAATATAATTAGGCTGACTCATTAACACGAAGAAATATTTGACTCAGAAGCGAAAGAAAGTGATGTGATTCCAGCAAACAGTGAAGCTGGGAGAGCTTGAGACTGCAGACTTGGACTTGAGCCAGCCTGAAGTCACAAAGGTTAGGATTTGGACTGAACCGCTGCGACCTTTTGAGACTTGACTTAAGATTTGAAGTCTAAAATGTTGACGTGGTGAAAACCAGCGAACATTGAAGAACAAATAAGAAAACATGCCTTTCATTGACACACATTGTTAATATGTAACCGTTAGTCCTGTACATGAGTTCATGGAATAGTTTGAACGCCTGTGGTTGTGGTGGACAGCGTTCAGAGACCTAAAAGACTTTACATCTGAAGACTTGTGACCTGACTTGAGATTTAAACTGGAACTCCTCTGGAGTGAATGAAGTCTTGATTTGGAAACTGACTCGAATTACTTGAGATTTGCGTGAGACTTTTCTCTTATGAGACTTGACGCTGATTAGTGCAAATGTGCGAGGCAACAATTGCTTAACATGGGGCAACATTATCAATTCATTTAGAGGCATGTTTCTGAGCCACCTGACACATATGAGTCCAACATCCTCCTGAAGTCTAGACTTGGACATGTCTGAAACCGACTTGGACTTGATTCTTGTCTCTAATTACTCAAACCTTGTCTTGGACTTTTATTTTTACTTGACACTTGACTGAAACTTGCCTTCAACGACTTGCGACTTGTCACCAACATGCTTTTCATTTCTTGACACTTGACTTGAGGTCTGCAATTACAAGATTTGAGACCAACTCGTACTTGATGACTTGGGACCGGACTTGTCTAGAGATTGTGATAAATCGCTGAGGGGGGATAGGGAACTGTGATTTTGAGTTGCCAAGCCTGTAGAGTATCAGATGTTACATTGTTGGAGGTGAGCAGACAACTTTTTTTGTTTTTCAAGAGAGTCTGAAAATGATCTCTTGGAATAAAACATAAATTGGGAAAGGGGACCTACCTCCTCCAGCAGAGAATTTCAGACGAAGTTAATGTTATTTTGTTGCCATTTGTTTGTTTTTTTACTTCAGCACATCCTTCCTCTCCTGTCCTCTCCCCCACCGGCGTTTGGAAAAGTGACGTAAACTCTGGTTAGTATGTTGCGGTCTCGTTGAGCTGTCAAGTGATCGGGTGCACCATATGCCCGCTTCTATTTATACATTTGCCTGTTGTTTAAAAGTCATTGTGAAGACACTCGGTAGCACCACGGAGTCCCCAGGCGGCTGCCTCAGATTAAAAAGGGAGAGATGGACGAGGAGGCCGGCGAGGCAGCCGTGTGGAACAGAAACCCGTCAGCCAACCACACTCCGCTGTAGCACACACTGCGGCAAACTCATCGAGCTGTATGCAGAATCGATGTCAAGTCACCTGATCCACTGCAGGCTCACGCTGTTCTCCAACGTGGTGGGTGCAGAACTACCGTTAAAACTCAATATCAGGGCTGAAGTCGCCATATTATACACGTAAACACATATCGATGTTTTAGCAAACAAATACCAGCGTTTAATTGCCACGTGGGGACCTTTTGTGATCAATGCTTCTATTGATCCACCACGTGAGGGCTTTTCTCTCCGGGGATTTCATTACCCAACCTGTGACGGATTAATTGATGGGTGTTTTGGAAGGTTGGTGACGCCGTTGTCCTCACCCTCCACTAGCAGGAAGAAGCCTTTAGGGTTTTTCTGGAGGATGCGGATGGCCTTTTCTGTGGTCTCTACGATGGACGGGTCCATGTTTGGGTCCCTTTCCGCCTCAAAATGCATATCACCGGGTTCAAACAGAGCTGGGGGAAGAGAAGGGCAGACCAACATCATCTTTATGTAAAAAGGAAAATACAGCATGTGAGTTTTATCAGCCTACAGTGGAGGCGCAGCAGAAAGGAAAGTCCCATCTTCCTCCTACTACTGCTGCTCTTTGCAGCACACAGGAAGTGATGAACCACAGTGAGAGGCGAACAATCCAAAGTCTCTACAGCAGCAAGTGAGCACTCAGTCCGGAAAAAGCACGATGACTGAATCACAAAGAACTCCGCAGAATACCTTTTAAATCTATACTGGAGGAGGCGGATGCAAAGAGGAAATACCGCGGTTTGAACATTCGGACACAAGTGGGTTCTCACTTGGAGCTCGGCCATTTTAATTTCTTCTCTGTTGGCAGTATATACTGGTTGGTTAGAGTCACTTCACAAGATGAAGTGAAATTAATAATTCTACAGATCGGTGTTCGGTGCTTCATGTGTTGAACCTGCATTCTCTCTAGTGTCCACCAGGGGGCGACTCCTCTGGTTGTATAGAAGTCTATAGAAAATGACTCTACTTCTCTCTTGATTTATTCCCTCAGTAAACATTGTAAACATGAGTTTATGTCTCAATCTCTAGTTTCAAGTCTTCTTCAATACAGCATGATGTTCATTTAGTACATTATGGTCCATTTAGAGTCACACAGACCATAAAGCAGGGGATGCTTTAGGGGCGGGGCTACACAGTGATTGACAGGTCTCTACCAGAGACGTATACGGAGTCTCTACGTCGCTCCTCTACCGTCCAAATATGGTCACTTCCGTGCATTGGTTGCAAACAAAAAGCCAACATGGCGACAGCAATCCAAAAAGTTGATCGCCAAAAACTGGAACTCAAGGCTTCCAAACGGCAGGCCACAAACCGATGGGTGACGTCACGACAACTACGTCCACTTCCTATATATATATATATATATATAAATATGAAGCTGGATCCAGCAGCCAGTTAGCTTAGCTTAGCATTTGTGTACAATCTGTAAAAAAACAACCTGATAAAACAAAACCAGTTTTGTTAAGTTGTAGAGCTGCTGGTCGTTTGATAAAACTCACCCATGAGCTGGTCTGTTTTTTCAGGGTCGACAGCCTTGAAATCAGTTGTATTCCACACGTAGTGGGCTACCTGCGTCAGGACACAGACATTCACACACTGAGTGGGATTCACGCTCGCTGTGAGTCACCGAATGAGCTTTTCTTTCATGACACATGTTGGATGTATTCCTTTGTCATTTAAGTGGGAAAAAAGCTCCTTTTATTAAGTGTTTGCATGAAAAGTGTCTTCAACAAGGAGAGCTCCTTAAAAAAAGAAGTCTACTTGTTCTTAAGTGTGCTGGCGTTCAAGTCCCATTATTTTGTCATTTTTGCAACCTCCCTTTTGTCCGAGGGTTCTCCCGCATGCTGCTGCTTTAATGAAGTCTCATTCCTTGTTCACTGTGTCTGATTGAAGACGTGTCACCTTTCCAGCCTTCATGCTCCGCCACTCATCGATGAGGTTGCGCCCGTCTCTTCGTTTGCCCCTGGAGGTGTAATCCCAGGGGTACTCTGGGTCCTTAGTGCCCCTCGGGGTCATGTACTTCCTGCCACCACCGATGATCACCTGCAAACACACACACACACACACACACACATATATATCGTAATGTGTGTTGCAAGCTCGCGGCGTGAGACTGATCTGCGTTACGGAGAAGCTCACATCTATGTCAGTGTTTGTGAGGAGCTGTGAGGAGATGTCGGTGCAGCCGTCCCTCTTGGCGGCGGCGGACATGTCGGCGTCACTGTACCACTTCCTGCTGGCGCTGTGGGCGTAGCTGGTTGCCGGGGTGGCATGCTGCACCCGCGTGGTCGTTACAATGCCGACGGACTTGCCTACGAGATGGATTTCACGCTTAATGTGGGTGTGTATCGGCTTACATGCACAACGTATAAACTCTGCTGCAGGCTTGTGTGATAATAATGACACACGAACGGCTTTCAGGCCTCATGCTGTGAAATGGTTGATCCGTTAATCAGAGACGTTCTCTGCAGATACTGTGTATTGTGATTCTGTTGAGTTGTGGGATGGTAAATATTCTTTAATCACCTTGATGTCCAATATTAATCCCCTTAAAGCCCCCAGTGGCAGCGTAAGAAGACGCTGTGGCAGAGAGGAACAGTGCAGGGACACTGAGATGAAGCCACACTGCACCAATGTTTTATGGGATTGTCTCACTGTGCTGCAAAATCGATATCTATGAAATGAATGTACGACTTAAGATGTGGCTTGAAACAGCTTTGGCAGTTTATACTGATTATACTGACTGTTAATCGTCCCAACACTTGGAATTTCCAAGAGAAGATGAAATGATGTTATAAGATGAGAGACATGCTCACATTCCCAAGACTCCAGAAAAGCTTCCTTTGTTTTCACTCAAATAGAGATTCTAACTCCACCAGCACAGAAACCTTAAGGATTGTCACTTTAACAGAGCTTCTTTCAGCACAAAGAAAGCAACAATTTAAGGAAATTTCAAAAAGACAAACTAAATTTAGTGTAACATTTCAGTAATTTGCAACAAGTACCATTTCTGAAATGTGTTTTTGTGACAACAGACTTAAATCAACAAACATTCACACACAAGTGCTTTGCACTGTGTGCGTGTGTGTGTGTGCGTGTGTGCGTGCGTGTGTGTGTGTGTGCGTGTGTGCGTGTGTGTGTGCGTGTGCGTGTGTGCGTGTGTGTGTGTGTGTGTGTGTGAGTGTGTGTGATGCCTGATGTTTCAGCCTGTATTGATCTTGTGGTGTCCTGGTTTCAGAGAGTTTACTTCTGCTTCTGTGACCTCGATCGTCACCATCATCATCATATTCTTACATAATAGCGTCGGGGTGCGTTCCATAACAATGGCAATAGACGTCTGTGCTGTGCTGCACGAGTCTCACCAGCATCTTTCGCCCACTTCAGGATGGACGTGACCTCGTTGCCTTTCTGCGTCTTGCAGACTCCGTTGCGAGCCGCTGCATTGACTCCGATGGTGTTCAGGTTGGTTTTCACTCCACACAGGTACGCCGTGGCCGTGGCTGCACTGTCTGCAATCTGGAAGTCCACACTGTAGGTCTACACACACACACGCACACACACACACACACGCACACACACGCACGCACACACACACACACACACACACACACACACGCACACACACGCACAGATGAGCCGAAATAGAATCTAGTGTTGGACAAAATTAACGACAACTTCTGTTTTTCCGTGTGGAAAAATGTGTCTTGCAGCAGAAAATAACAATAGAAAAGAGAAAAATGTAATATATTAAGAAATAAGCAAATGAAGCATTGAGTGAGTGTAACAATGAGAAACAGTTACAGGATTATAATCGATCGAGGAAATGGAGCCGGAACAACGAACTGCACATGAATGTTTTACAAACTGATTGTGTTGACAGGATATATTTCCATGGCATTATGCTTTTATGTGGCAATATAACAGATGGTAAGAAGTCAGAATCACCTCATAACTCTATTTTGAGCAGCGATGTATTTGCCTTCGTTGGGCAGAAACCTTTACATTGAATGCAGGTTGTCACTGCATAATGCAAAGGCTGCTCCAAGATCCCACGTGTGCACTCTCACATGTATTCACACATCAGTGCACACAACCACACTTCCCTCACATGACAGGGCCGATCACATTGGAGCCTCTATCGAGCACAGCAAACAACTCTCTGGGATTATATTATTATATGAATGAGTAGATATGAATGCACTGGTACCTCTACGTCTGTCCACATCCATTTATGGGGTGTGTGTGTGTGTGTGTGTGTGTGTGTGTGTGTGTGTGTGTGTGTGTGTGTGTGTGTGTGTGTGTGTACCTTAGCCAGTCCCACATTGGGGAAGGTATCCATGGTCATCACCGTCTCCTCTCCCGTCTGGTTCTCCAGCTGTCCCTTGAGGATACGGGCCGCCGTGATGGTTGTGATTCCCATACCTGATGCGCACACACACACACACACACACACACACACACGCACACACACACGCACACACACACGCGCACACACACGTCTTCTATCATTCCAGACTCGATAAATAAACTGATAACTTCCTCTGCTGGGATTGAACCGTCCCTCTGGAGTGTGTTCCTGCTGTGAAGATCAAAGTCTCACTGTACATCTTCTTGTTTTCGTTGGAATATTCTGTTGGTCTGTTGCGCTGCACATCGGTGGAACGGACGGGAAACGGGCCACAACATGCTCGACAAAAAAGTAGATCAGAGGGTAATTCCTGATTTCAGACGTTGTGAAACTCACCATCTCCGAGGAAGAACAGGATGTTCTTGGCCACATTGGTGTTGAGCTTCCTGTCCAGCGCCGACTGTAAAGTCTCCCGGGCCTGTGACCTCCAGAACTCCGGGTTCTCCTCCTCGACTGTCACCGAGCACACAGATCAGACCGGGCTCAGTGCAGAAACAACAGTATTCCTGTTGTTAATCGGTATTTGTCATGCGGTGTTATGCTTTGTAGGTTTTGCAGCGTAATGACCAAAAGATGAGTAACTACAGAACAAAAACGCTGCAGATTAAATTTAAATGAGAGAGAGAGAGTCAGAGAGAGAGAGAGAGAGAGAGAGAGTCAGAGAGAGGGAGAGAGAGAGAGAGAGAGAGAGAGAGAGAGAGTCAGAGAGAGAGAGAGAGAGAGAGAGTCAGAGAGCCTGCAGAGATCAATGTGAGCATGAATAAAAAAACAAACCACTCCACTGATCTTTGTTCAGGCCCTCTGGGTTTCAACGTGTGTGTTAGCCTCTTTTATTTTCCCCAGCTGTCAAACCTCCCACACATGCCCTCTTATCTGCTGGAGTACACGTCCCTGTGCTGTAACAGGTACAGTTTCATGCAGTCGGCCATTAACAAGCAGTAAATGCTGATTGCAGCCGGTTGCACAACTCCACAAGTACCGAGTGTGCTGATTTTCAAAAAGTTTGGGAAGCCTCTTACAAAATGAGTCAATGATGAAAGGAACGGTGGAAGCTGAGGACAGAAGGAAAGTGAAACGAGAGTAAAAAGAGAACACCGAGTGAGAAGAGACAGTGAGCCCTGGATGGTGGTGATTAAGGTTTGAAGCAGCACGGAGTGGTAGAAGTAGAAAGGAAGCCTGACAGGTAGCACGTAAGGAGTGAAAGCAGTCGAAGTGTCGCTGAATTTGTAAGTTACAGAGACAGAAACGCAGAGTATAAATCGTGACCCGAGATTAAGAAAATGAATGATGTGAAAAACGTGGAACTAATATGATGAAGCACAAAGGGTGGATGACGGTTTAAAGTGAGAATGTAAAGTATTAATGGCTTCAAAGGGGGTGAAGAGGAGACGACGAGGTTCAAAGATGAATGGCATTTTGGGGTTTGAGGATTCAAAGCAGCAAAAAAAGGTTGAAAAAAGCATGAAAGATAAACGTGATGAAGAGTTTGACAAAAGCTTCCAGAAGAATGTGTGAGAATGTTGGAATCTCACAAAAAAAAAGTCCAGTAGAAGAAGAAGCTGAAGAATAGTAAAGACCATAAAAAACTGAGCTGTTCTCATTCTCGTTCGTGCGCTCGGTCGCAGCCATTAAGCACAGCAAGTCCGCCACTCACACACCATGTCTTCCACCATATATACATAGTTTTTGCAATTTGCAAAGGCTAAAAATAAAAGGAAAATAATATAAAATCACAATATAAAGGGAGAAACACCTTTAGTGTGTCAGAATATCATGTGGTTACCATGTGTCCATTTGGGTCTCCAAATGTCCTTTTAGAGCTCCGCCTGGATCTCTTCATGAAGAAACTCTGTAGAATGGTCATACTTTGTCCAATCTTCTTCAAATTTGAGGCAGTTGTTCACTGATAGTGTAGTTACAGCCCTACACTGTCCTTTACCTGTACAGATACAGCCACCGGCAGTTATTTATACTGAAAGATACTTTTTTATTTTATGCGGACAAAAATCTTAAGTTTTTCCTGACTCCAAAGGCCCACTGCTCTGTTTCTGTATGACCTACAGGTTGTCTGACACTTGTGATGCATATAGTCAGAGTGGGCCCCGGGACACTTTGTACTTGAAAAGTTGGGCCCCGAGGTCAAAAAGGTTAAGAACCCCTGGTCTAGGGTGACCAGACGTCCGGATTTAGGCCGGACACTGGATTTTCAATGCTCTGTCCGGTGTACGGCGCAGCATCAAGCCGGACGAGTATTTATCCTCCTTTTTGGAGTTCCACTGGGCCTAAAGAGCCGCGCGATAGAATATTTTGCTGGAACGCAGTCTAACAAATGATTGGTTAAAAGCGTTGTCAAATAAATATCTGATAGGCTTAGGTTAGGTTCTAGCCCTATATCATTGGTTAAAAACGTAAACAAGGCTCCGTGTGCTGGCTACCTCATATCTACGCACTGAGGCGACTGACAGCCGATCATTCGGCTGTCAGTCGCCTCAATCATCAGAAACCGACGTCGCTTCACGTGACGCTTCAGAGGAAAGACTGCGGTCAAGTCAGCAGCCACTCAGATCTCCGTGGTCAACTCAGCAGACACTTACATGTGAGTGTACCTATTTGCTAAAATTCACGGTAAACGCAACCAAACGGCACAGATCGGAATAATAAAAGGTATTTTCTCAATAAGCCCAGACAATGACTGATATGTATGTGTTGAGGACATCGTTGACTCCACCCATACTGAAAATTTGACATTTTTATTGTACCAATTAAGAGATATTTCAAAGTAAATGTACATTTGAGTCGAGAAAATGCATGCATACCTCTTTCTACCACTTCATACTGCCGATGTACAAATTAGTCTGATGAAAAAAAAGACACTGCACACAAGTCCCCAATCGACTGAATCACTTTAGAAATTCTTTACTTTTTGAGCCGTTAAATGTTAACCAAATTAGTTTGGTTTTCTTTATGCTTTTAAAACATTAAGTTATCTGTTTATTATGTATTATTTATGTGACCTGTGATTTCATTTGTACATTTTAAGTCCACAAATGTTATGCTTTGTGGCACTCAGCACAGTGGTCAGTTTTTGAACACCACAATGTTGAATAAATACAAATACTGTGAACAAACACTTTTTGACTCTTTAAGACTATGTTTTCCTATTCTGTGACACATACATCATGTAGCAATCACACAAAGTTGTATTGTAGAGGGGAGCACGCCAGAGTCCTTTATTATTATTCACAGCTTCACTAAACACCGCAGTGTCTCCTGTTTGCTGGTGTGGATGTGGTCACCCTAGTGTCGTCGTCGGCTCAGACTGTTTTCGAGGTGAGTGAAATCACAAGTGTTTATATATAAGTGATATATAAGTTTATATATGTGATGTATGAGCTATTATGCCATCGCAGGGACCAACATTAAGAGCCAGTAAAAAGTTACAACGGGCCAGTGAAGTTAAATGACGTTACAATCAGCCAGTTGCCAAACCTCGAAAAAGTAAACCAATAATTTCATTTAAACCATGAACATGACAAGGAAGTTGTGCTCCGCCATGGCAGTCATGACTTGCACGAGCGTAATTGGAAATCACAAACCTCAGACGCAGTCATCTCTATCACCTAACGAGTTGATTGCCAGGCAATCTGTCGTCTTAAAACTTAACGATGTCAGCGAACCGACAGCTGATCTCAAACATGCTAAAGTAGGTCTGCGTGGTTTGGCTCTTTACTGCTTCTCATTTAGAAGGCTGCAGTTATGTTTACTTCTGTCTAGATCAATACAGATGGTAATGTCAGCAGCCTGTGCTAAAGACTGCATGTAGGGTTTTACCAAACCACACCGCTAGAGTGGCTTGAGAGCTGATTTTCAGTTTTTGACATTTCATAGTGCTTTTTATGTGTAATTTAAAGCATTTTCTTCCACTGACACACTGGAAACAGGCTACTTTCTGTGGTAAAAGATCAGTGCAGTATATGATTTTCACCGTCTGCCAATTTACATTCAGGCGTCCAGGAGTAGTGTCAGATGTTTCTGCATCAAACTTGCCGTCTCTCGCATCTCTGTGGCATTTCTTTTGTTTTTTGCATGTCATTCCTTTCATTCATTGTGTGTAAAGCCGGTATTTCTGCACAGTTGCAGATAAAGATTAGGCTACACTATTGTTCTGAGCCTTGATAGATAAGACATTCCACTGGTTGTCTGGTTTTGGTACATCTCTGCAAATATAGTTGATTTGATTTTTAAAATACCACTATCCCATTCTATGGAGCCCCAAAGTGATCAATATAAAATATAACATTCGGAAATGTAAAGAATTAACTACAAAATTGTGAGATGTTATTACAGATTGTTGAAACTCAACTCCCTATGATAGACTTGCATCATTCAGATAACTGGTATTTGTTGTTCTTTTTTTCTTTTTTTATCAGAGCTCAACATACAAGAAGAGGTCAGTTCTTCTGCTGGGCCTTCCTCATTATCTCAAAGAGGATCCCTCGTGTCTTTTCAAGACTGTAGCTGTGTCTCAATTCAGGGGCTGCATCCTTGGATGGCTGCATTCGTAGACCGGTTGCGTCACAGCGCGGCGACTAGGCTGTCCCGATTCGCATGTTTGTTGAAGACTCCTTCAAATGCAGCCGACGAATGCGGCCTTCGGCCCCCAGATTCGGAGGACGCATCTCATGGAGCCTTCGCAGCCCAGCATATCCCGAGTTGCATTGCGTGCTGGTGAAGATTTAATTTGAACCAACATGGCGGCGATTGATGCGGGAGCTGGAGAAGCGTCAGTATTCACTTTTAAATGTATAAGTAAGCATCTAATTGTGGAACAGCGAGCGGCAATCCCACTTGGGAAAAGCCATCCTGTGGCCCTTTGCTCTTCTGCTCATGGAAGCATTTTGTACAATGAAACTCTCACGACTTTCTAAAAATACAGGCACGTCAAGGCCCATCGTAAACATCTTAAAGGAACGCTAGCGTTGGCTGAAAACCTCATATCTACAAACCTCAACACTCAGTGTCTCGAGTTCCGTCAGTGTTCTGGAGTTTAAAAGACAAATTCTGTTATATTTAATTACTTGTGTTTGTACATTCTTCATAAAACAATCAAAGGGTTTCATTAGTAACAAGATTGCAAATTGGATGGTGAAGGTTTTCAGTCAATGTCAAATAAAACAGAGTCTGATGAATGATCAAAGTTGTGATGTCAATTTATTTATTTAAGAGAGCATGTTCACAGACACGTATTGCAGTCTTGTGATAAATGCCCCCGAATCATCTCCGTACATTTTTATGTTTATTTATAGGCTCACATTAGCCCCACCCCCCCCCCCGTTCAGTATCACTCTGAATGGGAGCAGGAGAAAACCCTAAATGAAGCTCACATTAGCCCCCCCCCCCGTTCAGTATCACTCTGAATGGGAGCAGGAGAAAACCCTAAATGAAGCTCACATTAGCCCCCCCCCCCGTTCAGTATCACTCTGAATGGGAGCAGGAGAAAACCCTAAATGAAGCTCACATTACCCCCCCCCCCCGTTCAGTATCACTCTGAATGGGAGCAGGAGAAAACCCTAAATGAAGCTCACATTAGCCCCCCCCCCCCCCCCGTTCAGTATCACTCTGAATGGGAGCAGGAGAAAACCCTAAATGAAGCTCACATTAGCCCCCCCCCCCCCCCCCCGTTCAGTATCACTCTGAATGGGAGCAGGAGAAAACCCTAAATGAAGCTCACATTACCCCCCCCCCCCCCCCGTTCAGTATCACTCTGAATGGGAGCAGGAGAAAACCCTAAATGAAGCTCACATTAGCCCCCCCCCCCCCGTTCAGTATCACTCTGAATGGGAGCAGGAGAAAACCCTAAATGAAGCTCACATTAGCCCCCCCCCCCCCGTTCAGTATCACTCTGAATGGGAGCAGGAGAAAACCCTAAATGAAGCTCACATTAGCCCCCCCCCCCCCCCCCCCCGTTCAGTATCACTCTGAATGGGAGCAGGAGAAAACCCTAAATGAAGCTCACATTAGCCCCGCCCCCCCGTTCAGTATCACTCTGAATGGGAGCAGGAGAAAACCCTAAATGAAGCTCACATTAGCCCCCCCCCCCCCCCCGTTCAGTATCACTCTGAATGGGAGCAGGAGAAAACCCTAAATGAAGCTCACACATTCAAATGATGATCTTCCTTCCTGCCTTTCTCTCGCTTTCTTTTGTTTTCCTTTCTTTTTTGTCATCATCTTGAGCAACTCCGTTTCTCGATGCTCCATCTTCTTGCCAAAGAACCCTCTGCGCTTCTGCTTTTGTTCTAAACAGATGTCCTCCAGGAGCTTGTTGACTTTGTTCAACCTTTCTATTTCTATCAGATACCTCTCAGTCATGATCATGTTTTTAAACTTCCCCTCTTGGTGTTCCGTTTCCACCTGTCCCAATTTCTCGCTCAATTCTTGTGTTTTGGCCAGCTCCTTTTCAAAGTTCTCTTTGAGGGCTTTGTGGTTGGACTGCCAAGCTGCTATTCTGTCGTTTATGGTCCATTCTTTCTGTGCCAGGTCCGTGGTGGACTTCTTCTCCGGAGCGTCATACTTTTCCTGCCAGGTTTTCTCAAGCTGGAGGAGTTCAACTTCTTTCCTGTTCAGCTGGCATTTCTTAATTTTGAGCTCCTCAAAAAGACTTTCCTTTGCTTTTCTTAGATCCAGGATCTCAGAGTCCCTCTGCTGGATCTCAGAGTCCCTCTGCTGGATCTCAGAGTCCCTCTGCTGGATCTCAGAGTCCCTCTGCTGGATCTGTTCCTCCAGCTGGTGCTCAGCCTGAAGTGTGTCCACGCCGTGTTGGTTCAGGCTCAGGTCTTTGGTGCACTTTTCCTCCACATGGTTGCACATAGGAAGGTTTCTGTGTTGCTCGGTCAGACTGCTGATCTCGTCGTCATTTTGAGTGAGAATCGTTAGCCATTCAAGTACTTTTTGGGGATGTCCTTGACAGTCCCTAGGCATGTTTTTCTCTTTCAACAGGAGTTCTGTCCCCTGGATCCATTGTGTCGTAGTCAGAACCCTCAATTTTTCTATCAGCAATTCTTTGGATATCAGATCCATCTTCTTGCTATTCAGGTTTTCAGTCAGGTTCTTCCTCTCGGTTTTCTCATGCTGGAGTTCACCTTCTTTCCTACTCAGGTGGCATTTCGTCTTTTTGAGCTCCTCAGAAAGACTTTCCTTTGCTTTTCTTAGATCCCGGATCTCAGAGTCCCTCTGCTGGATCTCAGAGTCCCTCTGCTGGATCTCAGAGTCCCTCTGCTGGATCTCAGAGTCCCTCTGCTGGATCTGTTCCTCCATCTGGTTCACCTTCCTCTGGTGCTCAGCCTGAAGTGTGTTCAAGCGGTGTTTTGTCAGAGTGTTGTATTTAGCAAGCTCCAGAGCGTGGCGTTTAGCAGTCAACTTATTTATCATGCAGCTGATCTCTTCAATAGATTGAGTGAGAGACGTTTCCAGAATACAGGTATGTACTTCTTGGGGATGTCCATGAAGATCCTCATCCTCATTTGTTTGGTTGTATATTCTATCCATGGAACTTTCTGTCGCAGACATGTTACAAAAACGTACTTTTACTTGATGCAAAAAAGACTTGT
>NC_136640.1:3380000-3555000 GCF_949748355.1 Melanostigma gelatinosum
TACAGTATATATGGCCCGTTTCCTTTCAGATAAAAATCCATCTTGGGTACATTGAAGTTGAACTTTAAGTCAGTTTTTAATGTGTTTTTGTGTTTTGTTGTACAACGACAGTAAAGAATAACCTGCTTAAAAAAGATGCTGAAATTACTTATTCTCACTCGCTTTGATTTCTTTGTGTTTATATATAATAGAGCAAAGCTTCAAGGAGGCTAACGGTCATGACCTACAATGCATCTACAAGTTAAAAATCTCCCCGTTTAATCTTCTTCTTCTGCTTATTGTTCAAAGATGCTTCGTTGCCGTCACATATCTATCGTTTTCCACTGAACACTCGTATCAACAGAAGCACAATCGGGTGAAACGCCACTCCCTCCTTCCAACAACGCAAACACAAACGCGCTCCGACTGACGCGTCAACTCGTGAATGCTCACGCCGAAAGGTATCACGGTCCAGAGACCCACCCTCTTTGTACTGGTACTTCTTGTCATCCGGCTGAACGTTCTCAGCGTCCCGCTTGTCCTCCTTGTCCTCCCAGGTCATGTCAGGATCCTCTGGGGCAGGAGGGGAAGCGGCAGGGGGCTTGGTCTCTGGGGCTGGGACGGGGGCAGGCTCGGGCTCGGGCGGAGCCACTACCTGCTCCTGGTTTAAAGATGGGAGAGGGGTTAGAAGTCAGACTGCCTTCTTAAACTCAATATGTAAAATAAAACAACCCTGAGGGGGGGAAAGAAGCCTCTTTTCTCACTGACCATGACGTCTAGGGGTTGATTTGAGTTAAAAACAGGTTGTAACGGCATAGAAATGAGTTAATAAATGCATCACTGCACATGCACACACCTCTTTAAAGGCATCCAGGAGGTCTCCCACTGCCTCCTTTTTGTTCAGATCCTTCATCTTCCTCTTCTTCTTTGGCACAGACACGGCGGCTATAAGACGGAAGACGAACACAATCAGCCTCAGATCGAGACAAACATATCGGGAAGAACCTGCCCAAGAAGATGATGGAGCAGAGTATTTTAAGCACGTAACCAACTGACCTTGCATAGTAGCTTCTACGAGGGCAGGTGTGACCGCCTGTGGAGGAGGGGTGTCCTCCCTCTCCTCTGCTGTGGGAGAGGGGGGGGCGGGCACTGTTTCGGGGGCACCGTCAGCCGCGGAAACCGTCTCCGCAGGAGATGGCTCCTCTTCCGCGGCCACCGCCACGGAAGAGGAGGGCACTGGGGTGTCTTCTTTGATGTCCAGGGCGACTGGAGGAACCGTGTCTTGAACTTCGGGCTCGGCGGGCTCTGCCTGGTTGACTGCATCGGCAGGAATCTCCTGGACAGCGGATGGAGGCTGATCAACAGGGGCGGGCGTGGCTTCGACCACGGGAACGGCTTCGACCACGGGAACGGCTTCGACCACGGGAACGGCTTCGACCACGGGAACGGCTTCGACCACGGGAACGGCTTCGACCACGGGAACGGCTTCGACCACGGGCGTAGCTTCGACCACGGGCGTAGCTTCGACCACGGGCGTAGCTTCGACCACGGGCGTGGGCGCCGCCTGAGTGACGACTGTGGAGGTTTGCATGACGTCCGGCTCGGTGATGGGGCTGTCGTCATGCTCCGTCGAACCTGCGGCGGGCTCCTCTGGGTCTCGCGGGTCCGGCAGCGGCAGCCCGTTGGGGAGGCGGAGCTCCTCCGGCTGTGCGATGGGAGACTCCAGAGGAGCCTCCAGGTGACAGGGTGGCAACACGACCGACGGGCTTTCCGGCTCCGAGACGCCGTTAGTGGTGGAGGGAGGCGTGACCAGAGAGGCAGCTGCCTCTTCCGCCTCCTCCTCCTCTTCCACCACCTCCTCCTTTGCCTCTGTGGGTTTCTTGTCTGTTTTGCCTTGTGCGGCAGAGGTGCGGACAGGGCGGGGGAGGGGTGCAGGGTAGGCGGGCACCTCGGGCGCCGACTTGGGTGGTGGTGGGGTGGCTTCCCTGGGAGCTGGGGGAGCATCCATCACGTCTGCAGCGGGAGTGGGAATAGTGTCGAGAGGGACGTCCTCCGTTCCTGATAGTCGAGGGGATGCGGGGGGCTTAGTGTTTGTGTCAGAGGGGGAAGCGTCTGTGGGGACGTGGTCTCCCTTAGCGAGTTCAGGGGTCTTTGACGGAAGAGGGGGCGTAGGTTTCCCTCTGTCATCTGGAGGGTCAGAAAAATATGTTGTCAGACGTCTGAAAAGCAGTTTGTTCAGCTCAGTTATCATTTCACAACATCAAACGGTATTCATGGAGACTTTACAGACGACGGATCACATTCACCAAACATCTAACGATACTGAAGCTGATTTACCAGAAACAAAATAATATCTCTAAGTCGGAGTTAAAGATGAACAAATGATCAGTTTTCTGGTGTATACGCTTTGTGTGTGTCATGCACACCCTCAACCAACGTTCATCAACTAGAAGTGGGCGATATATCAAATATACTCAACGTATTGCTGTATATTCTACGTTAGATGTAGTAAATTACCATTTTGAGAGTGCAAAAAAAAACTTTGAAAACGACGTTCAAACTAGCCCCACGCTGTTTTTGCAGGGCGTGTACATACTCAGCAGTATGGCAATTTAATTTCATGTTTATTTACAAATAAATATACATATAGAATTGCACAACAATTATCCAATCAAGTGTATCAGAGCATTTTTTACTGCTGCTAATTCCTCATGCTCGTCCCTAAGATTGTGTAAAGAAAATAGACTTTAAAATAAGAATGACCTTTCCGGTGAACGTGATTTAATTTAAATGTAAATGACTAATAAATTAAATACATCAAGAAATAAATCGAAATAAAGAAATATTAAATAAATTAAATCCAGTCCATAGATATCTATGAGAGTCTCTCTCTTCAGCTCTTTTTTCTCTTTGTTTTTCCTCAAAAGCAACATCATCAATCGTGTTCATTGTGAAACTGTACTTGTGCACTTGTGTGGCTGTGCATGTGGCCGTGCATGTGGCCGTGCATGTGGCCCTCACCTGGTCTAACCAGAGCCGGCGAGGCAGCAGCTGGGACGCTCTCACCGTTGGACTGGACCACCGCTGTACCTTCTGATCCCGTCTGTCGGGAGAAACACAACACACCAGAAAGTAAAGCGTGCCCTGAGTGGCGAGGAGGACAACACTCATTCTTCCACTTGACAAAAGAGAAAATAGTTTCACGTTGGATATATGAACCAGACATCAGAACTCCAACAGCAAACCATCGATCAGCTTGCTTTTGACAGGTTGTAGTGTAACACATGTCCTGGCGATCAGCAGCATTCCCCATAAAGTAGTAACATATGGACGGAGCAGGCAAGTCGATTCTTGTTTCAAATACTTCAGATGCTATAACGAACTACGCTGACATTCACACAGTGCTAAGTAGAAGCATATGGCAGCCAAGTCATTTTTTTTTACTGTGCATCAATTTTACAATTTCAATAAAAACATTTTATATGCGTCTATAAATACAGATTGAACTGTACGGTAGCTCACCTGTGGTGGGGTTGGGGTAGAGCCACTGCGGCCCCCGGACATAATCTCCTCGGTAATGTCTCGGCCTCCCTGGTTTGGGTCTCTTATTCTGATCTGTGGAGGAGAGGGAAGAGAGTCGCTCGTCAGGGTGAGAGCACAAACGATTACAGGAAAAGGAAAGGAGAGAAGGAAATGAATCCGTACGTGAGGATTAAGCACTTGAGAACTTCCCTTCCACAAATGCAAAAGAGAAAAGGGTTGAAAACCTTTCGGGGGTGAGGACAGCAGCACACGTAAGAGGGGAGAGCTGCCTTCCCATGATGCAACGGCCCGCAGTCGTCAGCCCCGTGACTCTCGCTGGCTGCCTCCGATTCAATGAAAAGGCTGCATTTCTCACACCGTGAACGCTGAGGCACCGAAATAACAACCAACAAATTCCTCCGCTTCGCAGCTGAATGTGCTTCGGCCAGTTAAGTCGCATCGCAATTCTGTTTGACTGAGCCGAGGATCGAGTCGGCAGACTTTAAAAAAAAAAGGGCCGATTGCCAAACTAATTCCGCTGCTGGTTGAGGTTGTTATGACTCTCATGAAGCCAAAGCACAATCGGGGAGTGAAAAATAAAATCTGATCCCTCACAAGGAGTGCCCTACGTTACAAAACGCATGCTTTTCTATCCAGCACTCTCTTTTCTTTCTCTACATACTTACCATCGGCAGTCAGAGCTGTCATGCAACTGGTATGAGTCACAGCGCTGCTTAAAGTAAAGTATAGATTAAACTGTGAAAAGAGTTGAGCTGCTACAGTCTCCGGCCTACTTTGGGCGTTTTAAGAACAATATTTGCTCGTTGCCACTGACCTTTTTTTCTCTGGTTCAACTCCTCTCTCGGAGCCTTACAAACCCGAGCGGGCCTCTCTCATCCTGGGGCCGGAGTAGCCGTTCCAGCGCACTTTAAAAACCCCCACAGACCCCGTGGCTGTAGCCCAGTGAAGTTTTTCTCCTCGGTTTAACGCGCACACATCCAGGCCGTGATAAGAGAGCTACAGGCCTGCAGGACAGGGCTGGGCCTGACTGTCAGTAAGCTAGCTAGCAACTTGAATCACTCTCTCTCCCTCTCATACGCTGAACAGAACAGGGAGGGGGAGAGGGGGGAAAAAAGAGAGAGAGGATAAAGCGACTGGCCTTGTAAAGCTATGGTATTGGAATGTGCAAACCCTCCCACAGAGACTAACAGACAGTTAACGGGGCGGGAGTGTGAAGGGGGGGGGGGCAGAGTAGTGGGGGAGGACGGGGGATAGGAGGGTTTCCAAGAAGAAGAAAACAAGTTGGCGTTATCAAATGAGCTGCAGCCATTAGGAGAAACTCCCCCCTTTCCCGTCATTCTCTCTCCGCCTGCTCTGTCATCCTGCACACTCAAGTCACTCTTATTTTTTAAGGCCCGCCCCTTTTGAGGGCAGAGGAAACCAGTACAGGAGGAGGAGGAGGAGGAGGAGGAGGAGGAGGAGGAGGAGGGGGGGGTGCCACAGCAGCAAGCAGAGGAAGGCTGGTTGGTTAGCCCTTCCGGCTCAGAAGGGGGAGGAGACCGGTGGCCACGTGGAGCTGAGCTATGTGCTGACATGTCCTTCACCTCCCTCCCCTCTGGTTTTTCTCTCTGACACACGGGGAGGGGGAGAGCAAAAGAGTAGGAAAGTGGAAAAAAAATAAATGCAAAGCTACAACTTTTTGCATGTAACCAGGAACTAAACGGCATAAATTGGGTGAATGTTGGCAGTTCGAAATATAAAAGTTCGAAATATAGCAGCCCAAACACAAACACACTCTTTCTATGTGAGACTTGCAAGCAACTACATAAGTAAAAAAGCCACCTAGCCACACTGTCCTGTAGATAGAAGGCCACACTAAACCCTTAAAACTCGTAATCCTTAAAATGAAAACACCAAAACTCGACCTACTTTCTCAAAGAGCATCACCCCCAAAACAAGAATGCAGAGTCTTATGTCTGAAGCACTAACAGTTCTCTCAGTCTCTCCCCGTCTGTCATCTTGAGGGAATATACTGACGTTTCACATGACAGAGACAGTGATTGTGCACGAGGGCCAATGGGAACGAGCCAAAGTCCGACCACAGTCTCTGATAAGCAGTCAGGGGATAAGTCAGATTTAGGATGTTTGGTCAGATGAAGACGAATACCCGACATGAAGTACAAAAAACGGGATAAAGCTTCATCACAAACCCATACCAACTGTAAAGACACAGCGACACCGACAATCAACAGGGCAACGAAGGGAAAACAACGCAAATAGAGGTTGAAAAAACCCTTAATAGTGCAGGAGATGGAATATTTTAATTTATATCTGGATAAAAGAGTCTCTGGGGAATCTGGAAATGTCTAAAATGACTTCTCAAATGTAAGCAGCATCACAGGAGTGTAAATAAAAGATGAGTACACGAGAGGCACCATCAGGGGCTTCAGTTCACAGCGAGCTACCACATACCAGGCGAAAGCCATCTTAGAGAGCAGAGGAAACACTAGACATACTGTAGAATATGCCGCACAGCAGCTCACTCACTCCGCAACCACGTTACGGTCAAGTTCACCGCTATCGGTTTCCATCAGTGGACTGAACCCTACGTCCAGACTCAAGAACGAGTCTGGAGTCACACTGAGGGAGATTGCAACACCGCAGACGAGCTGCATTGTCTAAAAAGCATCGGGTCGTTGGGTTGCTGTATTATTTGTTCATATTACTGTGAGGGAGCTGTTGCATAAACACAGAAAAGGGTCAATCCAAAACAGCCGTCGCTTACAGTGACTAATGTCGAGTTAAAGCATTCAGAAAATCATCAATTTCTAGTTTTTTGATAAAGTTGTACATCCGTCTGGCTCACATTCATAACAATATGATCTGCTTCTTCAATTATAAACACCTAAATATTAACAGAGCACTCCACTTATTAAGCATTGCACTTCTGTAATATTGGTGGACTCATGACTCAAAATAGCAGAACCAGAGATGGAGTCTTTTTTTACTCAATGCATTCGTCTTCCTTCATTATCCACAATGTAACGTGACCACCAACAGTTCCGGTGGAAATTTAGTAGAGGCTAATGTAGCCTGTAGCAGCTAGCCAAGATGGCAACCTCCAGTTCTGAAAAGTGAAGTCGATGCTTCACGTGTTAAAGCTGCATTCTCTCTAGTGTCCACCAGGGGGCGACTCCTCTGGCTGTATAGAAGTCTATGAGAAAATGACTACTTCTCTCTTGATTTATTACCTCAGTAAACATTGTAAACATGAGTTTATGGTCTCAATTTCTAGTTTCAAGTCTTCTTCAATACAGCATGATGTTCATTTAGTACATTATGGTCCATTTAGAGTCACACAGACCATAAAGCAGGGGATGCTTTAGGGCGGGGCTTACTGCGATTGACAGGTAGCTGGGAGCTTTCAGTGCAACTTCAACCCTTTAACAGTGTGTTGTCACTTCACTTCGGGAATTTGGTCAGCGAAAAATTGTCTTAGTCAGCTTTTAGTTACACTTAGCACCACCGCCTTGTGTCACTTCTGGTTACAAATAAACCAAGATGGCAACGGCCAAAGTGCCGAACACGAGGCTTCGAAATGGCGGCCCACAAATTAATGAGTGATGCCACAGCGACTACTTCCACTTCTTACATACAGAACATACACGTATACAGAAGTCTGGTAAGCGTAGTTCTATATCTAATCTATCTACAGAAGAGTCCTGGAAACTAGCCGGATCTGTGAGCTAATGTTTTTTCCTCCCTCCTCTCAACAGGTTACGATTTATGTAATATGGGGCGTGTTTGAAACACTAACTTCTCCCTTCTGACATTATTTGTCAATCGTTAAATAAACAAGTTCATATCACACCTGCACGCTGCAGGCGGTTTACATTTTTGCGGTACTCATGCGTTATTATATTCCCACCCCGCTTTGTGCCAAGTCCCGCCCTGATGCGCTGCGATTGGCTGGCACTACTGTGCTGTGATTGGCCATCTTCACAGGGCGGATCTGGTAACGTTGATGAACAAAAATGAACTGAGAGCTTCCAGACTAATTGCATTTTTGTCTGGCAAGCTCATGATAATTAATATTATCTAAATCATTGTGTTTTTTATGTACGTAAACAACTTGACGAGCATCATAAACAAAGCATCTGAAGCCAGACTATCATATTGTGCATCTGGAAGTCAGATTATTCACCTTGGTGACATTTTCCCCTCACACAGAACTGTGCTCGTCCCTCAGTGATCTCTGAGGAGGACTTGCTGCTTTCATTCGCTCCTCTAGCTCCTTGTTGCCGGGTAGAAACTCATAGCTATAGGTCCACATATTCAAGAATACTTTACTTCGTTCTGTTTTTGGTCAGTTCCTTTTATTCCTGCAACAGCAGGATGACAACATTTGGATCCGTTTCATAACTGATATTTCAATAGTTTCACTTTGGTGGCATTTCTTCCTGTTCTGGACTCATGGCATTATTTACAGAAACAGACTCCATCTGTGTTTTGACACATGAGAACAAGTCAGATGTTCAGCAGAGATATGTTCCGACACTCACTGACTTTACTCGGTGTAAAGTTTACAGATTAGTGTGATTTTGTGTACCTGACTGCATCGTGCATGTTGCAGGAAACATTATATTCTCACAACATACAGTACAGAGCAGTCATCAAAGCCATCATTCAAGAACCAAAAAATATTATTCAGCTAGTCTGTAATATCACCAAGATGTATACAGCCACATCTACACAGCAGCTGGGTCTGGAATGTTCTAGAGACCACAGATACCATGTATTCAGATGGACTCAACACGAAATACTAGTGCAAGTTACAGTACCTGACCTTCACTGATAACCAGATCTAGTCCAAACAGAGCTGATAACAAAAGTTTCCATTTTAGGAACAGTTCTTTTAAGTCTTTCCTATCGCTGTTTCCACCACGTTTAACAATGTTATTCAAAGGCCTATTCTAGGTTCACTCTGTGGGTAAGATGGTGGAGTTGAAGTTGTAAGTGTGATGCAGGATAGCGACCGTACCTGTTTCCGTTCCCGCTTGGTGGCGATGTGTTGGGGGGGCTGAGGTGGTGGTTGCGGCTGCTGCTGAGGGGCCGGGTTCATAATGACGGGCGCCGGCTGCACCGAGGGGGTGAACTGAGGCTGGGCGGGGTAGTAGGCCCCTGCTGTGGATCAGACACAGACCAGAATGTAAACCAACACACACACACACACACACACACACACACACACACCGGTACAGCCAAAACTTGACACACACACACACGCTTGACAGCACATAGCTCGTGTTCACACCATGGCATTACGTTGCCAATGATCTGAAGGTCCTGTCGGGCTACTTGGAGGCAGCGACAAAAGCTGCATCAAAACATTTGACGGTTTTTATTTCTCTATGATTTGCAGCGCAACAGCTGCAGCTTTACGTCCACAGCAACGTTATGAGGTCAACTTTTATAAAGAACCAAAGTTCTGCTCAGTCACAACGGAGGCTGTATTACAGTTTCGGAATCTGTCAAATACTCCAACGCCGAGCAACTTTACATTTATGTGAACACACGAAATTAAACACAAACGTGTTGAATATTTAAATCTCTATCACAGAAGCGTTTCAGTGTTGCTGTCACAACGTTTTGTCTAAAATAAACGGGTTAATCTCAACGAATGAGCGATGAATACATAAATGAACAAACAAATAAATGTAGGGATTTAAAAAGGACAAACACTGATTATTTAACTCTAATCTCTCCATTATTGTGTCATCAATTAAATACCAAATCAATGTGAAACACGTTATTAATATCGGACCATACAGGCAGACTGTATTTGACTTTAATAAACAACGTTTAACTTCCCACCATGTTGTGGTGCTCATTTTAATCCAACCAAAACAAATACACGGTTCATTAATAACTATAATAGTTTTGGATTTATCCACCAATCGCTTCAGCTCTACACTTGTTTCCAGGCAGTCTGAGTAACAAGTGACCAAAATAAAGTATCAGATGACTGTAATTAAATATTTTCCACAAAATAGAACCTCAAACTGCTTCATTTCCAGCAAGTATTTGCTAATTGCAATCTTCAAACTGTCAAAACAAGGCGCCTGAAAGCTGCAACTGTCAACGTGTCCTCATGACACCACTGATTAAGTCAGACCCGTATCGTTCCCCTCACTGTGTTTGCGGTCCCCCCCCCCTTAGTGTTGGAAGTGAATGCAACGGTCAACAGAAGCGAACATGGCATCTGGAAGGCCCTTCGGACCACGACGCGAGCCAGCTCTGCTCACAAACTCGCCAGCAAAGCTGCTGCCAACAAGAAAATAAAAATAAAAAAAGTTTCATCAACAAAGAACCTGTGTTAGCCTCCGCGGTCAATAATGTCGACATTACCTGGCCTTGTAACCGGCCTCAGCTCACAGTTCACAACTGGTCGTAGCCACACTTTCAAAGAGGACTGAAGTTAAAAACAACAAAAAAAAAAACGGAATCCTCAGATTGCAGAGGCCTCTCTCGCAGCTCGCTCCTGCTCCGCTCTTCCTCCTCCTCCTCATGCAGTCCAGTGTAACTCACATTACTTAGTCTGCATTGTTGACCAGGGGCAGCGCAGCCTAAATATAGGCAAAAAAACACCACACCAGCTGGGAGAAGAGAGTGCGCATGAGAGGGAACGGGAAGGAAGACGAACGGGAGGGAGAGAAAGAGGGAAAGAAAGATGGAACATGGCGTGCTAAAAAAATTTGAAAGGCAGAATGAGACTTTTGTTGGACGGCACCCCGATGCCCTAAATACGAAAGAGTGACTCTAGAAAAGTGCAGGAGATCACCGCCAAGACGACACCTACCCTCAGAGTCCTGCTGCTCTCGAGACCCTCGGTTCCCCATGTTCAACGCCTGCTGAATGCAGAACTGTGAACGGACAGAGGAAGGGAAAAAAAGGAGAGGGGGTTTCTGTTCAAACCCCCTCTCTGAACTTCTTCCTGTCCTCTCTACAGGTGCCCTCTCAGAACAACTCCTCTTAACGCCCAGCCCTCCCTCTCCCAGCATGTTGCTCCTCCCTCTGACCTTCCTGATTCCTCTCTTGCCTTTCACTTGTTTTTTTAACCTCCCTCCCTTTCTCCCCCTCTCCAGTGTACGCTGGCAGCCGAGCTGAACTGTTCAGTTGTGTCATTGAGAGTGGCTCTGGTTTGCGTGTATCCCTGTGATCTGATCCGTGCTGGCATCACCAGCTACTACAAAGAGGGGTGGGCTGAGTGTGCACACGTATGCGGCATGAGCGGAGCAAATCACTCAGCTCGGGAGGGCGGGTCTTAAAAATAGTAACCGTACGCCGTCAGCACGGTGTGTGTGTGTTTTACTTGACTGCTCGAAAAGGAGTCAATGGTCAGACAGACTGCACCACTTAGAGGACCAGAGGGGGGTGTTAGCGGAGCGGTATGGTGGTAGCTCCTCGAGGCAAAAAGCCAAAATCATTTCCAGGTAAACAATAAGTCTGTGTTGCTTTTCTTGTTTCCTGATAAAACCGGACACAGCCCTGGACACCTTCACAGCCGACGCAGTGGTCCGGCCCATGAGAGACCAGGAGTTTGAAACTCTCTCACTGTCACATGACCGGTTATTTTTGGGGTCATGTCACAGCCTCGCGTCGTGACACGCAGAACGATCAACGTGACAAACATCCTCCTCCAACACGAACACACCAATAGCACAACAGCTCTCTCACAAATCCAGTAAATTAGCACCACGTCTGGCAGAGACCAACAAACAGAACGGACGTGTGAGGCCAGCCGTGGGTGCGCTGCCATGAAGCAGAAAGAGACGGTTCAGTATTTCACAGGTGATCTGTTTTTCTGGAATTTGCATTTCGTGTCGCTTTAAATTTGAGCCAGAAGTACAGAACAATAAGTGTTCATAGTACACGTTTATGATTTATAGAAAAATAAAAAAGTTTATAGGTGAACTTTATAGGCCGACACGCCTGAGGGAGTTGACGCATTACATTTATTTAGCAGACACTTGTATTCAAAGCGACAACAAAATAAAAAGCAGAGTCCTCCGCATTACGCTGGGAGGATTTCTCTCGTTGCATCCTCATAACATAGATCCTCTCTAGATATCAGAGAGTTTAGGGTGAAGTCTGACATAAATACTTGTAATGTTACACTGCGACATGAAGACAATCCCCTTTGACAGAATACCTTATATTCGATTTAACAGATCTACGGTCAGCCGTATTATACACAGAGTATTATGATGTGTTTTCTACATGAATATACTCCAGTTACACTTAAAACAAGCAACCTATTGTTGCCGGCTGCATTTCACACCAACTGTCCTTTAATAAACAGCCGTCTGTAAACACCAGATAGAAGTATGAATAAGCCGACGATTTGAGTCTGCAAACAATAGATTTTATAACCATTCACTACACTTTCATTTCTAGTTGCATTTTTTTCTTCAAACATGCACACGCAGGTGCAGAGGTGTTTCTAAAGCACCGTGCACATCGTACAGAGCTCACGCGCTGATGTGCAATAGGGCGTGAAATGGAAAGCCCACCAGGAAGAACTGTGTTTACAGTCCTGTATTCAGGCCAGCGCATTGTACTGCTGATCAGCTACACTTTAAACAAAGACAACACATAGTTGGGATGCCTGGTGCTGGGGTGGGGGTCAGCAAGTTTGTTTTCTTGTGATGCACCGACACTCAGCAACCTCTAGAGGGGGTCACAACACACGGGATCACCAGCACACATCTGTTGTGCGACTGTATTTAGGAGCAGATGTGAAGACCCATGGGAATTAAATAAAAGTAAAGTTCATGTGTATGAAGTGTGATAGCAGGTACAACACATTTTCATATTAACTAGTCCTGAGCAACAATTATAATAGAGTTATTAAAGGAAGATAAGTTTAGGTGTTGGCCAGAGGGGAGCAGCAGACGGACAAAGTCCAGAGCGACCGAGAGTATCACAAACAACAACAACAAATGTATTTAAATAGAAGTGACGTGGAAGTCTACTCATGATCTGGGAAGGTTATTTTTAGCATGCCAGTAGAGGTGTAGAAAAGTGTTTACTCGGAGATGCATCGCGATGTGGACGACTTTGCATCGATGCAGAGACGGAACATAATCGGGAGTTCCGTTTCATCTCCAGTCTTACTTTGTTTTGCTCTCGTCTACTGTATAATATTAGCTGCTCTGTTGTCAACATTCAGGAAGTGCCCCGTCTTAGAGCCGCTTTGTGAAAACCTTATTTTTGTTGATTATAGTGCACAGGATTTACGTTTTTATGTTCCGAGGTCGCTCACACAGATCGATGCAGCTTTATATATTTGGACCAATTTTAGCACGTTCTAAATAAATAGGGAGTTCACATTTATCCGACTGCTTGTATTCATTCTTGAACAAGCAGCCATGTGCAGTATTATCAGAACCAATTTAGATGCATTGTGAAGCTTTTTCTTTGAATCCGTCGACCTTTTTAGTTTCACTAAAACTTGTTTGGCTTTCCAACCAGCAACGGCTCCCGTGTCTGAGTGTGTCTCTCTGTGTGTGTGTGTCTCTGTGTGTGTCTATGTGCGAGTGGCTCAGGTGAGGCCCCAGGTAGAGCCTCTTACCATAAGTACCATATTCAGCGGGGCTGGTGCCGGGGTAGAAGCCGGGGGTGCCTGCTGGGACCGGGTACTGCTGGGGCGTGGCCACGTAGGTCGCTGACCGGTACTGAAGGAAACAAAGAGGAGGAAGAAGCAGGAAGACAGTCAGGTCGGGATGATCGGTGCTCAAACACAGTCAAAGATGATGAGTCAGGGTTTTCTTGATGTAGACTTTCTAATGTTAAGATGTCACCTGCTCTGAGAACTGTTTTTGTTGCTGCCGTTTACATTCCTTATGATGGAAACTCAAAAAAATGGTGTTAGGGTGTGTCATGTTAGCTCAGCTGTCCATACGCCATGTGGCTCTGATAAAACAAGTCTCTACTTGACCCCTCCCCGGTCTGTGCCCCCCCCCCTACCTACCTGTCCCGGTATGAAGTAGGCGGCTCCCTGCGCCGAGCTGGGGAAGGGCAATTGTTGCCCGGGGATCATCATCATCTGAGAGCCGGGGCCCGGCTGGTAGACGTGGGTGGGCGTCACAGGCCGAGGGCCGCTGTTGGGAGGGATGCCCCGAGGCCCACTGCTGGGTGGCAGGGTGGCCCTGTTGGTGTAATAGGGCTGGAGGGGGGAGGCGGGGGAGAAAACACGGACAGAGAAAGCATGTAGATGATAGAGGGGAGGACAAGAGAGAGGACGATGTGGGAAGAAGAATGGGGTGGAGACACAAATTGATACATTAGTTCCCGTTCTGAAACCGCCAACATAAAAATCCTTCCCCATGCCCGTCTCTGACTTTATCTCTTGGACCGAGCTTGTCCTGTCTAACAGCTCGGCTCATAGTTTGTCCATGAACCTGTGGCTAGAATCCAACTGGGAACATATTGCCAGCCAGAAGAGATAAAGCAGCTAATGCGGGTTCATTCAGAGCCTCCTCATTGACATTCTGCTGCCGCTGCCTGGGAAGCTCACCGCCGTGGCCAAACCCCAAATGACACCGAGCCAACAAAGCCACAACAACTGCCAAATATTGGACACATATGCACTCAAGACGGTGAGGGAGGGGGGGGGGGGGGGGAGAACTGGAAGAAAGAGGAGATTGAGTTACCTGTAGCGACCTGAAGCCTCCCTTCAGCAGCGCAAACACAGGCCACACAGAGTCACATCAAATGGAAGCAATAAGGGGGGAGGAGATGGGGAGCGAGGGGGGGGGGGGGGGGGAGAGCACCACAATCAGTTAGAGCAAAGCACCCAGAAACTGTCCATCCTGAGCCAAGCCGTGAATTCACAAGCAGCATGCAGAGAATAGGTAGAGCAGTGAATCCAACATAAACTAGGGCTAGCGTCTCCTTAACAACATGCAGACGGAGACGAGAGTAAAATAACTGGGAGATGTTTTTCATAACACTGTTAAAAAGTACTTAAACACATTCATATCATATCCTTTGGGTTTATCACAATGCTTGGCATCATAAAATAAATCATTTCCCTCATTAACACTTTCGGGAAACTACTCTGGTGAGTTTCACAACTAAAGTTCACATCAGTGTCATGTTTTTAGTAGTGGAAGCACACCGGGGAGCCTCTCAATCATCTCTACTGCCTCTGACATACGTTACAGGATAGGAACTGCTGTTAGTACCTGTTGGTGTATAGGTCGGGGCCCTGGGGCAAACTAGAGGAGGAGAGGCAGACAGGACAGAGGTTAGAAGACAAAAAGCACCAGATCCATGCTTCACTTCTGCACCTTTTAAACGGCCCTTAAAGGGATAGTTCGGGTTGTATGAGATCCATAGGAGGTGTGTGACCTACAGTAGATGTTTTCACTGCTTTGCCTTTTCCGGGGGAGAACTGAAGCACTTTTAACCATCTATGCGATTTTCAAAGCCACCAGATTCCGTTGACAAAAAGTAATTTTACCTCGTAGAGCACTGAAGTTGCCGGTCTACCTCTGCCTCCATCGGCTAGTTTGTTTGTGTGACTTTGTTAAAGTGTAGCTCAGATTCACCAAAGTACACACAATAACACAAACAAGCTAACCGATCACGGCCTCGATAGACCAGGAACCCCCGTGTCTGCCAGGTAAAATAGCTGCTTTTGTCAAAGGAGACTCGTGGTGTTTTAGAAGAGCACAGATGGATCAAACGGCTTCGGTTGACCCTCAGAAAGAGATCTCTGACAGCACAGTAAACTATTGACTCTAAAACTGATTTTTTGAAGGTGGCTAAAATAAGTTTTGCTGCTATACATTGTCTGTTTCTCCAAACTCCATCTACTGTCAGTAAAACACAGACCGTGGATGAATACGTCATACAACCTCACAGCCAAACGATCCCTTTTAAGGTGAATATATAAACTTCTGTTCAAACAGTGGAAAGCTGCTTTCCTACTGCTGAACAGGAGTTTCAGCTTTCTAAAACTGACAGCCATGCACACTTAAGCAACTGCGGTTTCTCCATTACCGGTAGTTTGATTGCTTTTACCCAACTGCATTTGCTGAGTAATGTATTTACAATACAGGGATGTTATTTCAAGAAATGTTAAAACACACACAAAAACAATCACATGGTTAACATGACAGTAGACTCCAAGGGAAATGATAAATAAATAAGTGTACAAAACAATCCAAACGTCCATAAAGAAATAGGGTTTACAACAAACTGCTTCCCCTTCCAGTCAGTCAGGAGCGTAAAGGAATAGAGGAGTTTAACCGGGGTAGAGAAGCTCAGTGTGAGCACGGTGCACACTAAGCAGCCGTACTGTGTGAGGTAGAGCACCAAGGACAGGCTGCCACCGACGGTTAACAATGGTGCACAACTGGTGAGCGTAAGGCCAAAAGACCGTCTAAGTAATGCACAGATGGATTCAGCAGACGGTACGCTGTGTTTTTACAATACGGGAAAGAGAGGACACACATCGTCCCAACGTTTGACAAAACAAATGATCCATTTATCATCTGCGCCAGAAAAGCCTGCAGCTCCGTATTCTGCTTTAATATCTGAACTTAATGTGTTCTGAAATAGAGTAAAAATCCACCAGTGTGGGTCTGTGGGTCGGGCCTACCTGTCGGGGCTGCGGTGCCGGGTTCATTTGTGGAGGCGGTGGGGTGGCAAACACAACAGAAGGGGGCTGCCCGGGGGGGAATGAGGGCTGCAAGAGACAGGAAGTGATGTCAACAGCAGTAAAAAAAAAGGAGGAGTAGAGAGTGAGAAGGCAGGGATGAGGTACCGTGTCATAACAGCCCCTTTTTCTTTGTCTTAAAAGAGTCAATACAGGATGTTTAAGTGGCAATATGGAAAGTTTATGTTAAGTCACTATCCCTGAATGAAGGGTAACAATGGTGATAGAGCCTGTGGCCCGCTCTAAAGACTTCTAATACAGTATTTGAGATCCTGGATACACAAGACTAGACAAGGCTGTGTGCAAACCAAACAGCTGCTGCTTCACAATAAAAGCTTTTAACTCGTAGTCAAAGGAAACACGAGTTGACTTTCATTATGAAGGAGTTTGTCTGTGAACTTGACGTTTGAAATATTGCAGCGAGTAATGCAACGAGACGGAGCGGCAGTGAGCTGTTGGATGAACAGCGCCACACCTCAGGAAGTCTATCATTGCCAGACTCTGTATTTAAAACAACTGTTTGTTTTTGACGTCAACGATATTGCTCACCTGTGACAGGCCGGGGGAGGGGGCAGGGTGGGGGTTGGAGGGGGGTCCTGTTAGAGGCTGTGGTGCTTTATTCATTTCATGGAGTTCTGCATGGGGAGGCGGATGTGGACCTGTATACAAATCTGACGAAGGAGAGAACAGGGGGGGGTTAAACGGATCTTTATTATAAATTAAGAAAAGCTGCAATTAAGCTGAATCGTCACATTTAATACCACAGTAGTGAGACCATGTGATGCTGAAAGGATGGAGTGGAACGTGGCGTACTTACATTAATGAATCCTTTTGAAGGTCCTTAGTGTGGTTACACTGAGGAACGTTGTTTCCTAAGAGACAGACAGAAAGGGAAGCCTTGTTAGCATGTACTGGCTAATACTTTACAGCATCTATAACAACCTAATTTAATAAAAGTCACTATTTCCCAAAAAGATGGAGGATTAAAAAGCATGTATTCTTTAAATAAACTACCAAAATGACACCGTTAATCGTAGCCAGCCGCTGGAAAAAACAGACTACAGTTAGATTTAAGGTTTACGACGGTTCTTGAACACATCACGTACAATGAGACCTCCGTTAATAAAAAGCAGCCAGACTGAAGCTGAAAATTGTCAAAAACATTCTACACGCCTCACTTTAAATTTTGTCCCAAATAATCCGTTTACACTAAATAGATCTTGTAAAAAAAACTTTACATTCTGAGCTCCTCAGGTGCAAATGGGAAGCCATGATTGACTGGCCAGAGACCAGCAGTCATGTGACAATAAAGATAACTAAATATGTAAATAGTTCAATATATACAGCACAGGGAGCACAAATTGAACAAATTTGAACACAAATAATGTTAGCTACATACTGCATCGCTTTCCCCTTTTAGTGAAATAAATCAAAGAACTTCTACATGCGCTTCTGTAATAGTTTATGATTTATTGCATCGTAACTGTCTTATACTGTAAAGAAGACGTTGGAGTGAAAAACGAGGCCACAGAGGGTGAAATATGACGGCAGCTAAACCACCTAATGTTCAGAGGGTTAAAGGCTGGTACGAGCTTGAGAAGACAGATAGTCGATGAGATTGAAATGTCACAGTCCAATCCGTCAAAATCATTAGTTTGAAATGGCCCAAAAGTTTAGGTCTTTCATAACTGGAGCATTACAAACAGTTCATTGTTCAGTCCATTTGTACGGGATTAATCCAGGTGGGTGTTAATAACGAGCCCCATGTTCCTACAGCAGGTGGGTCAGTTACACCTGCAGCTCACATTACATCAGCCCTCAGAGGGTCTAGTTCACCTGATGACTTCGTTTTCCAACACACAAGCTTCCAATCCTGATTTTTTTCCACCGTTAATGTAATATAATTAAAACATCTACAGATATTTGTTGGTAGTTCTATGGACCAAACGCTGCAAAAATTAACTACGGTTGAGAGAAAAACAAATAACCGATAATCTGATTTTTTTGTTTGCCCTTCAGAGAACACTTGACATTACCGCCACTCGCTAACATTTTGTGCTGATAGCTCAGCAAAAAGTGTGCATTAAACACAAGCACCCGGAGGCCAAAGTGAACCGAGGTGTGTTTACCAGCTGGAAAAAGAACCATGTCAGCATCAAAACTAAATGTTGGATATCTGGTGGAGGTAGTCGAGTAAATGGAACCGAAAAATACACCAAAAAAGGAAATATAGTCAGGAAAATAAAGTCAAAAATATGCATTAATGTCAGGATGTCGCCCACTTAAATGATCTCCAGCACTGCGTAAATCAAAGCTTTCTCATTTAATCCAATTACAATACAATCATGTCCAAAACCTTAAAAAGGTTCCATGACACATAACGTCCCCTTAAAATGAGTCAGGCCTGCATTATCCAGCACCATTTTGGAAGTACAAAATACTCCTTGTCCATACTGCAAACACAGAATATCAGTGTTTTATACTTAAGGAGTTGTGCTCAGCAACATAGAGATTCTCAAATTTAGGGTATTGTAATTGCATCAGCACTAATCTGTGCTCTTTCATTTAAGAGTTTAAAATCTGAGTGAAACTGATTTAACTCATTAAGTAAAGTTACATGAGGCTGAAACTACACACGAGTTACCCAAAGAGGAGACATTCATACACCAAGATTATCTAGGAACAAACCCTCTGAGCTAGTGTTTGTCAGAATGACTAGAACTAGGAAGACACTGTCACCCCACTGACCCACGGATCACTTCATGACTCCAGTGTAATCATCCTCCTTCCGTTATACGGTCCTTGTAATAGCGACACATTTGGTATTTATAGCACAGACCAACATTATCTCTCTCCCACACACACACAAGCAGCAGTGTAAAAAGCCTGAGTCATGATGAGTCTGGGTGTTTTTTCTTCCTTCAAGAGGAGGAGGAAATCACGCTGTAACCAGGAACACACAAACAGACCAAGGAAAATACTGTCCCACCAACCGGGAAGCTAAATCAAACCAGGGCCTGTAAGAGTGCACTTACGTCTCCGAACTCCTCCGTTTCACGATCTCAACCACACACCTGTGAAGTGTCTTGCACAGCTGTGACACCATCACGGTGAAAGCATCCGTCCACAGAGAGAGAGAGAGACACCTGGCTAAGTACTAAAAAATACCCTCTGTGGAAGTTCCCGCTGCAGCAGGTGTCTCCAGGACAACATTTTTGCCTCGATGACTCACATACAGACTCAAAAAGGTGAAAACAAATACCAGCTGTCACTGTGGCACCTGGTAAAAGATAATGGATTCTAACTCATACCGCCAGATGAAAATCCCAGGCTATTTGTATTCTCTGCATACATTGTGTTATATACTGTGGGACGCTTTACTCTGGCGTAGTGAGACGTGGCTGGCTTCTTAATTAAACAACTACTGGGCCAGTGACGCCCAGCGTCAACACCGCCCTCATTACTGTAGTCTGCAGAATTAATGAAAATTAGACATCAGTACAAACCCTGGGAACAGTTTGAAGCGCTGCATAGTGTAACTAGTAAAAAGCCAGAGAGCCCACTTTTTCTTTTTGCAAGAATCTGTATTTTAGGAGAGTTGTGTGAGCTCGGTACCTTTTGCAGGGGGATTTTTCACTGCAATACCACAAGTGCCAACTGGGTAACAGAAGAGAGGCTAAGCGGTGGCGCCGTATCCAGTTCTTGTTATTCAACTGTTGCAGTTCTGGACAGAACTTCCTCCTCCTTTTCAGCCCCAGTTCTTGGCCAAACCTAACCTTCCTATAGCCCCAGTCTCCACACAAAATCTAGACCTTCTCTCAGCTTATCTTTAGACCAAACTAAGCCTTCCTTTAGCCCCAGTCTTAATGGCAAATCTGGTCCTCCTCCATCCCTAACTATACCCCCAACCAAAGCCTAATCTAGCTCACGTTCCAGAACAAATTCAACTGCTTACCTTTTCCCCAAACACCATCTACACTGAGAACTAAGCAACCTTTACTGTCTGGGGAAGTCAGTTAAAAAAAAACACATGAGTCACTGGCTTTATCTACGTGGTCTGCTGCAGATGTCACGATACTTTGCAAATGCCATAATACACATAGCACATGGATACGTGTAATGCACAGTCACACACTATTCCTCCGCTTTTGCTAAAATCTCAATGTGACTTGTGGTTTCAGTAACTCCTCTGTTATATGCAGTTTACTGGCCTGCAGGCTCTGAATTTGAAATCTCAACCACAATCTGAGATCGTCCATATGACAGTCACGGTCCTTTTGTTCTCAGACTACAGAGACACAGGAGACATTGCACCACTGTTTTCACATTATCAACCATTAAGTGTCAGTGAGGAGCACTCAGACTTGGGTAAGAAACAACATCTGCCTAGACTAGCATAGGAAACTGCATCCATTTTGGACCCACACTCTCAAGCAAAGGTCACATGTCTGCAGCCCTTAACATCGCCCTAATGCAGAATACCAGCTTTAAACATGAACAAACCAGCAATATATCACATACTGTCAACACTCATACAACACTAACTACCCATTGATAAAACGTTAGTGTGTCTGATCAAACTGTGGGACACTTTTGCAATGGTACAGGGGCGTGTCTGCTGTGTCTACACGCACACACACGACACATATCAGCATTGGATTGTAATAAACACACATATGAAACGCTCGGTCACACCAAACACATAGCGACACGGTTTGCGAAGACGTGCTAGTGCTGATGTGTGTTGTGCAGTTAGCTATGTTGCTAACTTTCCTATAGGCCCAATCTGGATTCCACCACGTGGTTTCTCCTCCTATTGGCGCGACGACTACCCGGTTTCATGCCAGCCACGCCTCAGCCGATACAGTCTCATGACAACCACCCTACTGTGCTTATTATACACCATACTACACAAGCGACGTTGAAGGAAGACAGTAAAGACAAGAGGTCGAATCGTGAATCAATGAATGGGAATGCTGACCTAAATTACGCTAAAGTTACCGGTTATTAGCTCGTGCATTCGTGTGCAATAGCTCAATATGCTACTCACATGCACAGTACCTATGCTTCATAGCTTCACCTAGCTAGGTGATACACAGCAGCAGTGCTGTCAACAGTGTCGTGACAATGAGTATCCTAACGTTACCGTAAACGAGCCAGAATGAGTCAGAATTTGACAGCCCAACACCCAACGTTTAAAATGATGCATTAGCAACATGGGTAAAATCACACATTTATCAAGGTTTTAAAACCATAATTCCTTCATGCATGCTCGATTCATCTGACAATATTATATACTATCACATAATGTGTTGACTGTCTAGCTCATTAAACAGGAAAACCTTGCTTCTGCACGAACTGGCCGACTGGATCACAACCAGATATTTTAACCATCGTTAGTACTTTACCGCCTAATATAAACTATTTCAAATCGCTATTGCATGTTTGAAGATATCAATAATCAGTAATCCTTCTATCTGCAATCAACAACTGTCAACATGGATGTTTTTTATTTTGCAACCAGACGAGCAAATACAGAAACTCCATCACCTTCTGCTGAGAGGTGCACAAACACAGCTTCGACACAACTAGCATGGTTTAACCTACTGCTATCTATAGCCTACCGTGGGAGCTAGCTAGCTAGCTAGCAAGGGGTTATTGGTTGGTTTGACCAGCTAGCATTAAACAAAACACGTTAAACGAAGAAAACAACAACATTGTGACGCAACAGTCAACGTGTCAACAATCAAATCAAATAAATCACACACACAATTTGAGTATATTTATAAACGTGGGTGTCTATCGTAGCGTGTTAGCTTGCTAGCCGGAGCTAGCTAAGTGAAGAAAGAACACCCACGTCGCGTTAGCATGGAATGCTAGCTAGCCATGCTAGCCAGCTAATCCCTGAAAACAGAGCAAGGAACAGCAGAAAACCAGCGAAGAAGCAATATCTTAGATATATCTCTTGACTAAAAAGCCCAAACATAGACACAACTGTCCTTCAGAGTCTCTCTCAAACAGCGACTTGACATATTTGTGATATTTTTGAGCATTTTAATAAAGAATTTAGCTCAGGACCGTGGCGTTACCTTTCTCTCCTTGAGTCCGCAGAGCCGGACGGACGGAGAATCTTCCCGGAAGCCGGTAGCTAGGTACTTCCGGTGAAAAATCCCATCACGTGAAACTTTCAGTGTAAATTCGGGCTGTAAATACTGTATTTTTCGTATCTTAAAATGGGGTTTATCTTTATCGTGTTTTAATATTTTAATATTACATGAATACATTTTTAATGTTTTTTTTTTAAAGCCAAGTTCGCATTTTTTCATACAGATAAAAATAAGGAATGTTTAATTGTACTTTAGTTTGAATTAGCCCCCATCTATACCTTAATAATGCATCTTGCATTAAAATGTATTAAAATTATATATATGATGTTGTATATATATAGAGATATATATATATAATATATAATATATTTTTGTGGGGAGAAGTCATGCTCTTCCTTTAACCACTCAACTATAATGTCCTTCTTTCCTATGCCTCTCCTTTTTGTCTCCATAGTTTACACAACCTGCAACTCTGACCCACCAGTTTCCCCTCCCCGACCCATCTGTCTTTCCTCTCCATCTCCCCTCCCCCTTCTAATTTTGTCTCCATACTTTACTTAAATTTCAGCTGGTCATCATCCATTTTCCCATAATCCCTTGTTTACATTTCTCCAAAATACAGGTGACAATGACCCCAACACAAGCATCCCCGGCAGTTTACTAGACACTTGGCAACGCGCAGGATTGAACCCACTTATTCAGAACTCTTCTCGGAACATATTTGACTCTGCGATCGCACGTCAACCCTCAAACTTGGTCGCAACTTACAAGTTTCGAAGCCACAATCTCACGGGTTCTAGCCCGTCTGCCATCCAACACTCGAATCGTTGTTTTTTTGGTCATATTTGACTCTGCGATTGCACGTTAAGCCTCAAAACACTCTGAACACTCTGAACACATTTTAACGTGCAAAGCTCTGCCAAACAGTCGAGTATCCTTTCTGATCAAAGAGCTCAGAGTGACAGAAGACCTGAGGTGCGTGTGTTTTTGTTTGATTATTATGAGGTGGAGCGCTTGTTGACGTCCAACATTCAAAATGAATAAGTCAAATCCACAGAGAGAACATGTCTCTATGTTGATGCATTGGTGGCAAGATAGGTTTATAGTGCCTGTGTCGGTTTCATAGACAACAGGCTTGTTTTGGACATACGATGGCTTTTGTATGACTTAGTATACTATGACTGTTTGTCACTATTTTACACACGCGATATATACTATATATATAGACTATTTTTTCACTTTTTTCGACATAATATAATATGACTGTTTTTCACTATTTTCCACTATGACTGTTTTTTCATTTTCAGGTCCTTTATCCAGGAAAGGTGCGTCTTTTCTGGGGTAACGTGCTTGTTGTTATGGAGGTATTTTTACTCACTTTTCTTACTTTGTATGCCTGCTTTAAGCACACATTGTGCGGGTAGGTGCAGGAAGGTCCAGGTCGATAATGTACGAGTACGAGGTAAACGCCTAATCAAACCATGGAAAAAATGTCAAGGAAGTAATTATTAAAGTTAACATTTAAAAAGGAATCATAACATTTTTTATTTTATAAATACTATTTTGGAATAAAATTGAACAGATCTTGTATTAGAATAATTGTTAAATTATATATATATAAATATATATTATATGTAAAATTATAATAAAGAACCTACATGTTTAAAATTGTCTGAAGGTAAATCTGGCCTCAGGCTAAAAACTTATTTAAAATTTAAAAAAGTAAGTGTCAGGGTAAACTGAACTCTAGTGACATGATAGATAGACCAAGGATACACGTAATTGATATAACACAATGTAATTGATATAATAAACCTGAAAGCAGGCTCATGCAGAGACCAAGAGTGCTCCATAGAAGTTTATGAATGAAACAAATGTTTATTTAAAAAAACACCAAGAATACTTGCAGTTCTGGTTGAGTATTTCAACTGGAAGTTAGTGTTACTATTTTATTAACTTATTTCAGCCAATAGATATGCAGCAGACAAGGTAAACAAATGTCACACGTTGCTTTTCTCTATAAATATGTACTTGGGTGTTTTATTTATGTGCATGTAGAGAATATTTACGTATGTGTGTAGCAGACTTTTATTTCCCTCATGACTAAACCGCTCATCCTTGTGGAGAACTTGCCGCCTGCTTATTTTGAGAGACAGCACTCGTGAGTTTGAGTAAATCATAACATTTTGCACCTAAATCAACACAACACACAGCTATCACATCTCCACCACACAGGTCTGAGATTTAATTTTTGATTCAACCTTTTACAGTACTGTAACAAAAAAGAAAAATACAAATAAAAACAGAAGCAAAAAGGTGATGATGATGAAAACATACTTTTGAATGCTCTCATTACAAAAGATGACGTGGACTGAGCCGTTGTTATTCAGTTTCTGAACCGGTGAACTTTTTCCCACTTCTGAACTGGCCTCAGGTCAGTCAGACAGCTGGTTCAGTGCATGTGGGAGAGGTGGATCAAAATTAGAGCAATGAGGAAACCATCTATGTAGAGTGGATACGGTCCCAGTTTTAGCCTCCCTGTGTCCTCCCAGTCCAATTAACCAGACCCCCCCCCAAACATGACTGCTGGAGCTGGGCCACAGACACCAGAGAGAAGACACAGCGAGGAAGACGGATAGGCCTGCCTCGCTCTTTTCAGCCATGCGGTACACTACTAAATATAACTGCCAAGAGCCATGGAGGGCTACCCTTCCACACACACAGAGGGAGAGGACAGTGAGAATGATTCAGTCTAGGTTTCATAGTTGGGGTTCTTGCGCAGGATAATAAAGCCCTCCAGGATGGGGGTGACGGGGAGGTACTCCTCTGTGGCCAGCTCCGCCCTCTCTCCGTGGGCCAGCAACACCGGCGTGGTGTGGGTCTGGAAACCTGTGATGGCCTTTGGCTTGCCCGCCTGGCCGACGACATCCACGGCCTGTAGACAAAAATCATACACACACTCATGTTAAACAGACATTTCCACTTGAATTTTTGTTGCTCATAAAATTCCATAATTTCTCCGTCATTCCTGCACATTTATTCTGGATAAATGATGAAAAGACTTGATACCATTCTCGCATTTGTCTGTTAAATATGAAGCAGGAGAATGTTCTCCAACTGGCTCCAGCTACGTATTTAACGGTCAGACATGAGCGCGGCATCGATCCTCTCGTCTCATTCTCGGCAAGGACGCAAATGTCCCCAAAATGTCAAACGAAGAAGTTTGGAAAGCAGAATTTCTACAAATATTCCGGTGGGACTAAGGTTCCCGGGCTTCACCTGTCCGACTCTGACCGACACCGGCAGCGGTCGCAGCTCCTCGTCGAAGGTGACCAGCATACGGGGCTGCATGGCTGCTACCAGCCCGTAGAGAATGTAGTGAGACTTCCCCAGGATGACTGCAATGCACACAGTGAACACAAGGGGGGGATGTTAAACACTGATGGAATACAACCTTTTGAATTATAAAAACACAAAGTGGACAACGTTAAGTGTGTGATGAGGCAGCAGGAGGAACGTGAACTAACTGTTCTTGGCGTCGAGGAAGGAAACGAGCACGGTGAGCAGTCCGGCTACGGCCACCTGACTCATGAGCTGCCTGTCGCCGTGGTAGGGACAGAGTGTCAGTGTGCCTTTGCCCAGGTGAGTCAGACCCTGTGGAGGCACAAACGGCAACAGTCAAGAGCCACTCGCTACAAACATTTACGAAAAGAGCACTCTTGTCCGGCACAAGAGCGCCCTGTTCTTGTGTCTCCACCCACCTGAGCCAGTCGGACCATGAAGAGGTTGTTGGGGTCTTTGGCGTGGTACTGGGCCAGCTGACGCAGCATGGCGGCCAGACGAGCGTTATTTGTGCCTGAGGAAATGGAAAAGATGAGAAAGATGTTGAACGTGTTGAGGGAGTGAACACGAGAGGCGCTGAGGAGAGGGAGCGGTGTGCGTCATCGAATGATTTATTTCAATCTTATTGTTTGTACTCAAAATACTTAACCTCTTGTTTGTCAACTTCTTTCTTTTGAATAAACGTTTTAAATAACGGCTTACTCAAAAAATAAAAAACTCCCAACTACAGGGTTTTAGTGTTGTTGCAGCTGTGAACACACAGTTAATGTTGTTCTCTGTAACCCGACTTACCGCTGCCCACCATGCCCATGGCAAAGATGGAGTTGTGAGACACCTCGGGGTCGGCGTCGTGGGAGAACTTGCTGAGGGTGTCCAGGATGTTCAAACGAGGGTTGGACACGGAGATGAGGGCCAGGGCGAGGGGCACCGCTCGCCTCAGGGTGGGCTCGCCGTACCGCAGCTGAGGAACGGGAACACAGAGGGGGAGGAAGAAGAGTTTAAGACCAAGAGAGGAACAAAAACATTTGGGTCTCTTTGGATTCCCTTCTTCACACTCACTAAAGTACGGATGACGTAATGTGGATCAAAAGAATGGGGGGGAAAGGGACACGGCTCTTTTTTTAAGGTCTCTTTTTTTAAACAGACTCAGAGGACGGAGAGATCAAAAGAATATGAAATGAAAGGTGGTGAGATGGAGGAATAATAACTTATTCAGTACAGGGGTCCAAACTTGTCACCTTTCAGCAAAAAATTGGCATTTTGAATCCAAAAGAGGTCCTTTGTGTGATTTGTGAGAGAGAGGTCTGTCTGGTGCCCCTGTTGGCCTTCTAGTACAGGAAGTACCCCGAGCAAGAAGTACCCCGAGCAGGAAGTACCCCAAGGGGGCATTCACATCTTTGTGACCTCTTCCTGCAGCAAAGGTTAAGGAGCACACCAGAATAGAAAGCCGACAGTGAGCAGTGCTACTGACCAGATGTCCAAATGTCCGCAGTGCCATCTCTGAACCGATCTCCTCCCCCATGGCAATCAGGGCAATACCAAGAACAGCAACACCCTGAGAGGGAAAACATGAAAACATCCATAACGTAGCTGATAAAAGGAACGACTAGATAGAGAAGAAACACTGATGTTTGAGGTAATCCTGGTACCTGGTGGGAGCCCATGTCAGCAGCAGTCTCCTTCTTATCCTTGTCCTTCTTATCCTTCTTGTCCTTCTCCTCCTCTTTTTCTTTCTCCTTGGCTTCGTAGTGTTCGCTGCAGATGTGGAGAAGCTGCTGCACCTTCAGCACATTACCAGAACCTGAGATGGAAAATGATTATACAGAAGTGAAGACCGGCAGAGATTGAGCGACGGATATCTGCACGTGTACAAACAGTAGGATGAGACTGACCTGCATATGCACAGATGTCCACTAGTGTGTTGGCAAAGCTGCGGAACGGCTCGGGCACAACCTGCAGAGCTGCTAAAGTCGTCTCAATGGCCTCTCCTTTACCTGTGAAAAGAGAAGACAAACAGAAGAGTTACAGCAGCTTAAATACAAGTGAAGGGAAGATACAACAATAACAGCAAGCTAGCTCCCATGAACGTCACTACATTTTAAATGGCTGTCTCTTCATCTTTATTACTGGAGCAGGTATGACACATGACAGACTACACGCGTCAACGTCGCAGAAGGAAGTGCAGGGTTAGTCAAAGTTCTCCGTCTGTCTCTCTCCGTCACATGTTGCTTAGTTTTGTTCTCCTCTCTCTATGTATTGTAGTCGTTAGTCCTTTGCGTACCCAGGTGGTTGAGTCCCAGGCCTAAAGGCAGCCAGCGGGCGTACGTGTCCTTCAGCTCCACCTCGCTCTTCTCCATGATGGTCTGGACGATGGTGGAGGTCACGTCGCCGTTACATGACCCGACCGCGATCATGCCGCACGCCAGCGCCGTCACTCCCACCACCTGAGGGATTCAACACAAACTAAACTGCTCAGAATATGTGCGTGTGTGTGTGTGTGTGTGTGTGTGTGTGGGGGGCGGGGGGGAAAGAGAGCCTTTAACGTTAAAAAACAAACACACATCCATACCTCCATGCTGGATTTAGAGTCTCCCATGACGGGGAGCAGCAGAGACAGGACGTCTTCTCGGTTGGAGCCAGCGTAGGCCAGGCCCAGTCTGAAACAGACAGGACCAGGATCAGGACACGCAGACATAAAGATCTCACTTCAATGACATCCGGAGAGATTCAAGTGTGAACAGCAGCACAAGAAACAAGATATGGAACAGTTCACTGTCCCTTCAACAAGCCAGTTTACGATTACTTTACTGTATCCTAGACTCTTAACTTTCTACTTGTGCGTATTGTCCTCACCCAAAGATGGCTCCTATCCTCATGGTGTTGCTGTTGTGGAGGACGTAGTCAGAGAGCAGAGCGAGGGCCGGGTCGCACTCGTTCCTCACACCAGAGTTCACGATGCCACAGGCCAGGAGGGCCCCAGACTGGAGGGGAGAGAGGGAGAGAGCGAGACAACACAGGTGTAAGAAAAACTTTTAGAGACACCTTGCGCTTTCATTGTTTCTGAGTAATAACCTTAAAGGACAGAGGGAAATGAAAAATACATCTTAACAGCACAAACAAACACAACAAACCCCGGTTCACAGCTGAACTCAGACAGCTACGGTTGCAAAAGGAACATTCATTCAGGAGTGAGGACATGGACGTGTTTGAAGAGTCAGTAAGGCAGTGAGAGAAACTTCAACACCAGCTCTCAGCTAGTGACTCTGCTTCTGTCTGGAGAGGCCTCAGACAGACCCCCCCCCCCCCCCACTCTATGAATGACCACCGCCTGGCACACGAGCTGAATGTGTTTTACTGTCGCTTTGATGGACAATGAGAAAGTCCTGATCCCATCCCCCATGTCCCCATCAACCAGCTCCAGACCACCAGGTTCCCCCTCCCCAGCTCTATGGGGCCTATGCGCCACAATGAAGACTCTCTATTCTGGAGAGAGACGTCAACAAGTCAGAGCCCCCGCAACGCAGCCGGTCCGGACTCGGTCTCCCTCTCCACCCTGAAGCACTGTGCTGATCAGCTGTCTCTGGTGTTCACAGACATCTTCAACACCTCCCTGGAGACATGTCATTCACCCGCCCGCACTCTCAGGTCAAACGCTCTAGGTCTTCTGTCCCACGCACACGATTTAAGACCCGTGGTGACCGAGCCTTTGAGGCAGTGGCCCCGAGGCTCTGGAATGCTCTGCCTGCAACTCTGCGCCTCGCAGATACTGTGGACACTTTTAAAAGCCAGCTCAAAACCCACCTGTTTAGGCTGGCGTTTGTGTAAAAGTAAACCCATGTCCTAGACTTGCTCCTAAAATATGTTTTACTTTTTTATTTATTTTTTACTTTTCTCTGTGTATATAATTTATTGACCCTAGGGTCACATTGTGTTTTTATGCTTTTAAATGTCTGCTCTGTTAAGCACTTTGTGATACTACTGTCTGTGAAAAGCGCTATATAAATAAAATTCATTCATTCATTCATTCATTCATGTCAGGTACCAGCCTGCTTCAAAGCCTGCACCATCATCCCCGTCGCCAAAAAACAACAAGGATCACAGGACTTGACTACAGGCCCGTCGCCCTGAGGTCATGAAGTCTTTTCATAGCCTTGTCCTTTTCCAGAATCCTTGTCCAGAACGTACTTGGCAGTAAACAGTTCTGAAAGTACCGTGAACTCTATGACAGAGACGTTGACGACGTTTACCTTGATGTAGTCCTCAGAGGAATACAGATATTTGTCGATCTGGGTGAGACCGCCGTCCACGTCCCACAGCAGGATCATACCCAGCGAGGCCGCGGCGCTCAACATACCTGAGGACGATTAAATCGCCTTTAGTCACACAACAATCAAATCAAATCAAAGTAATTTGACTGCGTCTTCTCTTACCGTGGTCCTTGTTCTTGTACAGCCACTTGTTGCCGTCGTCCGTGAGCAGCTTGTCCTGTCCGAAGGCCGCGTTGACGAAGCCGTTCACGAAGGAAGACGCCAAGTTCATGCGAGCCGAGTCCACCTGGGAGCCGCTGCCTCCGAACCCTGGTCACCCAAAAACCAACCAATGAGCAATCAGTACACACTACAGCTCACGTTATCCAACATGAGATAGGTAGACTGGATCTAGACAAATTTAAACGTCTCTAACGGAACACACGCACAACCTGCAGACACGAGACTCACTGTTGTTCTCCAGGTGTGTTTTGTAGATGTCATCTGGGACTTTTGGTTCCATGATGTCCAACTGGGGAGGGAGAGCCGAGTGGGTTGTTAATAACAGTGAAATGTGCCGAGTCATGTCCTTCTACGAACTATTATTCATCATCTGAACTGGTGGAGATACTGATCTCTCCAAACACAATCAATCCTCACTGAATACGTTTGGTTTTCTTGTCATTGTAAAATATCAGTTTCAGTTATTTAACACCCTGAGTGGAGCTACAGGGATCAGCATCAGGAGACAAAGCTCCCCTGTTGGATATCTCGTATAGTGTCATCACAACGCCCATGTCTGCTTTTCTACGTAAACTGGTTTACATAGAACTCCTCCCTCCCTCCCTCCCTCCCTCACCTCTCTGGCCAGGGCCAAGAAGTTGCTGTTGAGCTGCACGTTGGACATGATCTCCGTCAGGTCCTCGTAGTCCTCTACGTCCTCGTTGAGCTCCAGGAACATGCCATGGCGGCCCAGCATGTAGGCCATCTGCTTCTGGATAACTCTGAGAGGCGAAGAGGGGAGAATGTTTCTCATACAGCCCTCACAATGACACAGCAGGCCTTACGTCACAAGGAGAGGCCAGAGCATGTATGAAAATTAGTTTTTTTATCCTGCTTACATGTCTTTGCAGGATGTGAAGATGTTCTCCACCAGCTCCACGTCATTGAGCATCAGGGCCAGGCGCAGGGCTTCTGGGTAACGGTTGAACTTCCTGAAGATGTTCAGGGAACTTCTCAGCAGCGCTGAGTTTTCGGGCTCGGGGACGTAACTCACACAGCTGGAGGAGCGATGCAGGAAGTTAGGTATGTTTCAAAAGTCCTATTCTTTGAAATATATACAACATGGTAAAAAAACAACTAAAGAAACCTGAACATACCTAGTGAGGTAGAGGCAGACTTTGCTGTAGGCGTTTTCGTCTATGTAGTCCTCCAGCATCTCCAGCCTCTCGATCTCCATCAGCAGGTCGCACGCCTCGTGCTCGGCATTGTGGGCCATGTTGTAGGGCACGATCTCCTTCACCAGCTTCAGCAGCGTCTCCTGCTGCGTCTTGTCACTCTCCTCCACCTCCTGCCACTCCTTGGCCACCTCGCCGGCCAGGTGCCTGGAACACAACACACAGGGAGAGAGAGAGCGAGACAGGTGTTCAAAAGTTCTGTTTCAAATTATTTTTTCTTTCTATATTTCAAACTGAAAGGGCATCAACTATCTTTGTGGTTGGTACAATTGGAACATGGTCATCATTAAAGATAGAGGACCAAAGAATTTGATAGCGAATCAACAGCACCCATTTTTCTACTGATCAGACAGTGAACCAAATCACACAAACATCAACAACTAAGGGATCTCTGTGTTTCCTCTATTTACAATGCAGCTCCTCCAATAAACACGAGAGCGGTTCACATGTGTTGTTGCTCAACGTCGTGTCTTCTTACCGGACGTATTCATGTCCCCAGGAGGCGAGCTCTTCCTGGGAGCCGAGCAGACGGTACTTCAGACACTCCCTCTCTCCGCTCATGGTCATGGCCAGCACCGACACCACGTCCCCACAGAAACGCTGCCAAACGCAAACAACATTAGAACGGAAATGGCAAAAACAAAAGAGTGCACATGCATGAATTTCATACTTTCCTGGCGTCAACACAGTGGAGCCTCACCTTGTTCTCTCCGGGAGCCATGCCCTCGTAGATCTCTTTCAGCTTGCCATAGTGTGGGCGCAGGAATTTGAGGGGCTTGGGCACCGAGGTCATGGAGGTGGTCGAGGAGCGGATTAGTCTGCGCAGCTCTTCCAACGCCGGGTGGTGCAGCTCTGTGTTCTTCTCCTGCAAATGTGTCGAATAGTGAGGGTTTATTTTCTGCCTTGTAAGGGCATTTACACCCCGACACACAAGAGATGTTGTATAATAATAAAGTAATACTTACACCCAGTCTCTCCACCATCATCTCCAGGTCCTCTTGTAACTGCTTGTCTTCTTCTGACTGAGAGGTAGTGAAGAAAACAACATCAGCTGTTATTAATGAAAGTTTAAAAATGGAAAATAAAGAAGAATGTATTTGTTGAGGCTTCCTCTGGTCTTGAAAATGGAGAGAGGTGACCATAGTTTTGGTTGATAACATTGATGACAATGATCATGTTTACTTGCTAACTGCCTTCTTGAAAATATGCATCAACATTGCCAACTACTGCTGATGCTGCCTAGCACACTGTAATGTTCAGATTACTTGCTGCAAGACAAAGTAGAGCTGCTGTAAATAGCTTATAAATTAAATAGTATTCCCTTATAACACTTGAATTTCACCATTTGATACCAGTTCACTCTGCTACCTTTAAATCCACTGTTTTATATGCATCATGATGGCGACATGCTAACCAATTACAAATGTTTAAATGTTACATATGTTTGCACTAAATTCCACATGTACCATCTAATAACCGGAACAAAATAACCTGACACTTGCTAATTGATAAGACAACAAACCTTACAAGCTAATCTGACACTTCAGACCGTTGTAACAGCTAGAATAAGTGTTATTATAATGTATATTAGTGTGGGAGAGCTCAGCTTAGCTGCTGCCATACCTTTATACATAAAGGTCATACAGCACGATGCCCAATGTTTATCCCGACTATAGCAACTCAGGGAGCAAAGTCAGTCTGCCCCAGGGCAGCTGTGGCTACAGACGTAGCTTACCATCACCGGTATGACGGGGCGAATGGTGTGCATGGAACCTTGTAAAGCGTCTCTGAGTACTTAGAAAAGCGCTATATAAAATAAAGGATTATTATTATTATTATTAAAGCTAACAGCGATGACAACCAGCAAGCTAACGTTAGCTTATAGGCTAGGCTAACGTTAGCTACCTTCGACGAGTTTGATCCGTACGACTTTTTTAAGGACCACGGGAATTTTTAACAAATCAAAGACAGATTGGTTTCCATGACACATTATTTTTTTCAATTAATAACAGTTTGTCAGTGATGTATTCTGAAGTGACAATGACTTCGGCCTTCTCCAACCATGTTGTCAAAGCGGCAGTGACTAAGGCAAAAAATAACACCTCTGGCTCCGGTAACGTTAGCTAGTTAGCCCCCAAAATACCCCCCAAATTACCAATTCTTGCTCCTCTTTCTTCTCCTTCCCTGAGGACTTTCCTTTTTCCTTTCCCTTCTCCTTCTCATCGGTCTTCTCGGCCTGCTTATTCTCTTTGTTTTTTGCCTCCTCCATAGTTGCGGCTCTATGAACTATCGGCTAGCAAACGGAACTGAGGATGACTGCTGTGCTTCTTCTTCTTCTTCTTCTTCTTCTTCTTCTTCTTCAGGGTGGAAAACGTTGTTGTCTTTTTCACTTTACCGCCCTCTGCTGGTGGTGGTGTGGAACTGTTTGTACGTGGGTAGTTAATTGCCTGCGTAAAACACGGGAACTTTGAGCGACACCTTCGCGGTTAAATATATTAATATACATTGTTTCGTTTAACGTTAAAAATAGTTCAAAGCCCCCAGGAAAACTCGGTTTTTGGAGTTGCTGATTACGCATCCACGTTTTGGGTGATATATTTTAGGCCATACGGTAATGTCACATCAAAACATTCAACAAAAACAGTGTCGATCGATTCATTATAAAAAAAATGAAATACATAGTTATAGTCTGATTCGTTTTTAACTTTAAAAAAAACATAAATGGAGAAAATATCCTATAAATATCACCTGTGGTATGTGGAAATGACATTAAAGGCATTTCTCCCACGTTTTTGCGAGTCATTTAAAGTAGCAACATATCTGATCACATGATCACAAGGAACTGAATCACATGCCCCCTGACTGCTTCCTCGTTTCTGTTGTTTAACAACAAACGACATGGCTTTTCATGGGTCAGGGTCGCTTCTCCCTAACGTAGCTTTACTTGTATTGTTGTCTGTGTTTGTTGACGGGGAGGGACAGTACGGGCGCTTCAGGAGGTTTCAGCATTACTCCAGCCTGAGGACTGTGTTCGACGAGCAGTGGTTCACTCAGAGACTGGATCACTTCAATGGTGCAGACAGCAGAGTGTGGAAGCAGGTGAGTCTGGTCTGTTTCTCATGCAGAGAAAAAACTGGTCTGTGTACATATGGTGCAAAAATAAGTCACGAACTTATTGTCTCATAAATATCTCAATTCATGTTGATTTCTTTTGACTGGATGACTATGAAACACTCGAGTTGTGCTTCAGGAGAGAAGGCGGACTCTTTTAATATAACATGTTATTTTCTAATTTGATTCATTATTTGACCACTGCAGCTGCATCTGTGTCTGTAGGTTTTTTTTACACTGTAAACATCTCTCTATCTATCTCTCTCTCTCTCTCTCTCGCTCTCTCTCTCTCTCTCTCTCTCTCTCTCTCTCTCTCTCTCTCTCTCTCTGTCTCTGTCTCTGTCTCTGGCTCTCTCTCTCTCTCTCTCTCTCTCTCTCTCTCTCCTTCACCTCGTCTCTCTCTCTCTCTCTCTCTCTCTCTCTCTCTCTCTCTCTCTCTCTCTCTCTCTCTCTCTCTCTCTCTCTCTCCTTCACCTCGTCTCTCTCTCTCTCTCCTTCACTTCCTCTCTCTCTCTCTCTCTCTCTCTCTCTCTCTCTCTCCTTCACCTCGTCTCTCTCTCTCTCTCCTTCACTTCCTCTCTCTCTCTCTCTCTCTCTCTCTCTCTCCTTCACCTCGTCTCTCTCTCTCCCTCTCTCTCTCTCTCTCTCTCCTTCACTTCCTCTCGCTCTCTCTCTCTCTCTCTCTCTCCTTCACCTCGTCTCTCTCTCTCTCTCTCTCTCTCTCTCTCTCTCTCTGAGCGGAAGCAGGTGTGCGGAGCTGCGGGAGCGGAGATTTTGAGAGCGAAATTTAACGTGTTTTTCGGCATTTTTTCTTCGTTGGGTAATGTTGGGGATGAGAGTGTAGTGTAGTGTGAAGGGTTCACGGGGGTTGTGTGCACTTTTAGGGTCTTTGTTTGGGGGTGTTTGTAGCCGATCAGCGCGAGCTGTCGGCGGCTAGGCGCCGCCATGGGCCTCATTGATTTGACCAGGAAGCACGGGGTGAGGATCCCGCCGCTGTTCGGGTGTTCGGTGGAGCAGATCAGTCTGGCAGTAGGTGATCTTGTCGGCCACAGCTGCGTGAAGTCCGCAGCACGGATGAACAGCAATGTGGTCGTATTTTTAGACAGCTTAGAAGCTGCGGAACTGGTGTCGGACAACGGGGTGGAGGTGGGCGAGCTTTTCCTACCCGCTTACGCTCTCAGCTCACCGGCAGTACAAGTCACCGTATCGAACGTTCCTCCGTTCATTAGGAACGATGACATCGTCAGAGAGCTGGCCAAACACGGGAAGGTGGTGTCTCCGGTTAGGAGAATGTCCTCGGGGTTTAAGTCCCCGCTGTTACGGCACGTAGTGTCTCACAGGAGACAGGTCCGCATGATCCCCAGCAACAGGAGCAGGGAGGTGAACCTCGTGTTCAAAATCACTGTCGAGGACTTTGACTATGTCATTTTTGCGAAGACTGATGATTTTAAATGTTACAGCTGTGGGAAAGAAGGGCATATGAGCAGAGAGTGTCCTGGGCAAACCGGTTCTCATGAAGACCAGAACCAGAAAGGCACTGAGGAGGAGGGCAGAGGGGACAAGCAGGATGGACATGAGGGAACAAGTGGAGCTCAGGAGGCGAGGATGGAGGAGACAAGTGTGGGGGAGGAGACGGGTGCGGCCCAGGAGGTGATGGTGGAGGAGACGGGTGCGGCCCAGGAGGCGAGGAGGGAGGAGACAAGTGTGGCCCAGGAGGTGAGGGTGGAGGAGACGGGTGCGGCCCAGGAGGTGAGGGGGGAGGGGACGGGGGTGGCACAAGAGGTGAGGGTGGAGGAGACGAGTGGGCTGCAGGGAGTGAGGAAGAGTACTGGAGGACAGGTGGAGGAAGGTAGTGAGGTAGATATGGAGGAAGACGAGGAGCGTCTCAAGGTTACTCGGCCGAAGAGAAAGAAGGGGGACAATCGTGGACACTCACAGGCCAAAAAAGTGGCGATGACAGGAAGTGTAGGTGCTGCTGAGCGTGAGCCCAGTCTGGAGACGGACTCTGAATCCAGTCCGGAGAAAGATGCTGAATCCAGTCTGGAGGAAGACGCTGAACCCGGTTTGGAGACAGACGCTGCTGCTGAAAGTGGGCCCTCTAAACATGAGGCCGACAGCCGTAAGGACTCGGAAGGATACAGTGTGGAGGAGATACAGGAGTATCTGAAGAAGAGCAAGAACGTGAAAGGAGCCAGAGTGGAGGACTACCTCTCTGACACGGAGAAGCTCTCCAGCTCGGCCAGATCGCACATGAGGAGCAAGGACAGAGGAGGCCTCACGAAGCAGGAAGGATACAGACTAAAGAAAATAGTTCAGACAATCAGGAAAGAGACAAACAACGATGGAGTTAAGTGAAGAGACCGGGGCCCACGTCCCCACACCGGCTGTTTCACGGACCGCTGGGGGACGGAGCCAGGACGGGCATCCAGGACGGCACGACCCAGGTCTCAGCAGCATGCTGTGACCCGCTGAGGCCTCAACCGGCGGAGCAGGAGCATCCTGAACTCCTGACTCTACAGATCAGTTTTCGGATCTCGGATTAAGTACAGAGCTGAATGAACTCATCGATTCTTGGACATATTGTGAAAATGCACTCTTTTGTTTGTTTTTTGTTGTGTTTTTGTTGTGAAGTGTTGCTTCTAATCCATTGCCACGGCGACGGTGTTTTGTTTGTTCATATTACTTGAGGAACTCCTGACTCCACAGATCAGTTTTCGGATCTAGGATTAAGTACAGTGCGAAATGAACTCATCGATTCTTGGACATCTTGTGAAAATGCACTCTTTTGTTTGTTTTTTGTTGTGTTTTTGTTGTGAAAAGTTGCTTCTCATCCATTGCCACGGCGACGGGGTTTGGTTTGTTCATATTACTTGAGGAAAGACCAAAAAAAACAGTAAAATAAAGGTTTTCTAAAAATCAAAAAAAATCTCTCTCTCTCTCTCTCTCTCTCTCTCCTTCACTTCCTCTCTCTCTCGCTCTCTCTCTCCTTCACCTCGTCTCTCTCTCTCTCTCTCTCTCTCTCTCTCTCTCTCTCTCTCTCTCTCTCTCCTTCACTTCCTCTCTCTCTCGCTCTCTATCTCTCTCTCCTTCACCTCGTCTCTCTCTCTCTCTCTCTCTCTCTCTCTCTCTCTCTCTCTCTCTCTCTCTATCTGTCTCTGTCTCTGTCTCTCGCTCTCTCCCTCTCTCTCTCTCTCTCTCCTTCACTTCCTCTCTCTCTCTCTCTCTCTCTCTCTCTCTCTCTCTCTCTCTCTCTCTCTCTCTCTCTCTCCTTCACCTCGTCTCTCTCTCTCTCTCTCTCTCTCTCTCTCTCTCTCTCTCTCCTTCACCTCGTCTCTCTCTCTCTCTCTCTCTCTCTGTCTCTGTCTCTGTCTCTGTCTCTCTCCTCTCCAGAGGTACTTTGTGAATGAAGCCTTCTACAAACCGGGGGGTCCGGTGTTTCTGATGATCGGGGGGGAGGGCCCGGCCAATCCGGCCTGGATGCAGAACGGGACCTGGCTCACTTACGCCCAGAAACTCGGAGCGCTCTGCTTGATGCTGGAGCATCGCTTCTACGGAGAGAGTCACCCGACCCCGTGGGTTTCAACCTTTGCTGATTTCCAGACATTTACAATTCTCCACCTTGTATGACGTTCTATTCACTCCGAAGTCCAGTTTTAGATCCGTTTATTTAAACTCTTTGGGCAGGCAGGTGCCAGACAGGCTATTAAATAACAGCAACAAGGTCCAACAAACACAAAACCTTTGATTCTAGAGGACAATAGTTCTTAATTTTCACAGTTTACGTCTATTTTGGGGTCATGCAGGGGCAGTAAAACAGGACAAATACAAACAATACATACAAAATGCAACCAAGTGGATCTACTTTAGTCTGCGCCAAAGAAAAACAAGCTATAGCTGCAAACTTATATGTTTATATGTTGGACTGGAGAGAAACGTCTTTTCAACTCCTCTGTATGTTCGGTACATATTGTGGAATTGACAATAACGCAAACAATACATGAAGAACTCTTTACGTTTTTTAGAGCTTTCAGCAACTCTGGTTCCACAACAGTGCGGGGTCAAAAATAACCATTGTGAAACCCGCTTCATGAGTGTGTTGATGCCGGTGTAGCTGCTGTGCCACCAGATGGCAGCCCTGCATTCTAAAGAACGTCTCCGTGGCTCCCTGCTGGTGTTTGGGTCTGGCCCCCAACATACAGAGAGGAAATGTTGACCCCCTTATGAGCCAGCTGGCAGCCTCATGTCCTCAGGTGGGGCTCTTCTGGCTGTTCCAAAGTCGAGGCTGAAAAGTAAAAGGTGATCGAGCTTTTGTCATCGGGACCCCTCGTCTTTGGAGCGAGCTGCCTGCAGAGACAAAGCTCTCAGAATGAGTCATCTCTTTTAAATCACTTCTTAAAACACACGTTTACAGACTTTTTTTATGTGAAGTCGTCACTTTACTGCTTTATTGTTATTTGTTGATTTTACTAAATCATTGAACTAAATTATTTTATTTTATTTATTCTTCTTCTTTTCATCTGTTGTCCTGTTTTAGCCGGGTTAAACTATTTCCTCAGTTGTGTTGCTTTGCTGGCCTCACTGTTTCTGTTGTTTTTATTGCTTTGTTTTTGCTGCTTTGTAAACTCTGTGTTTAAAGCAGCTTTATAAATAAAGTTATTATTATTCAGTGTCTGTCCAGGCTGAATGTTGGGACGCTCAATCAAAACGACAGTATTGTGCTCACGCCTCCCTCTCATCTCTCTGTTTCAGTGATCTCAGCACAGACAGCCTGCGTTTCCTGAGCAGTCGCCAGGCTCTGGCCGACCTGGCTCACTTCCGCGCCGTGACGGCGGAGACGCGGGGGCTGGCCGGCAGGAAGTGGGTGGCGTTCGGCGGGTCGTACCCGGGTTCTCTCGCCGCCTGGTTCAGGCTCAAGTACCCTCACCTGGTCCACGCCTCCGTGGCCACCAGTGCACCTGTTCACGCCACGGTCAACTTCCCAGGTATTAAGACACACACACACACACACACACACACACTTTGCATTCTCATCTTGTAAAGACACATGTGCTACTCATTGTTTGGATGGTCGACCAAACTCCATTCAAAAAACAGTGAATGTAAATTTGCTGTCAGGAAATGAACTGCACACTTCTGAATCAGAAACGAAGTTTGCACATCGTGATTGGTGCATGACAATAAACACAGTGCAACAGTATATTATTTACAATGTAATGTGATGAACAAACAAATTGAGAGGATGTGAAAATAAGTCTGTTGTTAAAGTTTCGAGTGTATCTAAGGCGACTTTGGACGCAACACACAATGCAGCAAACAACCGTTATTTAAAGGAAGAGACATTTGAGCTCCTGTAGCAACATCTCTGCAGAAAGCATCGAGCGTTGCGTTAAAAAAGACTTTTAATTCCCCACGTCTCGCTCCGTGTCTCGGGAAGTTTCGAGTCCCCGAGCGATGAGGAAAGCTTTCGCTCTCTATCTGTGTTGTGTTTGGCCCGAGCTCGTTGTTTTCCTGCAGGAAAGGCTGCGGGGCGGGAATGGAGGTCAGAGTGGCTTTGAATGTGGACCTGCACCGTCTCTCCCACACACACACTCCCACACACACACACTCCCACACACACACACTCCCACACACACACTCCCACATACACACACTCCCACACACACACACTCCCACATACACACACACACACAGCGGCGTTATCTTGAAGACACCATTGCACACAGTCGCTCTGACTTCTATCAACCATCCGAGACAGAAAACATGTGGGTTTGCTCTGACGTATCTGTTTATTATTTCCCAGAAACAACACTGCACTCAGTCAGCATTACGACCAGCGAGAGGCTGTGTTTTCACTCTCAGATTTGGTAATGTGGAGCTTCTCCTCTGTTTCATGAACTGTGAAATTCACTTCTCGACCTCACCGAGACCTCTTTCAAATAAACACTTTCACGAGGACTTGACGAGAACCGGGTTCCCTCTGAAGATTAAGTGGTGCTTGTTGCAGCGCCTCAAAAATAGCCCTGTGTGTGTGTTTGATTGTCTTTAAGTGCCCGCCCTCCCCTCTGTCTTTATGTTCTATGTGCCAGAGTACTTGGAGGTTGTGTGGCGCTCGCTGGCCTCGGAGAACGCAGAGTGCCCCGTCACGGTGAAACAGGCTTCGAGTGCCCTCGTGGAGCGCCTGAAGGACCCCAAGACCTACGACAACATCACCAAAGACTTCAAGTACGCTGTCGAAACTCTTTGTAGACGGTTCAAAATAGCAGAGTTTGAGCTGACCAAGGCCTCGGATGAAGTACGTCATCTTAAAAGATCAGGGAGACGAATAATAAATCATGATCTCTATGAATTATAAGATCATTTCTCTTTTTATCTGGTAAAGGGGGAATGATGATGGGAATGTGCATGTGAAGAACGACGGGATAATTCAGCTTCAATGCAATGCATCCTGGTACATGTAGGCACTGGCGACGAGGCTTCACGAGCTCCACTTTCTCTGTCAATACAGCTCCGTGTTACATTGTTTTCTTAATTTTCTTCCAAGATTTTCACTTTCAGCTTGTCTCAGCCGGCCTTGTGCTCCGTCTACAGTCGTTGTGTGGTTCTCTGGTGGTGTTCTGCATATTTTAGGTTGACATAGCGACTGTAAGTCAACATGGTCTGTTATACTGCTGCAGTTATTCTCACACTGCTAGTTACTGTCTTGGAGACACACCAAAGCCTCGACTTTGTGTCTGACCACATGGAACATCTTTTTTGCAGACGTGTCCTCGTGCAGACACAGAGGCTTGTCCAGCTTCTAAACCACAATGCCTCAGAGGATGCACCACTTGCGTCACGATTTCATCGAGAAGGAAGAATCACGCGCACATGAATGGTTTCTAACATTAGCATGACTCGACATGTTGCCCAAACAAGGCCAGACAGACAGTCAAAGTCTTTTTACCGCTTCAGTCTTTCACACAAAAGCCCTCATTTCAACCTACACTCCCAAAGTCAGTGGGGTTCATCCTCTGGGGACCATGATTGCCTGTACAAAATGTTTTGTCATTCCATCCAATGTTTGCTGAGATGTTTCAGTTTGGACCAAAGTGGTGGACTGACCAACGAACACTTCTCTCCCCAGAGCCACGAACAAAGTTGGTCTTCCCGTGTTTGGAGAGATAAGTTGTAACTGTGTGGACGGAGGTAAACACCATCCACCCACATCCGTGGTTCAACACATCCTCTGAAGGAGTGCGTCTGCTTTGTGGAGCTGGTTTTTCGTACATAAGAAGCTCCAAACACTGGCTGGTTTATTGAAACAGCCTGAGGCTTTATTTCCTGAGAACACAGGAAAAGAGAAACAATAACTCAATGCACTGTACAACTGCCAATGCTTTGGTCTGACTTCCCTCCCATGTCCCCCTCTGCCCCCCCCCCTACCCCACCTCCTCCTTCACCTCCTCCTTCATCTCCCTCCTTACTCCCTTTGCATCCTCTCATCCGTCTTCCTCCTCCTCCTCCTCCCCCCTCCAGCTTGTGTTCCAAACTGCAGATCCAGACAGAGATGGACTCTGCCTACTTCCTGGAAACGCTGGCTGGCAACTTCATGGATGTGGTCCAGTACAATGAAGACAACAGGGGGTTTGAGGTGAGAGTAGACACAAAAACCTGGATTTTGGGGGCAGATACTCTCTTTTAGATTTGGTTGTTTTCATGCCAAAATAAGTGCTCATTGCTCACACCAGCTCCAGACATTGAACTCCTTTATTGCATCTTTACTTCCTGTGAAACGGAACTTCTTGCTTCCAGTCTTTCAGGCTCTTCTTTCAAAGGATCATTTCCAATAAAGCCCCTTTCTCCCTAATCATGCTGATAAATTCTAGCCAACATGTCATCAATTGTGAGATAAATCTATCGCTACGATCTCTCCACAATTTAATATTCATTGACTGACATGACCAGAGAAATATGATGGGGGGGGAAATTCCAGGATGAAAGTTGCTGAAACTGACATTTTTACACAGACGGACCAGAGAAGTTATTCCAGTATAATTCACTGAATCCCCTGTTATACAAACAATATATCAGATCTGACATGATTCATGCATGTGGGACTGAGAGGGCAGAGCTTTTATCCAGCCTTGGTTGAGTGGAAGGCAGCTATGAGGTGTAGGAGGGCTGCAGACAGCCCCAGCAGTACACTGGAACATAAGAAACGCTGCATTGTTGAGCAGCCGGCGGCCCTGGGATACGGCCTCGTAAGAGGGTCTCCACGGCTGCTCCTGGGGCCGCTTGTTGCTCATTTGTCTATCTCTACATTCCTCGTGTGACCTACATACATGATAGGTGAAGAATGACACAGTTTCTGTTTGTTTAGTGCTGCCGGTGCTATGTGCTGATATTGGCTCAGATTGCTCGAACAAGTTGGTAGAAAATCTCCAATGAAGCCAAGTGCCACGACAAAAGTACTGATGAACCTGCATTACAACATTCAGGATCGAGTGTGGACACTAAAGCAACCGGCTGATATCAGATTTTTACTACTTTTTTACGAAGAAGAGGGCCTGAATAAGACGAACAAATTCATAACCAGAAGAATCCACACATGACACGATGTCTGGTTGAGTTCCATGATATTAAGGCCATGACAAGGGAAGGTACAACTGAATCCTTCAGCCCTGAAATGACCATTTGTACGTCGGTTACACACCTTGTGTTACCTTGAATGTCTACACGGCGAACAAAGAATCCACAAACAGAGAAAAGTCTTGATGAACTCCAGTAAATGGAAGCCAGAAAGCTGCACTCAGATTCCCAGATGGTGAGTCAACGGCAGTATAAAACGGACAATGAAAGGTGTTTTGAGAACGTGTGAGTCAAGGAGCACACTCACTCCCATCGCATGATCCTCCTGGCGGAGATAAATATCCATTTACAAGCTTGCACACGACTTTGTGCGGCATAATCCAAGTCTCAGTTCTCCAGTCGTGTGCTCGCGACTTCACAATCGCGTGCATTTTCATGTACAAAGGTGTGCAGAAGTGTGTTACAGTTGAATAGATGCATGTGTGTTTGGGAAGTAGTGAGTAGGGAGCCAGTCACACACCTGATGGATGGTTGGTTAAGTCTCTTTTTCTTCTTCTATGCAGCAAAACCAAGACTTTCAGGAGAAAACAGATGGATATATAGATATCATTCTCAATGTCCCCGAGCTCACACAACAAACAGGTTCTGTCCTCTGGAGTGGAATTAAACCTTCCGATAAAACGAATCATGCAGATTCAAAACTGTGAATCATAATCCGCACTACAATTATGTTGTTCCAGAAGAGGTCTCCGTTGTGGTGCGACGTAGTGCCCACGCATCTCATCAACATGTTTATTGTTATGATCTCTTTCTGAACATCTATTCCCGTTTCTTTTTCCTCCCGTGGTGCTCTGTTTTTACCAGCTCCCCTCCTGTTTTCCTTTCTCATCCCATCCCCTCTCTGTCCCTCCTGGACGTGAGTCCGGTTACCAATAAGCTGAAGAAGTAACAAAAGCCTCTGTGGTCTCTCTGGTTTCCTGTCGCCCCCGAGCTAAAGAGACGCTTCTAAAAGAACTGAGAGGAGTCCACGGCGCATAGCCCGGACCCGCCGCAGCCAACGGCTCTGCCTCGCTCACACAAAGGGCCGCGTATGGAGCGAACCAGCAGCTTTTAGGTACCGCTGAGGAATTTGGGAAAGGACTGAGGAACCGAGGGTGTAACTCAATCAGAAGAGGCCGAGCGGTGGCTTCACAGTTGAGGGGTTATCAATGGGGGGCTTTATAGAATACGGAAAGGGCGTTATGTAACGTCGTGGAACAAGTTCCTCTCTTTACACACAGGAGGTGCGGAGAGGTGCAGGGATGCATTTATAGTTCTTGAGGCTCTCCTTCTGCACGTGGGAACAACTGACCACCGCCAACTGTTTCACTCCTCCAACCCTCAGTCCAGCATCATGCACATTTATACCTGGCATTGCATTGTGGGTTGTTGTACAGGCAAGGGATCATTCAATTGTTCAATTATTCATAAGTCCAAAAGCTGCTGTCTGCAACAGTTGTTGGGCCTTTTGATTTTGATATTCATCTCATGCATTCTGTGCAAATGTCACCAGTTCATTTGTTGTTTTTATGCACAATTTATTGGACGGGGTACACAAATACTCTTTTGTATAAATAAGTAAATTAAATAAATACAGGTCGAAAATCAGAATAAAAAATAAAGTCTCCACAAAGTTCAGAAATTAACTTTAATTGTGTCGGCATCTTGGTAGCCGGGATCGATCTATCTCTCTCGCTCTCCCTCTCTCTCCCTCCCTCCCTCCCTCCCTCTATCGATCTATCTCTCGCTTTATCTATCTATCCCCCTCTCCCTCACTCACTCACTCTCTCTCTCTCTCTCTCTCTCACTCCCTCTCTATCTCTCTCTCTCTCTCCCTCTATCTCTCCCTCTCTCTCTCACTCCCTCTCTCGCTCTCTCTCTCACTCCCTCTATCTATCTCTCTCTCTCTCTCCCTCTATCTCTCCCTCTCTCTCTCACTCCCTCTCTCTATCTCTCTCTCCCTCTATCTCTCCCTCTCTCTCTCTCACTCCCTCTATCTATCTCTCTCTCTCTCCCTCTATCTCTCCCTCTCTCTCTCTCTCGCTCTCTCTCTCTCTCCCTCTATCTATCTCTCTCTCTCTCTCCCTCTATCTCTCTCTCTCTCGCTCCCTCTCTCTCTCCCTCTCTCGCTCCCTCTATCTCTCTCTCCCTCCCGTCTCGCTCCCTCTCGCCCTCTCTCTCTCTCCCTCTCTCTCGCTCACTCCCTCTCTCTATCTCTCGCTCTCTCTATCTCTCTCTCTCCCTCCCGTCTCGCTCTCTCGCTCCCTCTCTCTCTCGCCCTCCCTCTCTCTCCCTCTCTCTCTCCTCTGGCCCTCACGCTGGACTTTTGAGGGTGACGGGTTCCCAGCTTCAGTTTCATGAGCTGGAACAGGAAGTGGTCTCTTAAAAAGCCACTTTGGATTTGTCTGCATTAAAAACTCCCTCGACATGAAACCCACAACACAAGCCGGGTCCCTTTGGTGCACTCTTTCACTCTCACGTATATGTCACAAGTTCACGTCTCCTTTCACAATAAAAGCCCAAGCAGCAGAAAAAGACCATTCATCATGAGATCAAATTTACACTCCTGATGAGACATCATCTCAACTCATTTGCTTTCTTCTTCTTCTTCTTCTTTAGGGCGTGACGGGCACCAACATCACCATCAAGGTGCTGTGCAGCGTGATGGGCGACACCTCGCTCGGCGATCCCTACGCCCGCTACGCTGCCGTGGCCCGCCTCATGATGGACACCTTCTCCATCAAATGCGTGAACATCAGCTACAAAAGCTACCTCGGAGACATGACGGACACATCTTGGAACGGGCCGGCCGCAGGGGGAGGTGGGTATTTACTGGGAAGGGCTGTCTGTGTGTATGTGCAGACGTGGTTATTTAAAAATGTCACCAGCTATGTTTTACATACTTGGGGCCAGTTTGTTGGCAGGCTGGTGTGTTTTCGGTTGAATAACAGAGACAGTGTGATGTCACATTGACATTTTTCCACCGTTGTCTAACAGTAATGCATAATACAGGAGCAATCAGCTGCAGTAGAAGGTAGAACAAACACCAGAAGCCTCAGTGGACCAGAATAAAACACAGCAACGAGACCGGTTACGTGTGCAGTTTGGGATGCGGTCACAGTCATGACGAAGCAAAAACCATTCCTGGGTGTTCTCGGAAGGCTCCTTTTAGGATATGAAAAAATAAACAAGGCAATTTCTGGCTCAGCAGATCCATCAAACAATGTAATTACATCACGTAACTCCTAAAAAACAGTCCTGGAACGATGTGGAAATCCCAAAATAATAATGCACTCTTTCCTCTCTTCATTTGGGCTGAATAACGAACAAAGTGAATACAAACAAAGCGTCATCTTCACCTGCTCTGTGCTAGTTAGTGCATTGGTTTATACAAACCAACTGATTCTGCTGGCTAACGGGTCATTTGTGTTTGTGTGTGTTCAGGGAGACAGTGGGTCTACCAGACCTGCACTGAATTTGGATTCTACCAGAGCACCGACTCGCCCAACCAACCGTTCACGGGCTTCCCTCTCGTGTGAGCACACCGCACATCGCCTCTCTCTGCCTAACAAACGTCCGTTTTCACCGCCGCTCTCGCCGTTCCCTTCTAGGTATCACGTGAAACAGTGTGCAGACTTCTTCAACGTCAGCGCCGAGCAGCTGGCGGAGGCCGTGGCTCAGACCAACGAGTATTACGGCGGCTACGACATCCGCTCCACCAGAATCGTTCTGCCCAACGGCTCCATTGACCCGTGGCACGCATTGGGAGTCACTCGGGACATCACACCCGACCTGCCCGCTGTTTTCATCAAAGGTGAGAAAGCAGGGTGACGTTATACTGTCTTCTAGAAATAAGATTTTAAAATGTATGAGTCAAAACGTCTTTGTGTTAAAGGTCAATTTCACTTTCCCCCTTTCACTACTTGTTGAAACAGAGTTCCCAATTGGTCCGTTTATTATTTTACAACGTTGACGTCAGTAGAATGAGATTTAAGTAGAACACTCATCCAAGATCATGCACAGAAGATATCTGATTCCAGTCCAGTTGTCTCTGTTCTTCTTTGTGTGTCGTCATCATCGGGTGTCGTATTGGTAGACAGTCCTTTGACGACAGTTTATCATTAATAAGCATTTGAGGAACTTTTAAAATCATTTATTTTTGTCTGAAATGCGTTGAGTCACCCGAGTTAACTGAAGACTGGATTTCATTTGTGACTGCTTCACGTTACAGAAGCCAAGCAACGGTTTCAGCATCGAACAATGGCTCACTTGTTCAATTCTAACTTCATTAGGTGGATAATTGCTCTCAGAAAATCTCCGTTTGACTGCTTTTCTTACATTTATACATATATATGTTGTTCTCTCTGATCCAGGAACGGCTCACTGTGCCAACATGTACCCTGCCAGGAGCCAGGATCTCCCCCAGCTGGCTCTGGCCCGGGATCACGTCTTCCTACTCCTCCAGAGGTGGCTGAAGTGAAATGACTGACAGCCGAAGAGGCCAATGGACGGCTCGGCAAGACAAACGCATTTTAACTTCTGTCCACATGGTCGACACTGCTGAGTGAGACTGCTTCTTTTACTGCCACGCTCATGAATCTGCATGAAAAGGCATTTTACACAAGCGTCGGATGGTACAAAGTTCAGCTGTTTTAAACGAATAAATGACTGTCGGGGCTTTTTTCTCTCTCATTTTCAGTTTCATTTTGCGTCAACATTACAAAGGTTATATATATATATATATATAAGATAGTGCACTCCTGGGCAGAGAAAGATAGCTCAGTTGAATGAATTGTTTAAGGAGGTTTAACTTCACATTAACTGACTGTTTGAACTATTTAACTGAAGAACAACGAGTCCAGAAATACTTCATCACACTCAACCATTTCATTTCGCAGGAACAATTTCATAAGTACTGGGGAAAAAAGAAACTTGTGTAAGTCTGTGAAATTAAAATGTTTCCCATCATAGCATATCAACATCATTTCCCTTTCACTGGAGCATTTGAAGGCTCCACAACACACTGAGAATCGTGTTTGAACAGGCAGCAATGAAACAAAAAGGAAACACTTTGCTGCAGAGAATTCGGCCAGAATTGTCTCTGGAGTTCATGTGTTTGCACGAGATCTGCGTGTCGCACAAACACGTACACATCTGGTCGCGCTCGTCAAACAAGTTTAGTCTTGTTGGTCTTGTTTGATGATAAGAGCGCAGCTACAATGCTGTCTGGGCTGCTCAACAGGAGCATGAGATCGCCAGCAGGACCCAGAGATGGCGTGTAACTGTTTGGGAAACTGTGTAATCGGGACGACATATTGCAATGTTTTCGTCTTTTGTCTTGGATTCGGTTTAAAAGCAGAGTCTGCATGATAAGAACAGAAGTGGCCTCGCATGACACGCTTGTATTAGACAGCTGTGTGTTCAATAAGCACCTCCAAAACACAGACACAGTGACCCCACTTTGCTTAACGCTGTTTGTTTTCACAGTCAGTTCCGTCTCTGCATCTCAGCTGCAAGAACCCCACTCCAACACACGTACCACACCCCCCCCCCCCCCAAAATCTGTAGACCAAAAACCCTGCTCTGAATTCAGCCATCGGTGTCTCATGGCATCCAGTCCACAAAGTATACATGTGAAATATATATTATTATGAAGTCTTTGTGAAGGCAAACGTTTACGATGCTTTACTCATCATTGCCCATGCACCCTCATTTAATCCCCCTGTAATTCAAATCCCCATGCACCTCCTCTTCAGCCTCTTTGGCTGCAGCAGGGGCGTAATTGAGCTTCAGCCTCTTTGCGTGTGTGTGTGTGTCGCCACCCAACTGTGTCACCTCACCAGACAGAAAAGCATCAGGTGATCCTTTGTGAATGGTCACTTGGTTATGTAAATATAAAATCACATACAAAATGAATAAGCCCAAACTCTCCTATGAGACGTGTTAATTTAGCAAACTGACTCGTTGTTTTTTTGTTAATGCTCTGTTCTGCAAAGATGTAACATTAAAAACAAAAACAGAACTTGTGTGGATGCTTCTTTATTTTGTGTTGGCACGTGAATGCCTCGTGGTGAAGTCGTAGGTCCTCAGTGATTTTCCATTGAATGTGACTAAACATAACGGAGACGCCTGCTCACATGTTCTTTCTAAACATTTCTCATCATTGTCACTTCCTGGTGTAAACAACGCACAAGTTGTCAGCTGCATCAAGTTGGGCAAAACGTACCGGAAGTGGACGTGGACGTAGAACATTTAACTTTTTATTTGTTTATTTTTACGAAATTAGGAGCAGCAACTCGGTAGAGTACAGCAATACCATATACCAGAATGTAAAATAATATGTTTTGTGTTATAAAAGGACGTGAAGCTGTTTTTGTGTGTCAACGGACAACTATATGGTAATGTTTGGCTTTTATTTTGAAACCTCCCCGGAAGCTGTTAATCAGTTATTTCGTTGCGCTTGACACTAAAACGGAGACACCCGCTTCACGCTCGCTTGTTTTGTTTGAAGGCGGAGTTCGGGGCCAATAAAGTCGTCTCTGAATCACCGGTGGAGCCAGTCGTAGTTCTCACGTTCACCGGATTACAGTGTTTTCGTCATTTAACGTTAACACCGCGGACGAACCTTTCGTTTTATCTCGTTTGGAAAGCGGACTGATACGGTTAACGGTTCACCTGCGGCATTCAAAGTACCGTCTCCAGATCGGTAAGTTAAGGACTCTCGTTTTTTTTAAGGTTATACCTGAACGGTAGACTCAACAAATGTGTAACGTTAGCTGTTCTACAACAACCGAAAAGCTCTTTAAACTAGCTATTTAGTCAAATAATGTGCGTAAAAACACTGCAGAAACCCTGTTGTTTGTGACTTGCAGTGCAGTAGTGCGCTTCACGTTCAGCTGCTTCCTTTGGGCTCTCCAGGTGCATGGTCGAGGGCTAAAATGGCTTTTTAAAAATGAATTTGTGTGAATGCATTCCTGGATGTTTGACGGACACACGACAGTCTCTGGGGGGGAAAAAACAAATGTTTTCAGCTTTTTTTTTGCAAACTTATCCAGCAGTCCTTTAAAATTGTAGGTGTCTCTCGTCTTAACACAATGCTAATTGTATCTGTACGCGTTAACATAGCAGTTTTATCTACAACCACTGCTGATTGCATGGTCATTCAAGGCCAAACTCCACCATTGTTCGTGCAGGAATCTCTATTCACTCAGTCAGAAAGTGAAGTGTTGCTTCGACCTCAAACTAAACTGCGTGTGAAGCCTGTTTCACTGCCATTTCCCAAAGGTTGTGAGGAACAATCTCGGAGATTGAACAGCGAATAAACCAGTCTAACCATTTGCACAGTTCCCACTGGGGAGAAAAACTAAAAAACGCGTGATGACTAGTAAGAACATGTACAATAAATCCCATGGATACAATTTATCCCTCTTTTATAAGCAAGCCTGCAGGCATGTCTCCTGTGGCTGCTTTCATCCTGCGTCAGTGAGTGGGGGTGCAGGCTGACTCATTTCACTAAAATGGTTTCATGAAAGATTTCATTTTAGTCTAGAATTAAAATAACGAAGAACCCAGGCGGTCGTGTTTAGAGCTAATATTTGAGGAAGTGTGACGAGGTGTTAGTCAGATCCTGCAGCACTCTGTAAACATGTGTTCCTTTAAAAAAACAAGCAGAGGGCCATGTGATGATTGAGGAGTCATGAAAGGGATGCCTATTGTGGAATGATGTCTTAAATCTGCAGTTGTTGAAATGCTCATAAAGATGAAATATTGATGAAGCTCAGAGGTTTACCAATGCGTGCTACCAGTAATCTGTCTACTAGAGGAGAAATCAACAAAACATATCTAATATTCTGTGTTCTTCAGCTGCTGCGGAGTTGAAGATGAAGCGCCTCTCGTTACTCTGCCTGTGTGCACTGGCGGCCTTGTACGGCCACAATGGCGCCGCGCTGTCCCAGGCGCCGTCCTACGGCGAGCGGGGCTCTGATCTCGGCATACAGGTGTTCCAGCAAGCGGTCCTCTCCAAGCCTCTGGAGAACGTGGTGCTGTCGCCCCACGGCGTGGCTTCCATCCTCGGGATGCTGCTGCCGGGAGCCCACGGAGAGACTCGCAAGCAAGTCCTCAACGCGCTGCGGTACAAGAAGAACGGTAAGGACTCCTTCTGGGGGTTGGAAGTTGAGCCACCGACCGACTAGAGTTTGGTAGATTTGCTCTTCGTGTGAACTGAAGTCCCTGCAGATCTCAGATGAGCCCTCAAATATTTAGTTTAAAGTTTAAACCTTGTGCAATAATAGGCCCGTACAGGATGTTGAAGAAGCTGCACAAGACCTTGACGGCCAAGTCCAACCAGGACGTCGTGCTGATCGCCAACGCCATGTTCAACCAGGAAGGCTTCCCCATGGAGGAGGCCTTCGTGTCCGCCAACAAAGCCAACTTCCAGTGCACGAGCAGGGCCCTGGACTTCAGCGACTCCCACGGGGCCGCGGAGGAGATCAACGAATGGGTCAGCAATAAGACCAAAGGTAGGAGTCATGGGTGAATGTGGCAGCTGTACACGCGGTATTCATATTGTCAAAGAGCCCCTTGTTGATGCAGGCGTGTATTTGTGTTCAAGTTGTTGAGTGACAGTTGTGTATTAAAGTATGTACATTTCATAAGTTTGAGGGAACAGAAACTAAGACGCTTCATCCGTCGTGAATGTGGCGCTCGATGTGTTGCGACTGGTTGATACAGACTCAGATTTGACGGTTGTGGTCCAAGCTTTCCATTCAGCCTCCCGATGGGGTGCTGAGAGTTGCGTCTTTCTTTCGTGTTCACACATCAAACGCATATTCAACCTGTTGAACTCCTCACAGACAGCCTTGACTTTGTGAAGCGGTCTGATCTGATGCTGCGTTATTACTTTCTCATCTGTGCTGAAGTGAATATGAAAGATTTTTTAAATTTGAATCCAGGTCACATCCCCAGCCTGATCAAAGCAGACATGCTGGACTCGCCTCTGACCCGTCTGGTCGTTGTCAACGCGATCTACTTCAAAGGCCTGTGGAAGTCTCGCTTCCAGCCCGAGAACACCAAGATGAGACCCTTCACCGGGGGCAACGGAGACGTTTACAAAGTCCCCATGATGTCCCAACTGTCCGTCTTCAGCATCGGTGAGTGGAGACGTGTCACTCTGTGTTGGTGATTTTGCTTTTATATCATCTCCTTGCTTTCAAAGAGCCCGTTGATTTATTTATTTATTTATTTATTTATTTATTTATTTATTGAGTGGCATAATTAGAAGGTGCGGTTCTGCTGTAGATGGTTGCCGGATGGATTCAGACTCGTTTGAATTCATTGTCCAGATAAGAAGGTCAGCAATCGGAGCCAGTTGAGAGAAGTCATACGAATGACACTGCAATAAACAAAGTCAAAACATAGTGATATTAAACTCAACATGAAGTTGGTTTTCACGTCTTTAAATAAACTGCATGTCTGAACCGTCCCGACGTGGCTGGAGAAATTGGCAACAAACCGGCCAATCAGAAGCTGCTGTTAAACTCGCAAGACTGCAAATTAAAGATTACATAGTTCTTAATTTAGTTTGTTTTTATGACGCAATCCCAGCAGTTTGACTCATTCGTCGGCTCGTGTTGAGTTGTAGTCACTAATGTGAGTTCAGACTTCCCACATTGGTCGGATGTTTTCACTCCCGTGTGAAACGACGCGCTAGTCACGCTTCTATATTACGCCGAGTCGTCGGAGTGCTGCGGCTAGATTCTCATACAGCGCGAAGCCACGTTCAGCTGTGACACACACACACACACACACACACGTTGGTGTCTTTCTCCAGTGTCACACTGTGTACTTTAGTGTTCATAGTCTCTGCTACACCTATGCCATAAATAGTCTGTAATGGCCCTAAATCACTTGGTTATGGCTTGATGCGGTTATGTTTTATGAATATAATGGCACCGGAAACTGTCACCCACAGAAAAAGCATTTATAGCATAAATACACGCTTCTTTCTTTTTAATCGCACATGTACTGTGGCACTGTGCTTGGCTCAAGTTTCCTCCTCCCCGTCAGCCTGACCTTTTGAAAACGATTAACCCGTAACTCCGCCGCCAGGTATCGCCTCCACGCCTCAGGGACTGAAGTACAAGGTGATTGAGCTGCCGTATCACGGCAACACCGTCACCATGTTGATAGTTCTGCCCTCCGAGGAGGACACGCCCCTCTCCCGCGTCATCCCACACATCAGCGCGGCCGCGGTGCAGGGCTGGTCCAAACTGATGAGCATGAGGAAAGTCCGCCTGCTCATCCCCAAGTGAGTGAGACTCTGACTCGCACCACAGCAGCTCTTCTTTGGCTGAATGCGACAGCAACACTGTGTTTACGTCTGTAGGTTTACTGCTGATGCCGAGGTGGATTTGGAAGCCCCCCTTTCAGCGCTGGGAATAACGAACATGTTCAGTGAGGCCAAAGCCGACTTCAGACACCTCAGTGAGTGAAAGCGACGCGCTGCCTCTTGAGTATTCACAACAGGTTTATCTGGATACGAGGCATCGTTGGCTGTTTCCTGCTCGGAGCCAGTGAGGAGTGAGTTGTGTGTCGCTGCCCGGCGTGAAAAACAAAGTCCCTCCTGTTCTCTTTCTCTGCCCGAGTGATGGAGTGAAAGACGCTCTAAATGGTGGGGTCTAGTGCCACCATGTGGTCTAATCTGTAAAGGAGGTTATTGGATTACTCCAGGGGAAAAAAAGGTTGTTTCTGATGGATGTGAAGCAGGCGAAAAGGCAAAAACACTTTTTTTTTATTTTTTATTTTATTTTTTTGGGCTTGATCTGAACCATGAACTGCAGGTGTAAAAAGCACCGTTCACACATTTAATTCCAAGCAAATCATTTATCGAATTACAATTTCTACTTTCCTCAAAAATTTCCTCAAAATACCACTTGTTGTTGTTCTCAGGTGCTGAGCCTGTTCACGTCTCCAAGGCTCTGCAGAAAGCCAAAATCGTGGTGAATGAAGATGGAACAAAAGCAGCAGCTGCCACTAGTGAGTATTTGTTCTGGGACTTGTAGTTTTGGACAAACATTTTGAGCCCAACACTTATGTTGTTGTTGTTGTCTCTGACGTGGTTTTGTGTTTAGCTGCCATTTTGCTGGCTCGGTCCTCTCCACCCTGGGTTACAGTGGACCGACCTTTCCTCTTCCTCATCAGACATAAGCCAACAGGTACGGTCTAATATTTCCTTTCCCCATCTGGGGTCACCTTTTTAACGCTGTGTGTAGCTCTAACAGACACTGAGTTCTCCCCGTCTCTGTCCCAGGTACCGTCCTCTTCATGGGGCAGATCAACCAGCCTTGAGCTCAACCATCGCTGGCTTATCTGCTGGTAGCGTCGTACGCCAGCATGGGAAATGCGTCTACACTGCCACGCATGAACGAAGACGTGTACACACACACACACACACACTTTGCTGTAGACTTATGTACAGCGTGGACATATGATGTTATTTGTTTTAAATATTGCGTTTTATGTTACACATGTTCTGTAACGCATAACATGCTTTATAAAATGTTTTTGCTGACTACATTTTTCCAGCTGCTTTTAATTTGTTTTATATACTTTTTTGAATTTATTACTTTTTTTTTAAAAGACTGAATGTGAATTGTGTGTTTCTCTCTCCTCTGGAGTCGTATGATCAGTGTATTTATCGTGCCCCTGTCTGCAGTCTGTTCTGTACATCCCATCATGAACGTCTTGCATTCAGCTGCTCCACAATGATTGTGTCCCTCACTGAGGAAGTCTTCTGTTTTCATACTTGCTTCATATTTGATCAAATAAATACACATATTTATAACATCAATGGTTGTGCCTTATTTTGGGTAATAGCAATTATTGTGTTTCCATGTTCAGTTCAGTGGTTGTTGATGGTGCTTCAGAACAATTAATTCCAACTTTATCAAGCAGCTGTTAAATGAGTCGGGTATTTCCCGAAGCGCTCAACCTGTTTCTAAGGAATGTGACTCACCAGTTTGACAATATCACAGTATAGACGGCAGTTTTAAATTACAGCTCTAGAATGTAAAGTTTTACTTCTCAAACTTTAATTCGCAGCTCAAAAATTGGAATTTCCAATTCAAACTCAAGTTTTTATTTTGATTATTTTGAGGGGTTTTTTTCTGAAACTGTCATCCCAATAAAGCCACATTGAATTGTGAAGATGTAGTTCTGGTATGTTAAAGTAGCAATCTTGAAGACTTTCACTTAAACATCTGTTAAGTCACTGTCACTATCGCCGAAGGAAATAACATGAAGGTGTTTTGAGCCTGTGGCCGACTGATGAAAATAAGGATTGGATGACTAGTGTAATGAGGGCTGTAAGAGCAGAAGCACATTAAACAACTGCGTCCTTCAGAGCGGACCGTCTGGTCACATCTGAGCACTGAATCACTGATGCATTTGACAGCTGATGTCTTGTATCAGTACATGTGAGGCTTTTCTGCCCCCGAGACTGTTTCATTTCTTTTCACAGACTTCTTGATGACTCACTTGCATTGTGGTTAATGCGACATTTGGTGAAACTTAAGCTGCGTACCAAACTACATATGTTTTCTTTTAACTTTTAGTACAAAGTAAGTACAGTTTTATGTATAAATTCAATTGGGACATACTACGTCCTCCTGGACCTTCTTGCTCATATGGGCCCAATCCCAGACTTTGAGGCGTGCTCTCGCTACCCATGAGGGTTTAGGACTGTCCCACTGTAGGATCTTTAAATCGCTCTCACGCAGACATGTTGAGCCCTTTATCAACACTTTCCGTGAGTTTGCACTAAATATAAAAACACATGAAAGCAGAGGATATTTATTTTAGACAAACACAATCGTACATTTTATTTTCGCAGCACAGAGCTGTCCCATTCGTATTTACACTGTTTCAAAGCCTTTGCAGCCTCTCACACTCAACCATTGAACAGGTGGCGTCAGCTAAGTCTGAGGGTTCAGGCTTTAAGGCTTTAGGGGGGGCATTGGGTTCGGGTCCTGGTCTTCCGCACAAAGGATTGTGGGTCACAATAGCCAGTAAAGCATGCTGGCTTGCATTCTGCAAAATGCATCCTGGTATTTTTTTGAGCACACTTCATTTGACACACTTTGTAGTTGGGGACATACTCTATCTTTTTTTCTGGCATATTTTAGTTATATTTTAGTTACTGTGGATATTTTTACTTTTTTACTTATTTAATATTCTTTACAGTTTATTCCTTATTTATAATAATACTACATTAAATGTATTCATATTATGTTAAATATGCTGCTGTAATCCTGTAAATGTCTCCGCTGCTGGACTCATAACGAATTATTTTGTCTCTTACGGTTATTGAAACGCACCGTGAATTCTTCGCTCACGCCCCCCATTTCCTGCAGTCATTACGGTAATCCTGATCAGCTGATCGTCGTCCTCCTCCTTTTTTACTGCCGAGTGAGGAGGAAAAACCCGCTGCTGGACACTTATAATATAAACCATGGCGGCGGAGATCCACTCGAGGCCCCAGACCGCAAGACCGATTCTCTTGAACAAGATCGAGGGGCACTCAGACGCTGTCAACGCGGCCGTTCTGATACCAAATGAAGAAGGAGTGATCACGGTCAGCGAGGACAGGTGAGTTGTTTTTGGTCGAGCTGGCTAACGGGAGCAGCTTTGGGCTCCGTCTATTTGCTGGTCACGACAAACTAAGGGGAGTAGCTAGCGGGCTCTGTCTATTTACTGGGCATGACACTCATAATTCTTGGCGCAACCGTAATAGTAAACGGGAATATATATGTTTTTTTATTCTATAATAATGAGCTTTACGACTCAATATCCCTGCACGTAGCGGTATTATGATGATGATGTTGTTGTTGTGGTTGACTTATCGCTAACAAGCTAACTAGCTAGCTAGTATAGTAAACATTACTTTCTCTGCTGCCTTCATGTGCCACTCGTAATCTATAATGTTTAATTCGTCGCAAGGGTTTATAATTAAATGCTTGTAGCTGGACCTTGTTTAAAAGAGTCTTAAATTACTGACGGTGTTTGGTTAGATGAAAACAATCACAACAAAAGGCAAGTTGTTTATTTATTGTATTTTTAAGTTGCTTTGTAATGATTGACAACCAAGCTTCGCATGATTTTAATATGCCCTCGAACGTCACATTTTGACAACTGGGTACAGTACCATTTTCCTTTTTGCATAATCTGACAGACCTCTTCCCTTTGATCTGTGTTAAGGTGTAACAGGGTTCACATCAGTCCACCACTGTCACTGGAAGTGATACCAGGTCCGACATGTTTGGTTACGAAGTGTGTGAAAGAAACAACATCCTCCATTTTATGAAGAAATGTGATGCAGTTCCCATCACACATCTAAAACCCACTTTATAATGAAAAAGGGAAGTTGTGTGGCGATGATGCAGCAGTCTGACGTTCAGATGCGGCTTTCGTTATGTTAACTTTGTGCGTGTCTTTGCAGACATTTTACTGGAATAGAAGTAAAACCTTTAAAAAAAGGTTGACTGAAGCTTATTTTAACTGCAAACTTAATGTGGTTCAAAAACACAACATTCAGAGGATGCTGAAATGCAAAAACACTGCATATACAACAAAGTACTACAAGTTGGTACCGGCCGAAAGTACAGCTTCAGAAACGGTTCAATATTGAACCATCGACGGTGACGTGAATAAAGCTGGTGTTCATGGCTGGAAGGGCATCTGCATAATGCTGCAAAAGTTACCGGCCAGGAACTACAAGCAAAATAATTCAAGCACACTGTTTATACCATGAAATGAATTAACAATCATTCTACCCCTTCATGTGCTGTAATGGGAACAGAACTGAGCATTGTGTGCAAAGAGCATTAGGAGGGCAGGTCTCCCAGACGAGGATTAAACCCAGTCCAAGACTAAGACCCTTCTTTATTTCTATTGAGGAGTGCCTCAGTTTTACATAAATTATAGCTCTAACTTCAGGGTAGGTCCATGCAAACAGTAAGTAACAGATTAAAAATGCACTTGTATAATGAAGAATGACCTCCCTAACATGAAATAAACTACAGAAAGACCTTTGTGAAGACATATGAGAGCGCTTTGAAGGTGACACTTTCAACCTTTTCCCCTCAGAACCATCCGGGTCTGGCTGAAAAGAGACAGCGGCCAGTACTGGCCCAGCATCTACCACACCGTCTCCTGTAAGTAGGCCTTCATACACACATACACACATACACACACACACACACACACACACACACACACACACACACACACACACACACACACACACACACACACACACACACACACACACTCCTCTCTACAACATGGTGTGTGTTGACTCTCCTGCTCATGGTGAATGTCTTCTCTCCTTTCAGCTCCGTGCTCCTGCATGTCGTACCACCACGACAGCAGACGCATCTTCATCGGCCAGGACAATGGAGCTATTGTGGTGAGTGAAGCTGCAGTCTCACCTCAGGGCTCTTTCTGTTGTTCAAATAGTCCCTAAATATACTTTTTTAATCTTAAACCTGCATATCTGGTTTAAGTAAGCTACAATTTCAATATTTGGACCTCCACCAAATGCCTGTGGGGGGTGGAGGGGACAGTTGTTTGATTTGAAACTTTTTGTTTCGTTTCTGTGTTTTCGCTCTAGGAGTTTCTCATCTCTGAAGATTTCAACAAGATGAGCCACGTCAAGACTTATCCAGGTGAGCACACACACACACACACACACACACACACACACACACACACACACACACGCTGAGATTGGGCAGAGACGGGAGATTTATTACATACGTGTGTGTGCGCATTGACGAGGTATTTTAACTATTGCTTACGACTGGAAAAATGGTGATAGACTAAAAAGATGAATAAATTAGACGATTGACAGATTGATAATCAATTAATTGTTAAATTTTTTTTAAAGTGAAAATGGTAAATAACAATCTGTTGTTCTGTCTTCTGTAATGAGAGGGTTTGCTGCGTCTCTTTCATCGTTTTAAAGTGAAACTCTTTATCTTTTTGACTTTTGATGGAACAAAACATCTGAAGACGTCACATCAGGCTCTGGGAAGTCGTGACGGGCATTTAAAACAAATATATTTCACGGACTCGACATAATCTGCAGATCGATTGACAAAGGAAATAATTAGGAGTTGCAGCCCTACTCGTTTCCTCTCATGTCGTATCATTAATACGAACATGTGACCGTATCAGCAGCCCTTCTATCCGCCCCGGTGGAGGATCAGTTGTTGCTTCAGAGGACAAAACAGCACATTAGAATTCTCCATCTGGTTTTTAGCGCTCACAGCTAAATGGAGCAGCAGAAACATGACTCAGCACCAGATCAAACAGGACGTGTGTGTGCACTTCAGAGACAGGGCGGGGCTTAATATCGCCATTAGCCTTTTGGCCGGCGGTGTTGCTTTCAGCGCTGCACACGACCCAATATTGACTTTGTTGTGTTTAGTTTTTATAGCAGCCACTTTGACTAACCCTTAAAACAGCTTCCATATGTTTAGTCTGCTTATATAGTGTTGTCAGAAAAACTTTATTGATCCCCAGTTGGTAATACATACATTCTAATATAGGAATAAAGAAATATAGAAATAAAGGATCATGTAAAATGTAAGTTATTTACCTAATGCTACAATATATTACACAATATATGCAAAGAATACAAGTACAGAACAACGACAAAGAATGAGAAATCTGTGCAAATTGGTGCTACACACACACACACACACACACGCACACACACGGTGTGAATAAGTGAATACAAAATGCTGAGACGTGTTAAATGTAAATGCAAGAATCGTATGAATAAGAATATCTCGGGAACGTACAGTATATCTGCAGGATTAATGGCAAAGTATTCAGAAATATGACCGAGGTGATGGAAATACTTTTGGAAAATGTTTTCCTTTGGTTCAGATGAATGACTCGTTGAAGGAGCAGTAGAGCAGGAAAGACGACTCAGAGAATCATGGACAGACTTTGGTTTGGTGATGAAGCAGCAAGAGACAAAATATGCAAATAATTCTCTCATTAATTAGAAGTAGTGCAGGATAGAATATAAAGTGCTCATGATCTTAAGTAGCACAGAAAGCCTCAGTTCTACTAATTCATCTCACTTTCTTGCACTTGAAGAGGAAAGGAATGACTCATACTTATCAGTGATGCTTTCATCGCTAAATATAGACAGAATATCTTGTCTGATGTAGTACTTATGAGGTAAGTGTAGTACAGTCTCTTCGTCCCGTAGCATGTAATGTTCTCTGTTATCTGTTACAGATGTGCAGCAATGAGTTTAGCCTTTGTTCTCTCTTTGAAGTAGCTTTGAAGTTAGATTTAAATCTATGTGATCTTTGGATTGAGTTTAATAGCTGAATTGTTGCATTAAATTGAGCAGTTATGTTGAGAGTTATGTGTCCTCTTCTTCTGCTCTCCGGCTGGCTACCTGATGCTGGTGCTCATTGAAATCGTGACAAACTACCGAGCCGACGAGATGCAGCAGTGAAGCTTGGTGTTCCTCAGGGAACCTGGTTTAGTCCACTCAAACAGTGAGAACCAGTGATTGAGGCTAGTGATGGAGGCTAGTGATGGAGGCTGGTGATGGAGGCTAGTGATGGAGGCTAGTGATGGAGGCTAGTGATGGAGGCTGGTGATGGAGGCTGGTGATGGAGGCTTGTGATGGAGGCTAGTGATGGAGGCTGGTGATGGAGGCTGGTGATGGAGGCTGGTGATGGAGGCTGGTGATGGAGGCTAGTGATGGAGGCTAGTGATGGAGGCTAGTGATTGAAGCTAGTGATTGAAGCTGGTGATTGAAGCTGGTGATGGAGGCTGGTGATGGAGGCTGGAAACAAGTGCAGCTGTGGTTGAAGACGGGTTTGAAACGGCTGTATTGTCTTTTGAATAATGCATTTTGTCTGTTTCCTTACTTCATATTCATGTTATCAATAGACAAATGTCAATTGGATGATAATCTGACTAATAATTATTACAGAAAATGGTTGTAATAACTTTCTGCTTATAGTGATTCATTTGACATCACAATAAGAGGTTTCCACTGTAAGTAGCATATCAGCACATTAGGTGCATTGATTATCAGGTTTTGCTATTCAATTGACTTATTATCAATAAATCTGTAGCCAGAGTTTTAAACACTACAGTGTTCACCTTTTAGAGGCGATCCACAGATGAAGCATTCAGACGGTCTGAAGGGATTCGTCTTAGTCTGGATTACAGCGACTCTAAGAGGAGCCTCTGCTGGATCAGCACTCACAAAGAGCAAATCAGATGATGGAGCTCATCCATGACGGCTCCGATCTAAAGCCCAGTTCAACGGACGCGTGTGCCTGTTTTTAACACTTTGTGTGTGTGTGTGTGTGTTGCAGCCCACCAGAACCGCGTGTCAGACATGGTGTTCTCTCTGGAGAGTGAGTGGGTGGTGAGCACCGGCCACGACAAGAGTGTGAGCTGGATGTGCACCCAGAGCGGCAGCATGCTGGGGAGGCACTACTTCACGGCCTGGGCCTCCTGCCTACAGTATCCTTCAGTCACTCACTGTGTGTGTGTGTGCGTGTGCGTGTGTGTGTGTGTACATGAGACGATGGGCCCCCACCCGGCCTACAAATGAACATGAGCCACAGATTCAAAGACACATATTTCTGGTAGTTTTGCCTCTCTTTGTTGTTGTGCATCTCTTTGTAGTGGTTTTGTTTCACATCTTGGTCATTTTTAATCTCTTTTTAGTCGTTTTGCATCTTTTTGTACTTGTTTAACATCTCGTTTTGGTCATTTTGTGTTACTGTGTTTGTTTTGTGTCTCTTTTTAGTAGTTTTGTGCCACTTTGACATAACCTGTTTGGGCCCCTTGGACCTGTGCCGAGCGGGCCGGTCTGGTAACCCGTCCATGAGTGTATAAAGGAGTGTGTAGCCGCCGTGTGTCTGTTTCCTCCCTGACTCTCGGCTCAGATACGACCACGAGACGCAGCACGCCTTCGTCGGCGACTACTCTGGTCAGATCACGCTGCTGAAGCTGGAGAAGCAGACGTACTCCACCATCACCACGCTGAAGGGTCACGAAGGTAAAGACGCACCTGAAGAATCGCATTCATCGCTGACGCAGAACTATGAATCGCACACACACACAGCAGAAAAATAACAGATGACCCAGATTCCTCCACATTATGCCAGAGGAAGACATTCAGTACGGCGATACAAAGAAATGAAACTGCTTTTAAACGGCCAAAAAACATTCTGCATAACACAAAAAAGGAGCTTTATAGGCTCTGATGTTTACTTTCCAACTGAGTAGAGCTCTGTTGGCAGGATGTTAGACCGCTTCTCCGCCAGATATCCCATCATTTGGTTTTAGATGATGAAAAATATAATTTCTCATACAGCTGATTCCCACATCTGCTAGTTTGAGTTCTGGCAGCCTTGTTGTTTTAATGCTCATCGAGCCGTTTAAGTGGTCATTTTGAGCCGTTTAGAGGGAAGTCTGGTCATTTTGGGAACCGGATGAATGCATGACTCGGATGAGATTTGCATTTTAAGGGTTCAGTGTATTCGTAGCCGAGAGAAATGGATCCCAGAACAACAATGAGCGGCCAGGACGCAGCACTGTGTGACGCAAACGCCTCCCTGTGTTTCCTCTCCGGGCATTTCTCACACACGAGCTCGTTGAGAGCAGCGGGATGACTCATCATCTCCACCACTATTTAACAAAACATGTTTGTTTTTACCTCCAGACATATTTCTCATATAAAAATATTTTAAAAATACAAATCTTTACAGCGTAACAGTTTGAATGTGCTCCCTCTCTCTTTGATCTGCAGATGTGCCGTCATGATGATGCATCTTAATTGGACTGATAATGAATGCATATTAATGGTGCCGGCCTCAAGCTGTGCACTGCAGGAGTTCCACCTTAATATTTAACGGAAGTTATGATCAAAGAAATAAAAGACCAGAACAGAAAGATCAGACCGCACCTTTTATCTCACTTTGTTCTGTTTTTAACTTTCTTTTGTCTGAGAAATATCCTCCACCTGTAATTAAAGGTGTTTGTTGTGGTCGTATGTAAAGCTTTTGGTTCTTACAGTAAATTATTACCAAATTCACAACTTTGTTTTCATCTTCAATAATAAAAATCAATATTAACGGCTTTGCCAACACCAATAAATTAGTTTGTTTCATGTTTAGATATTAGTTAATTATGACAGCTGATGGAAAATGAAGCTGTAACAGATCCTCCAGCTCCAGGTTTACGGTCTGAGCGTCCTGTAGTTCTCCCAGCCGGCACCAGGTGGAGCCGACTGGGGGGGCCGGACTACAAGCCGTCCCTCATCGGGCTCCTGCAGCACATGTAGCACCACATGTAACAGCTGTGCTTCTTCCTCTGTAGGTAGCATAGCGACCCTGTGGTGGGACCCCGTCCAGAGGCTGCTGTTCTCGGGGGCCGCAGACCACAGCGTCATCATGTGGGACATCGGGGGCCGCAAAGGACGGACGCTACTGCTGCAGGGACACCAGTAAGTCCGTCGCTGTGACGTAGCTCCACCTCCTCTGTGGGGTCCGACGGGTCTCTTTTGCATCTTTTCTTTGGTCCTTGTGCATCTCTTAGAAGTACGTTTGTTTCACTTTGGTTGTAAGAAGTCTGTTTCACTGATTCCTATTTGTCAGATGTTGGGTGCCGGCAGGTCGTTTTTAGTGGGTTTATCAAAGCTCGTTTTTGCTTGAGATGTTCTACCTGTTGTAGTTTAATAAGAGCTGCTAGGACTGAATTACACAGTCAACACATGAAAAACGCCCTGTAGAGCTGCAGAGTCTCTGTGAAAACATTGCCTGATGCTGGTTTAAATTATGAATAAACAGTAATTATTATTACTTTTCTCCCTCAGCGAGCGCGTTCAGGCCGTTCGTTTCCTCCAGTTGACGAGGCAGTTGGTTTCGTGCTCGGCCGACGGAGGCATGGCGGTGTGGAACATGGACACACAGAGAGAAGAGGTCTGCATCACCGTTAGATCTGTAGAGGAACCGGTAGAGGAACCTATAGAGGAACCTGTAGAGGAACCTGTAGAGGAACCTGTAGAGGAACCTGTAGAGGAACCGGTAGAGGAACCGGTAGAGTCTAAATAGTTTTCTCTCCTGTTTGTGACTTAAAGAAAAAGGTTTTGCCAAAGTTCATCTTTCTGTTCTGTTTGTTGTTGTAATACTCATGTCGGCCACAAGAGGCAGACGTGCACCACCACCTCATGTTCTAAATGGGACTAAAAAGCCTTCATGTTTTCTTCCACTTTTAATTTGCACATCTTTGTAACACACAGTTTATGTACCTCGTGGTTAGAGAGCAAAGAGAAATTATGAAAAATGGCAACTTTTTTCAACCCGTTTCACAGATGACAAAAAAGTAAGGAAAGAAAAATATATAAATAAACACAGGAGAGAAAACAACTCAGATCAGACTTTTATTTTCTCACTTTTCCTCTGTTCCGTGAGCATGTGATGATGCAGTCGGGTCAGACGTTGGTAAATACAAGATGTAAAGGTTTACTGGTTTAAATTAGGTAGATATTGTATCTTTTCATTTTCAAATTGTACTACTTTACTTTAAAGTTTCTTTCTTCGATGTTTGTGTAAAATTTCAAACAATTCAGCATCTTACATTGAATTTGAACTGACATGTTTTACAGGCAGCTTCTCTTTACTCTACACACTATTACTTTTAGCACGATGTTCAGTCTGAGAAGTCTTAGTTGTTTCTCCACGTCGGTCTCAGTTCAAAGATGATTTTTGCAGCTCTTTTCTACTTGAGCAGTTGAATTTAGTCGTGTTTAACGGCAGCCTTCGACTGCGCGTGTGTGTCTGCAGGCGCCTCAGTGGTTAGACAGCGACTCGTGTCAGAAGTGCGAGCAGCCGTTCTTCTGGAACATCAAGCAGATGTGGGACACTAAGACCCTGGGGCTCAGACAGGTAGGGGAGTCGGACCAGGATTCTCTTAAAACCCATCAGTCATACTAATGCTACATACATACATATACATATATATATATATATATATATATATGGGTGTGTTTCCTTTCTGTGCAGCATCACTGCAGGAAGTGCGGCAAGGCTGTGTGTGGGAAATGTAGTTCTAAAAGCACCACGTTCCCAATCATGGGCTTCGAGTTCCCGGTGCGGGTGTGTGACGCCTGCTTCGATACCTTCAAAGAAGAAGAGTGAGTAACAGACTCCTCTTAATGTTGTAATAATCACTCACATTATATTCTTATTTTCAGAGGCAGTTCTGATTTAAGTGTGTGTGTGTGTGTCGTGTGCAGTCGGACACCTTTGGCCACGTTCCACGAGGGGAAGCACAACATCGCTCACATGGACATGGACCCATCCAGAGGCCTGATGGTCACCTGTGGAAGCGACCGCATTGTCAAGGTGAACAACAGTTTGTTTATCGCGGCAGCTCGTGAAATACACCACGAAATGCAATCGATTGGTTTCGCGTACAGGGACACGAGTAGTCTGTCTGTCTGTTGATTTTGCGTCGCTCAGGACAAAAATAACGCCGATGTGAAGTCAATTCAGGAGCCGTATTCATGGTGGACACACGGATTACACGCATCCACAGTCGTCCACAGTTTTAAAGTAACGTCGTCCCGGGAAAAAGAAGTCGTTCTTAACGACACACCGGCTTCGTCTCTGCTGTGAGAAATGAACGACTGTCCGTAAACAGGGGTTCAGTCGCTGCGGTAAACTTCACGTTTGTAGATAATGTAGTGAAGTCGTGACACGTTATCACAGAGGAAACAAAGAAGTGAAACGTTTACAGGAACTGTTGCAACATTATCTCTTCTGGCCATCGGGACAGCGTGACCGTGCTGCTTACAAGCCTTAAACATGAATGAACCGCGTTATTGTTCATCCATCATTCTACTAAAATGGTTTGAGGACTTTCTTTGTGGACATTTTTGAGTCTGTTCTTCATTAACACAAAAAAAAAGTTCAAACATCTCGTCCTCTGTTCGAGCGCTTCTGTATCTTGAAGTGCGTTTAGTGTCATGTGATCATTGGTTTACTTTATTTCAACCTTCTATTTGTTTGTTTTGCAATTTGCTTTAAATTATCAGTAAAAAGTCTGAAGAAAACTTACTGAAAGATAAAATATGATAGAACTTTAAGATTGATCAAAGATTACAACAGAAGAATAAGAAACTGTAAAAGTAAAAATATAAGCACACGTATTATAGTGTATAAGAAGTAACACTGACACCTGTGCTAAATAGAAACTCGAATAACAAAGTAATAAGTTGCATTGCACATGATATATTGAAAGTAATGTTGCACAATAGGTGGAGTTGCTCATGATATGGTTGTTGTCGGTGTGCTCTCTAGTGTGCAGTCCTCTCTGTGTTGATGCAGATCTTTGCAGACGGCCCTCTTCTTCATTTCTTCTCGTCCGTTTGTCTCCACAGATCTGGGATGTGACGCAGGTGGTTGGCTGTAGCTTAGCAACAGGCTTCTCTTCACGCTGATTGGCCCGGACCCAACTCCACCCCCTCCTCCGGGCTCCGCCCACTCTTCCAATGTCATGGAAACCCCTTTGTACAGTATCTCTTCTCCCGCCCCCCACCGCCCGCCTCCCCATCACTCCTGGGATCATGTGTGTGTGTGTGTGTGTGTGTGTGTGTGTGGTGTAGCCCAGCCCTCCACATTCCTTTTGCTTCTCAAACATTTAATTTCACTTCCTGTCAGTCCAACATGAAAGTGTGTGTGTGTGTGCATGCATCGTAATGATTTCTCCTATGAGAGGAATGGTATTGATATTAGTGTTTATATTAATATTTCCGATGCTTCTTTGGACGAAAGGTCTTTTCTTTTCCTGATTACCGTTGCGCTGTAAAGTTCACGAAACCGCCGACCTGGCAGTCCTGTACGAACATACACTAGCTTGCTTTATGACTGTGGCCCACTAACTGCATCTTGCTCACTGTAACAGTCATCCATCACGTGTGCGTAGCGCTGCATCGCGTGTATCTCTCACTGATCCAAGCGATCAGCTTTTTTCCGTCTCTTTCCGTTTTGTTTTTCTTTCACTAGTTGGCCTTAAATCGCTCTCAGGAGGTTTTACATCGGTAGGTTGTCACTGGACCGTTATTATTAATGTGGAATCACAACAAAATGGAACAAAAAAAACAATGGAACAGCCTCTTTCCTGAGATATATGAGTCCTGAGGTGCATTTCATGAGTGCGGTCATTCACAGCTTTACAGGTTTGAGTCTCCAACTTAATTTTGGTAACGGTTAAAACTAGAAAGGTGCACTCAGTGTCGTGCATATCTCTGCCAGTTGTGTCTGCAACGGCCACCCGATTGGCTAAAAGAAGCAGCTATGCATGCAGGTAAACGGCTCGAAGTCGTCTCGTAACTTCATACAATCTGGCTTAAACTAAATTAAACCCGCGTCGGCGTGGCGGTGATGTACTCCGCAGCGTGCGTGCCGGTAGTTCCGTTAGCCAAACACACCGTCCAAAACACTGAAAGTGAGATCAGTGCTTCCCTGACTGTGGGCACAGTAGTAGCGGCTGTTAGTTAGTGAGCGAGAAGTCAATCAATGGCAGAATAACACGGGTAATAAAAGGTGTAATGAAAGTCACAGCAAAAGAAAGCGAGAGGTCCTTCGACGTGCAGCCGTAACTCGCCACCCAAAAATATTTGATATTAGCCGCGGACGGACACGGAGGTGCACACTCACTCACGGACACACTGGCGGAGATAACGATGGCACGGCATCACCGCCCCCACTTAGATATGCATCGCTCTCTTTAGAACCCGAGATTCTGATGCATCATGAGAATTACTTTTCATCTCGTAAAAATATAAATATCGCTATTTTTTTTAAATGGCGTAAAATTGGAGAAAGGCACTTAAAACGGTACTCCAAAAACTACAAGTAGCACTAAGTTCCGGCGTGTTGAATGGTGGCGGTATCGATCCGGGGGCTGCCTTACAGAGGAGGACACACTCACGAAGAAGCCTTGTTATCAGTGCTCACGACTTCACGCACCTCGTTCTAAAGCTCGACATGTTTCCTTCCAGCCTGTTTCTGTTTTTCATTATTGCAAATTCTAACTCGCGCTCTTCCCTGAGCGTCCGCGTATCAAGGCTGTCTCACAACGCTCTCCCACCACTGCACTGAATTGCACAACTCGTGGTCTTTTTGTCTTTTTGAATGAAACAAAAAAGCGTATTTTGTAAGGCTTGATTTATAGCTGGATTGGATGTAGCGTCCTTTGTAAATAACAGCCGGCGTCTCCTAATGTTTAGACTCAACGCTCGCCTTATTGTAAGTGGGGGGAGAAAAAAAACTAAATTAGCGTCATAATGTTGGAATTCCTGATTTAAAAATGTAGTCACATTCCAGGTTTTTGATCATGTAGTGTATATTTGTAGTAAAGTATTTATCTATTATCATCAAGTGGTTGTTTACTCTTCTTACTCCACAATGTTTACATGTAATACTTGGGGTTAGACTGAAGGGCTGATGATTCTTCAATCTGTCAGTAGCCAATATTTTTGCATGAATGTTTATTATTTAAATGTAATATTTTTTTATTTCTGTCCTTTTTGTTGTTTTCCTCCAAGAACAAAATTGTGGTGAAGGAACACGTCTGTATTCTGGAAGCTTTGGGATAAAACATTTCTTGAATTACAAAATATATTATTAAAGGGCTATGAATTGACTGGTAATTTAATATATTATATTTAATAAAAGAAAAAAGCTTAAAGGCTCCGTAGAGCTACGTCACTAAAAACACAGTTCATGTTATGTTTTAGTTATTTCATCCAATTCTATGACAAAAATATTGATTTGTTTAATTTGAACTACTTTAAAAGAGTAAATAAAATGTGCACAATGTTGAAGCGCTAACGGTGGATGTATATTTTGGGAGGTTGTTCCTGTAAATTCAGTTTGAAACTCTTTAGCTGCTAAACACACCGCTATGCTAGCCGCTAACTTTGTCTGCAGTTTGGTGACTGTAGACTTTGCAAGCTGGGAAAATGAAACGCGGAGCTAAAATAAGCTGAAAGAAGCTAAAAGAAGCTTTGTAGGGCTGCATACTTGTTTTGGGCCACTTGGTGGCAGCAGAGCAACGCGTAAAGAAACTAACATATTGTCAACGCAACATATTGCCACCTTCTGAGATCACAAGCTGACTTTTTCTTTTTTAAATATGTTAACCAGCTCGCCACTGTCTGTCTGCCATGAAGTTGTAATAAAACGCTGCTTTTTGCTGCTCGATGATGAAAGCGGAAAGTTTGAAACAAAATCAGTAAATTCGAAAATCAGTCATTTGATCCCTGCTTATTAATATAAAAATATTGATTAGTGCATCTTTTCAAAATGTCTTCAAGGCTCTTAATATAGCAGAAACTCTGCGATATTGAAAACACAAACAATTTCTTTCGTCAAACGTGAATATTGGCGAGCTGATCTCAGTCCAACCCTAAGTATCGTACAGCGTCATGGGGGTCTACAGGGTTATTGACGAATGCCACCGAACAATCGGGAACTAAAACTCGTCGTGTGCTATCAGATCGCTGGTCGTGAAATCAGGCTTTCTGGCTCCAGATGAACACGGTTAAAGGTGTGATGGACGGCAGGATGATGAAAGAGAGCTTCAGAGCTGGAGGGAGGGAGGGAGGGAGGGAGGGATAGGTTATAATGTTGTAAATGATTTATTTCCTTTTTTCTTTCAAAAGATTGAGCAGTTTTTGGAGTATTTCTTTTTTTTTTTTTTGCTTTCAAACACTAGACTGGACGACTGCAGGACCTCGGTCCCGTAATCTCAAACTCTGTAAATTGGCTTCCCTTTGGTTTGACCCCCGATGCTTGTAAAACACACTCGGTTTGTTTAATGTGTCTCTCAAAAAAAAAGAAATCACTGTATTTTTTAAATACTTTTGTTGACAATACTGACTTAAGTCTCTGAGCCCTCGAAAGACGGGAGAGAAAAGAATCTATGCTTAATAAAGATATTCTGATATGTTGATTCGACTGTTATTTGAATCGCTTTTTGTTTATTGTGAATCAAAATGCAACTCAGAGCCACAACTAGACACAATCAGTCATTTTCTTTATTCAAGCGGGCATTTACAAGATGAACTCGGTCAGTAAAAGGCTTCTTTTTAAGGCGCTCTGCAGTTATTAGAGTCGTAAATACAGTTTAAGAGCCGTGTTTTAAAAAGGCACAGAGCTAATAGAGAGAGCACTTCAGCCTGAGCTCAACCTGCACAACATCAGGAGCACACCAGTTCCTTCTAGAAATCACTTTGCACGACAGATTGAACCCATAGCTGAGTTATTAATAATAATAATAATAATAATGCAGCCCGTGTGAGTGACTTTGGTCACATCAGATTCCCATCTGATTGACAACTTTCTTAAAGTCACAGTAACAGACTGGTTTGTTTTATGAAGGTGTTCTCTCCATCAGCAGGATAACGTCATTTAAAGGCAGCGTCACTATCAAACACTCGTACAGTTATTTTCTTAAATCCTTATAAAGTTAAATAACAATGTTATGGTGTAAATAGTTCTAAAGCGTTATAGACGTCGCTCATCCCTCCGTTATAGGTGGTTTGGTCTGGGTTTCACAGCATAACTTCACATTCTGTCCCGTTTTATTCCGGCGACCACGGGTAGAGTTAACGCCCTCGTATAGAGCAGGCCTCGCTCGCTGCAGTGCATTAAATCATCGGAGGGATGATCGGTGTGAACAGAAGGTGTTAGTGGTGACTCAGTGGGGCTGAAACGTCTTGGCCAAGTCCTCCAGCAGAGACATTAACTTCTGCTCCTCCAGGGGGGAGCTGTGGGTCCAGGCCAGCGGCAGGTGGGTGGACACCATCTTTCGGTCTGCGGACAAACAAGATGGATGTCAACATGATGACTCCGGTGTGTTTGTGTGTGTGTGTGTGTGTATATATATATAGTTCGAGGTTGAAGTAACATTGATTTCTACCAAAGTAATAAAAGGCCAATCACACGTACAAACATGTCTTCTCAGATTGGTTTAAGGAAACAGTGGATTGGTTTTCAACCCTCGTCCCTAACGGGAACTAATCTAACAAACACAAAGGTCCACAGTTTATTTTAAGATCTTTAAATACCCATTTTACAACAATTAATAAGCTATGATGGAAAACCAAAGGAAAAAATATGGACCAGAAATATTTATTTACTTTATCAAATACTTTTTTCCATTACTTTCTCACAGTTTATAATTTCAAATGATATAATTATTTAAATTAATAAGCATTAAATGGATGCATAAACCAGTGGAAAATGATGAGTTTATTTCAGTTCAGATGGTGCCGAATGAAAGGATTGAAGAGGTGCGTAACGTCAAATACAAAACTTTTAGAAAAATGATTGAATACCTGTTGTTGAGGAAACTAAATGCTTCTTAATAAGACCTGCAGATGCCTTTAAACCAGTGAAATTAGATGTGCAGGTAGGTGTGGTTATTTGAAACTACTCTGCAGAATTGTAATTTTCAAAATAAAATGTCTATGGCTTTCAACAAGAAATACAAAAACAAATAAACATGAGCAAGGAACGGATTGAAATACTTAATATGTGCTCATCGTTTCAAGAAAAATGTCAGTATTTATTTATTTTATCACGACGGGTGTCAGGTGCAGGCTCTAAATTAAGCAAAAACATTGAACCTCCTGTAAATGAAACAATCTGAAGTGTAGCATGTTGTTACATCATTCATGGTGTTGAAGGTTTCAGTTTCATTATAAAAACAGAAAATACTTTTCCAGTTAATCTGCGAATGTGCAAGATTGGATCCCAAGTTTTCAATTGTGGTCAGTGTTTTCCAAGATGGCAGTAAAATATTGCAGCTGTCACACACTTTGGCTCCTCCAGCAGTTTGAGTCAGCGAGTGTTGATGTGAGATAAAGTAAAGCCTGACAGAGGGCTCCTCAGATATGAAGGCTTATCTACTGGTATTACATAAATACACAGAGCAGCAAGATGCACCAACCTGAGTAGAATTATTACAAAGAAATGAGGACACGAGTCATAATACATCACATTAAAAGATGAATAAAGTATGTTTGGGTCTCTGCTGAAGTGAGGTTTTATATGAAGTTACTGCCTTACTCTACAAGGCTGCTGGGCTCTGTGTGTGTGTGCGCTCATAGAGGCACTGTACTCTCTGGCAGTATCTGGCACCAAAAGCAGCCCAGTCCAGCTGCAATGGACACAGGCCAAACCCACGCGCGCACACGCGCGCGCACACACACACACACACACACACACACACACACACACACACACACACACACACACACACACACACACACACACACACACACACAGCTGACAAACGTGTGATTCAGCCATTCGCGTTCACTTCTTTCCTCCCTGTCTTCCTGTTTTTTGCAATCTTGGGGTACTCAAATTGTATTTTGGTCTTTTTTTTAAATATACTGTACATACGCGATATATAACAGATAAGCGGGTAAAAAGAAGGATTGCTTTGGTTTCGCCACATACCTTGGTAGAAAAGGCCGTTGGGGTTGGTGGTTGCAGCCTCAGAGACGGACAGCCACAGCACGGTGTCGGCCCCCTGCTCCGGGGCCCGCAGGCTGTCCTTCATGGAGCGATGGAAGTCTGGCATGGCATTGGCCACCGCTGGGACAGAGACGGACAGAAAACAAACTGAATATTCAGCTGACGCGTGGCTCTGTGGCGTGAGCCTTAAAAGCTACGCATTTCCCACCAAAACATAAGTGTTTACAAAGAGAGAAGACGACCGGCAAGACGCCACAAACCAACCTCCACAATGCAGAGGAGGAAATAACTGCAAACTCATACCTCATATTCATGGCCGACTTTATTTCCCTTGAATACAGGGAAGCCCCATAAAGAAAGAAGTCAAGTATATCATGCATTTTAAAGAAAGAAATGATGAATGTCCTGTCAACCATTTGATTTGGCTGCAAAATATTCAATAACTCCTGTTTCTAAAGCATCCAAAAATGAACTTACTCACAAACTTTTATCAGTGAACTCTTTGTGACAGTTGGGTATTCTTCGCACACAACTTACAGGCCGTGATTACGCCATTTTCTGGCGTGCGCACCGGCTTCAATACGGCGAATATAAACCACGCCTCAGGGACGATTTTCTAAAAATATTTACATTTTGTTTAATTTGTCCACAAAGTGGTGGCTTGCTGTTAATTCTCACGTGGTTCTTGTGTGTGTGTGTGTGTGTGTGTGTGTGTGTGTGTGTGTGTGTGTGTGTGTGAGGGGGGCGGTACCTGGAGTGTCGACCCAGCCGGGATGCATGACGGAGAAGTGGATGTTGGTGTGAGTCTTTGCCAGTTGCTCTGTCATCACCACCTGCTGCCTCTGGAACACACACACACACACACACACACACATGAATAAACGCGTCTTCAGATAGATTCCGTTCGGTGAGGACGTCTGAAGGGTTGGACTCCGGGCAGGTGAGGCTCACACGTCTCTTTTCACAATGCTGCACTTTTTAAATGAAAAACAAAACAAGTGACGCAGACTCAGACTTGAAGCATTCAGGCTCTGGCTTCATGTTGATGAATCATTATCCAAACAGGATTTAGCTGACAGGGACTTGTGGAGGCTGATGCTCTTTGAGTTGTTTTGGATGGAAACCTTATTCATATGCAGCATCTTTAAAAATGGTCAATTCCATCCGTTAAGATGGATCCAAGATACGCGGGACATTTGCAGTATTCAGAAGGAACAACAAGAGACATCAGCTAAAAACAAAACAAGTATAAATAAGAAATTAAACCGTAAAACATGTAAAAATGTAAATAAGATAGTCGGAGTGAATGGTTGAGTTCGCATTAATGCGAATGAACTACAATCAGTGTACAAAGAAAATATTAAAAAGAAATCTAAACAAACAAACTAAATATTTTAGTATCTCATCAATGAATTATATAAATGAATTTGAAAAAGGCCCAAACCAAAGGACTCATTCCGCTGTTCTAAGTCTTGTCTGCTTCCTAACACTTGAAGACGTTACAGCCCTCTTACTTTGTGCTGGGCGTAGACCATGGTGCCGTCATAGCGGCCCCTCTCAGACTGCAGGTTCCCCGTCCTGAGCTTCTGCACCAACATTCCTCCTGAAGACACTGTGATCTGAACAGGGACGAAGGGAAACATGGGTGAGGGGCGGAGGAGGGAGCTGGGGTTGATGTGGGCGTGATATAAAACACAATTTCATATCTATGTACTGCTCACGGTGGTGCAACAGGGCAAAGTATATATTCAAGTACTATATGTTAAGCAATGTCTGTGCAGTCCGAATGAAGTAACACCAGGCAGCAACCTCTGGTTCTGAAAAGTGGAGCCTTCAACCTGCATTCTCTCTAATGTCCACCAGGGGGGCGACTCCTCTGGTTGTATAGAAGTATATGAGAAAATGACTCTACTTCTCTCTTGATTTATTACCTCAGTAAACATTGTAAACATGAGTTTATGTCTCAATCTCTAGTTTCAAGTCTTCTTCAATACAGCATGATGTTCATTTAGTACATTATGGTCCATTTAGAGTCACACAGACCATAAAGCAGGGGATGCTTTAGGGCGGGGCTACACGCTGATTGACAGGTTGTTACCAAGCTGTTGTTCGTGTTTTCGTCTTACGACTTTAACTTTTTCACAGTGTGTTTTCAGTTCACGGTTGTAACCTTTTGGGTCACCTAAAAATGTCGCATTCAGCTGAAGTCTCATGTCACTTCTGGTTGCAAAAAACCAAGATGGCGACGGCCAAAATGCAGAACTCGATGCTTTCAAAACCATAGTCCACAAACCGATGGGTGACCACTTCTTCTATACAGTCTATGAGTAACACAAAGCCAATAAAGCTACTAGCATCAACAGTATTACGATGTCTGTGACGATCTTTCCAGTGGAAAGATCACAAGCAGCGATCTCTGAGGAGGGAGATCCAAAAACACACATGCAATTACTGCTTATGGCCATAGGTGTCGCCAAAGACAACCAAATGGAGATCTTCGAGGTTGTAACTTTCAGTCATATTTTGAGGAATATAATTTAAGCTCCTATAAACTTTACTCCACTACGCTTCAGAGGGAAATATTGTACTTTACTCCACATTGTTTATCTGACAGCTACAGTTACCAGTTACCTTGCAGGTGATGATTTTACATACAGAACCTTGTAATAACTTAAACTACCAAACTGTGAATATAAAATTGTTAAAATTAGCTTCAATAAAATGTAAGCCTCTAAGATGCTGTTTATATATTTTTTAGTATCTTTTATTATAATATTAAAACATAAAATAACACTTTCAGGTCTCCAAATAATTTATATGTAACGGGGTATTTATTATTTTTACTCTACCAAAGACATCTTCCACTGCTGACCTCATATAAAGTATCATTTTTACAGTTAAATAATACAGATATTGGCTCTTTCTGCAGCCGGTGAACGTGTATGTTATTCCCTCCGCACCTGCTATTTCCCAAACCCCATTAAATGTTCATTTAAATGATGGATGACGCTGACCACTGCAGCATTATCTCAAGTCTATGAGCTGCTCGTGAAAGGCGTCCATGACTTCTGTGAGGTAAGAAGAACCCACAGTTCTGACTCTGACAGTTTGTCTCCTGGACTCACCACTCTGGGATCTGCGCTCTTCTCCAGCAAGGGAATGAGACTCTTGGTGAGAATGTAAACCCCTAGTGGACGACAATAAAAACAATTAAATCACAACTATCCCATCTTTCCCTCTCATCAACGCTTCCTTCCCACCTCCCCCCCCCCCCGGACCGCTGACTCACCGAGGACGTTGGAGGCGAAGCTCTTCTCGAGCCCCTCAGCGTTCACGTCCCTTTGACTCATGATGGCGCCCGCGTTATTGATCTGCACAAAGACAAAGAGAGGGGGGGCGGTGAAGTAGGTGCTAAAACAAAACAGTAAAATCAGGACGAATAATAATGCCATATATTTCCAAAATAGGTAACTCTAGTCACTCACCAGTACATTGAGGGCCTTGTACTTCCTCTTGAAGCCCTCAGCGAACTCCCCGACCTTCCTGGTCTCAGACAGGTCCAGGATGTGGACATACACCTCCTGTGATGAGAATTTAAAGGCTGTCTGTCCTACATACTTATCTTTGAAATGCCTGTTTAAGAAGTGAGTCGCACTGTACTTTATTTCCGCTCTCTTTGACGATATCAGCCCTCGCCTCCTCGGCCTTGTCCTTGTTCCTGCACACCATGTGGATCGTTCCACCTGCGACATCGAGACAGAACAAATGTTCTTTTTCCGGCTGAGGAAAACAGTATCTGAACATTTACTGTTTTGTAAGGGGAAATGAGTGAGACCTGCAAGTGGTTCTACTTTACTGTAGTGTGTGACTTGTGTTAGTGGCGGCTGACCGAGTCGTAAAAGACCAGATTGAGAAGCAATCTCGTGGTTATAAAAAAGCTGTGCACGACTTTAAACACTCACAAAAGCTATATCTTTGTATTTAACTTTGGAAAGCGCAAATTATGATGCGCTAGGTTTTCATCGTGTTACTGTCTGGTGCTTTTAAACATGGTGCTACACGGGTCTGGGCTATTTCGTGAAAGGTTTATCATGGGTTAATCTAAGCATCGCTCACTGTACTGTTACCTGACCTGTCGATGGTTTTTATGATCCAAAATTGGAATGTGTCACGACCATCATCGCTGCAGTTACTCCCCCTGATAATAGTAGTATTAAAAAAACAACTTTTGCAATGCATTAGTGTCCTTGAGCACCTTTCTTGGCGATGGCCATGGCGGTTGCTTTCCCGATGCCGCTGTTGGCTCCCGTTATCATGAAGGCGCGTCCGGCCAAGGACACCTCCAGGTCCTTCTCCACAAACCTCTTGGAGGCCGTCAGGAAGGCACTCCTGCAGGAACAACACGAACAAGTGGTTTCATCTTGAATGCATCCACGCACAGATCTCTGTGAAGTAAAGGCGGGTCTGAGAGGGTCAGTGTTTGAGTCCGTGGAGGGTCAGTGTGTTTGAGGTCAGCCGGTTTACTGTACACGTCTCTACTGTACGGATACAATGAAGACGAGAGTGTGCCTGGCATTGCCTCTGATGAAGAAGGGGGTTTGGGGTGAGACGACCGCGATGGTGACAACGGGATCGGTGTGTGTGTGGACTTCAATTGCCCCCATTGTCCTGGATGCCATTGTTGAAGGAGGGGAGGGGGGGCGGGATGCTGAGGCTAAATGCCCGCTCTGTTCAATGGTGTCATGCCGAGAGCTATTAGTCTCGGGTCAGAGCGGGTTGCCGGGCAGCTCTTTGGGAGAAAAGATAACACAGAACAAAGGGTGGAGAAGGGAAACAATCACAAAAGCACCTCTTCAGGCGACTTGGCTCGCTGCGTAGGGATGAGGAAAGGCGCCTTAGGGGCTGCAGTCGATCACATATAGGACTGACAAAGCGTTCGGAGCGAACAACCGACGTACGTGGCTCCACGCTGAGTCACCGTAAACTTTGCAACGTTCACAAATCAGTGATTCAAAGATGCGCTGCAGCTCCATTCTGTCAAAATGTCTGTGAAGTGGTCAACAACCACAACAAACAATAAGTCGTCTTATTCCTTTCAGAGATCCAGCTCTTATATAACCTTTGACCTGACCTCATGTAACCTAAACACATCAGCTTGATATCAACACTAAGGCTGCGACTAATCTGATGGTTGCATTCTCAATGACTGGATGAATCATTTGGTCTATTAAATGTCAGTAAGTTGTCCAAACAGTCCAAAAACCAAACGATCTTTTACTTGCAGATTTTTAAAAGAGAGAAAAGCAGCAAATCCTCACATCTAAGAAGATGAGATGCTCTGCTTGATAATTGACTTAAATGATGGGCCATTTTGTTGTTGTTGATTGACCAACAGACTAATTGTTTCAGCTCTACACATCATGATGTTAACTTTTATCAAAAAGATTAGTATCAGCCTATAAAGACATCAAGGACCGGAAGGCCGTTTAAGGCGGTGTTCCCTGATTATATTGTATTTAAGACAATAAGTGGCCCACACTCATCCCATCTCTTAGGATCTGTCCACACAGACAATCACACTGGTTTATCATTTTATTTGTTTGCCTAAAATGATGCCTGTAAATGTTAAATATGAACTCCAAGAGTCCTGTGATTTTAACCCTCATTAGAATCAGAAATACAATAATATTACAATAAAATCACGAGGCAAAGAGAATAATTTAAGGTATTATTATTAGCTGTTATTATTTTATCTTTAAATATTAAATACATGAATATGATGAGTTAGTACATGAATTAGTTGATCTGAAACATATTGTTCCTCCACCCACACACATTCACTATGTGCATGCACTAAGGACACAGCAGCAGGGTCACAGACTCCTAATATATCTCATATCTCAGCGGTATGAACGGGTTCAGATGAAGAGCATCTTACCTGGTGAACTCGGTCACTCCCTTCAGGAACCAGGCGGAGTTGCGGTACAGAGACATGGTGGTGTGTTTGCTCTGGAAGCCTCTCGCTGTGCGGAGCTCTCTCCTCCGCTTTTTTACCCCCACAGCTGGACCCAAAACCACGTGTGGCTCCGTTGAATTAACATCAGTGGGCGCGGCCACCGGAGCAGCAGGAAGTTCAGTCGACTGCAGTCGTTTGACCCACGTGACTCAAACTGAAATTACAGCAGGTTTACAGGTTAGCTAAGCTAACTACTGTTATATCCCTGCCGTTTGAAAACGTTATTCCTTCTTCTGTAAGTACATTTTAACAGTACAAAAGGTTAGTGGTAAAATACGAAGTGAAAGTAGAAATAGGCTTAAAGTGAAATCAAACATTAAGTTACCTGACAGGAGGCGGGATTTGAAGCAGAACCACCCTGTGAGCAACACTGCTAGCTCCGGCTAAAGCTAGCGAGCTAAATTAGCTTAGTTTAACGGAAATTTAAGCTAGCAGTGTTTCGTTAGTTGAAATATCCATTGTAAGTGTAGATACACTGAATGAAATGTTGAAATATATATATATATATATTATTTTATTATTATATAGGCAATATTAATTTTTTTCTACAAAAAAGAAAGTTAGACTTTTATTTTTTTGACTTGATACGAAAGTTATGGTAAATCGAAAAAGTCAAAATTATGAGACAGAAAGTCATATTTCGCTCAGTTGTTAGCTATCACAGTAATGTGTGTTATATATTCCTAAAAAGACTCTTACTGACTACAAATGTACAATACTACAACTGTATAGTGCTTTAAATCAACATCTCTCTCTCTCTGCACTGCAGTGATTCACCTGTCTGTTTGCCGGTAGCCAATCAGACGCTGGAGTGCAGCGGGGGGCGTGGCTCTGGCTGGAGAAGGTGAGAAAGAGAGAACGCCTTCCTTCTGGGAAGACCAAAAACATGTCGCTGCATCTCCAAAACGCACAAGATACAGTAGGATAGTACTCTGGGGGGGTTTATCACAAGCCTGGAGGAGTTGAGTTTTGGGTCACTTCTGTTTACTGCTGTCACAAGATGGTGAGTACAGCTTGTTGCTATAATTTACCTGCTGGCGAGTTCATCCACGTTATTACACTGTAATAAATACCTAAGTCAGTTGCTGTGTGTCATCAGATGAAGGAACTCTACTTTACTTCTTTCTTACGGGATTTCACTTTGCTCGGCTTCTTCCTCGATCATGTAACTGGTACTTCAGTGGAGTTATTCTACTCAAGACACTGATATTTTAAAGAGAATAATATGTCAGATGTATCACATGTCACAAAGTGAAAAGCTTGAAAAAATTGGATTGGATAGTTTTTTGCAGTGTGACAACCATGTTGTGTCAAATGAATGCAAATCTCAAGAACATTGGTTTCAGTTGCAGAAGTGCCTTCTTTTTACTATTTAAACAATAAGATGACTCTAGAATACCACTTGAAATACTCACATAACCTGTAAATGATTCAAATCATTCTTCATCCTTGTCCGGCATGTACTTGTGTTGAAGTTACACGTTCTTTCTGGTGTTTGGTGCTGCAGGCAGAAGCAGTGCTGCTTGCTGCTGCACCTCAGTGCAAAGAGCTTTCATTAATTGCTCTTGAGCAACACCACACTTTGGATTAAGAGTCATTGCACCTCAAAGGCGCTACAAGGTGTTTGGTCTTCATTCACATTCCTAGTTGTGCAATCGAATTGCTGTTTGGTGCAACCCTCGCTCGTGGTTGGTTTTGCTTTAGCTGCAGGCAGCTTAAACTGTTGTTGGGAGTTTTTATTACTGTGTGTGTTTGTGTGTGTGTGTGTGTTTGCACATGCGTGTGTCTCAGTGTGTGTGCGTTTGCTTCATTGTATGTTTGTGTTGGGTTTCCTCTGTTGAAGCTGCACACACACCATTAACCACATTGTAGTTGCCTCTCATGACACAAGATGTTCTTCCTGTTTGGTCATTTTATCCGTAACACACACAGACACACAGACTGTAAGAAGTCACTCATTGGTTTGTGGACTGCCGTTTTGAAGCCTTGAATTTGGCCATTTCGCCGTCGCCATCTTGGATTGCGGCTGTCTCCATGTTGTTTTTTTTGCAAAGGCAGCGACCTGTCAATCACAGTAGCCCCGCCCTAAAGCATCCCCTGCTTTATGGTCTGTGTGACTCTAAATGGACCATAATGTACTAAATGAACATCATGCTGTATTGAAGAAGACTTGAAACTAGAGATTGAGACATAAACTCATGTTTACAATGTTTACTGAGGGAATAAATCAAGAGAGAAGTAGAGTCATTTTCTCACAGACTTCTATACAATCAGAGGAGTCGCCCCCTGGTGGACATTAGAGGGAATGCAGGTTTTGAAGCACTTCCGCATCGGCTTCACTCGGCCTGCTAACACAGCTGAGACAAAAACTTTTCATAAGTGCTCTTTTTTTTGTCCCAACTTCCTGCCGTCTTCAGATGCGCTTCCTGTTGCTGTTCAGCCGTCAGGGGAAGCTGCGGCTGCAGAAATGGTTCATGCCAGTGACAGACCGGGAGAAGAATAAGGTGATCCGGGACATGATGATGCTGGTGTTGGCACGTCCACCTCGCTCCTGCAACTTCCTCCATTGGAGAGACCTCAAGGTTGTTTACAAGAGGTAACTGCAAGAGACGCAGCTTTTTATCATTTGTGTTACAATTACAAGCTAACGCTCAGGGCTTCCTCATCTGCAGTCCTTTCCTGGCAGGTAGAGACTTGGGTGTTGAGCAGAAACCACCTTTGACTGCGTTTATCCTAAATGATTAACAGAAGACAGACACGCCCATTCTCAAGACGTGGGTGGAGTAAATGTCTGGTTAAACATACAGAGGGTGACCTCGATTCCTGACAGGACCGTGATGAGCGCTTATCCTCTCATGGTGTTTTACTACCGTTGCGGGAAAATAACAGGAACACCTCACAATATTACATGTTGTAGTGCAATGTAGGGATGCCGCCCTGAAACCCGGTTCTAAATGAGTAAAGTATTGATAAAAGGTCCCAAGTTAACGGTTCTGCTATCTTTACTTTAAAAAGGTCCAGAGTGAGATGTCGTCGTCTCAAACCTCCTCTCTCTGTCTCTTTCTGCTTTACTCCTCGCAGTGCTGTCAAATGTGCTTCTAACGTTTCCTCGTTTCTTCGCAACATCGTGTGGACCGTCGCCGTCACATCTGACCTTTAACCTCTGCGTATGCAGGTATGCCAGCCTGTACTTCTGCACCGGTCTGGAGAACCAGGATAATGAGCTGCTGACCCTCGAAGTGCTGCACAGATACGTCGAGTTGTTGGATAAATACTTTGGCAACGTAGGTGGAGCTCACACAGCAGTCAGAAAAGGTCTAATCGAGCAAGCTTTAAACCAATTCATGATGTAAAAGATGACCTACTTTTGTGTCTCATGCTTTTATGTATTTAATGAATTCTGGACAAGAGCCTTTTTTCACAGAGGATCATTTCAACACAATTAGAACGAACAGAAGATTTAAAATATCCCTGATGTCATTCACTCTGCTGCTACAGATATTCAGACCAATGTTAACAAAGAAAGGAGACTTGATCGTTCAATTTTCTGTCATGGGACCATCTGTTGATGGCTAGAAGTAAGTCACGGGTCAACTGTTGTTTAGTCATCTAATAATGTTCACAACTGACACAAGATGCTTCATCACTTCACAAGCCTGATAGAGCTATGTGGACATTGTCATGTTGAAACGGGAAGAGGCACAAAGATGGAAGCATATATAAATATATATGGCGTCTAGATTAAGATCTCCCTTCATTAGAACTCAGCTGTGACAAATAAAACAGCTGAAGGAACAGAAAACAGAGGTTTATTGCTTGATATGTACACTGTTGTACAAGGATCTGGACTACAGAGGCTCCTGTGTTACTCGACACTGCAGGAGTTCAGTCATGTCGCTGCCAGTCTGACTCCCCCTGGTGTCCAGAAGGGGCCTCGGCTCCACAACCACTGGACGTCCATCCTGCTTGTTTTTGATTTGCAAAAACAAGAGAACAGCCACTCCCGTCTTATTCACAAAAACTCAAACAATGAAGCTGAAAATTGTGGGAAGAGAAGATGAGGAAAAGGGAGCGATATTAAAAAAGAGTGTTTGTCAGGTTTTTATTTCTTTCAACAACTTGCCTTTCCTATATTCTTAATAATATGCAACGAGGTCATCCATACTAGTGCTGTTTATCCTCTTCTCTAATGAATAAAATTACCTTTCATGGAAGTTTAATGTATCTCTAGTGTAACGCACGGCATGTTATTCTGTTTCAGGTGTGTGAGTTGGACATCATTTTCAACTTTGAGAAGGTTTACTTCATCCTGGACGAGTTCCTGATGGGAGGAGAAGTTATAGAAACATCCAAAGTAGCCGTGAGTGTGTCTATGGAGGAGGCTGACACACTCCAAGAGGTATTTTAAGGGCTCGACAGACGCTTAGTGAGCGTAGTTCTTTATTCTCATTACTCACACGTATCTCTGCTCTTATCACAGACGATGGAGGAATACATGAGCAAACCTGCCTACTGAGCCACGAGAGCACGAGGACGTCTCAAAAGGTGTTTACTCCGCATCGTTTCTGTTCCATGACTTGTGATGACTCATTTGGAACAATGCTGCAATAACCTCAATGTTTCCACGTAGTTTTTAATACTTGTTTGGATCTTTAAGTGCCTTTTAAGCCTCATATTTATCAATGTCAGGGTTTTATGACTGAAAGGAGTCTGTTTCTCCCCAGTTTATTTCAATGTTTTTTGTTTTTTGTTGATTCAAACCAATGCATTGTGTGTTGGTGAGTAAATGAAGAAACACTACACAGTAAGGAAAAAATAAAGTCAATGCTTTATTAACCTCAGGCATGTCATATATGACCACATTTACAAAAAACAAATGAGAATTAAAAAAAAATACCCACAATTGAATCTATGGGATCCAACACTGATTGGCTGTGTGTGTGTGTGTGTGTGTGTGTGTGTGTGTGTGTGTGTGTGTGTGTGTGTGTGTGCATTGAAAGGCTGGTGAGTCACATGTACTGGTTGTTTAGTGTTGTTGAGCAACAAACTCATTAAAAAAAAGCATCAAATGAATGTCTGACCACTCATATTTCTGCTAATAAATAGGAACTTTTTGTAAACCTACAGAATAACTCGTGTTTTATTCTTCAAAATACTGTATTTCCACCCGCCACCAAAACATTATGTATACTATATATATATATATGTGTATCTTTAGCCTTCTTTATATTCACTGGGCCGTTTCGGCATCACTTTCTTCAGTCTCTGGGTTGAGGGAGCTCAGCAGCTTCATCACCGCCTCGTTATCAAAGCCTTGCATTTGCGTTTCGCCGCCCCTCTCCTCGCCCTCCGACTGTCTCTTTTCATTCAGGCTTTTGTCTGAGTCCGTTTGATCGAAATACGGCTGCATGGCCCGCTCAAGAGAGCCCGTGGCGCCCTGCCCGACCTCGTACGTGGGCCTCGGGTACCGCGCCAGCATCTGACCCGCCAGATACGCCGCCAGCTCGTCCTCGTCCGCGGTGTCGTCGTAGTCGTCGTTCGACGCGCTGGGAGGCGGGCGCCGCTGCGTGGGAGCGGACGCCCCCGAACGCCCCGCGGGCAGAGCGTGAAGTCGTGTCGCCGAGCTTTTGTACTGCTTCTGCTTCCTGACGGGAGCTCGGTCCTCTGTGGCCCCCAACCCCAGGATGTTCAGTATCTCTTCTGTCCTCCGCTCCTCGGGGGTCTTCTGTCTGTCAGGAAGGCGTCTGCTGTAGAATTTAGCTTCGGGAATCTTGTGCGTCGTCTTCGGGGAAATCTGAGAGAGCTTGTTTTCCGCTCTGGATAATCCGCTGCTCTTTCGTGACATGTCTTGATTCATCGTCTCTCCGGTTTTGAGCATGTCCACCAGGTCCTCGGGTGGGATCTGGTATTTTTGGGAGATCTGAATGAGCTGGTAGATGGCCCGCGGGTCTATGCTGTCTCTGTACTGCGTCTGAGCCACTCTCCTCTCTGCCCTCTTTTTCTCCTCCTCCTCCTCTATCGCTCGCTTGTGCTCCTCCTCTTCTCTTTTCTCCAGCACCTTCAGGAGGTAGTAGTCCACCAGGTTGGCCAGGTCGTCGGGATCGTTCGATCTCTTGACCGGGTAGCTGTCATCGTCGTCCTCTTCGTCGTCCTCATCAGCTTCCTCGTCATTATCGTCGACGTAATCGAGCCCTCGGTTTGCCTCGTGTTTGTTGTCCCTCTCCTCTTCCTCCTCTTCTTGGTCTTGTAACGGACCCCAGTCTGCGAGATCCCCGTCATCGTATCCCACATCCCTCACATTGAACATATCGCCTTCGTCCGCCTCGTCATCGTCCTCCTCCTCCTCCCCCATGTCGTCCTCCTCGTCCTGGCGCCTGTGCATGCTCTTCACACTTGTCAGCTTGTCCAGTTCGTCAAACACAGACTGCAGAGTTGCCAGGTTCTGAGGCGTGTACTTCTCCTCCACGTTCTCGTTGGTGCGCTTAAAGGGGCTTCCGTGCTCCCTCTCGCCGCCCTCCTCCTCCTCCTCGTCCCCCTCGCCTTCCTCCTCGTCCTCAAACATCAGCGGCAGCTTCTTGTGAGGCAGGATGCTGTGCTGCTTCTGCTGCACCCTGGGATACGCGCCGTCCGCCACAGCCGGCGCGGAGACCTTCTCCGTCTGCTGGAGTGTGGAGAGCACGGCCTGGAGCAGCTCCTCACTCTTGCCCTCCCTTCCCTCCTCCTCCTCCTCCTCTTCCTCCTCCTCTTTGCTCTGCATAGGGTTGGAAGCCAGCCTCAGCATGGCACGCAGCCTCTCGGTGTCATCCATGCGGCCGGCGGCGTCGTACCCGCGGCGACGGGGGCGCGCTGCTGGGAGTCCGTGCCGGTCCTCTGACGGAGGCCCTCGATGTACTCCAACGCTTTGAGCATGTCGACGTTGGGAGTCTGGAGGACGTGGGAGTCTGACTCACTTCCTCTCAGTCTGTGCTCTCTGAGGGAAGCCCCGTGAGCGGTGGGGGAGCCGAGGAAGAGGAGGATCAAGAGGAAGTTGGCAAAACAGAGGAGAGGGCTGGCGGAGGTCTCGGGCAGTGACGGCATGGTGACGCCTGCAGAGGGAAGACAAAAGAGACTCATGTCAGCGCTGACCTTTACACGTTAAGATAACAGGTTCGCGACGGTTACCGCTCTGGCATTTTTCTGCTCTCATCATCACTTTAAATGTCCGGTCTGATGACAGCATCACACACCACGGAGACATTAGAATCGATCCAAAGGCAGGAGGTTTTACATCTGATTGGTGACTTTTTTGCTCCGCTGTAAACCAGCTTAAACACCTCAATTTATCTTAATTATGATTCTATTGAATGTCTGAACTGCCTGAAAAACATCCAGTTAATTAAAAAACAAACCCAGTTTCCTTATTTGGTATAGACTCTTGTTTTACTTGAATCATGCTTATTGCTTTAATTCAAATATATTTTTGACATTTTTTTGTGATGTTCTTTGCAGCTCAAACTGTTCGCGTCAAAGAAAAAATGAAAGAAGCAGCAGCAAGATTGCTGAGAAGCAACTAGTGATCAACCTTCTATTTAATAATGATGATGACAATAAAAATAACAAAGTGGTATTTTACCGCGTGATCAGTGTTGAACATGGTGTTTCTGTATCTCCTCCACCTCCCTGCCTGTTGCTGGTGCTGGAGGATCAACACTGAATCCTGCCTCCTGTTCTCCAGCAGCGTCGTTCAGCTCCGTGTAAATCTCATTAGCTGCTCTCCGTGAGTCACGGCCCGGTTGTCAAGGTAACCCGGTTTAGGCTGTTGTTCCCATGGAACCTTTTCCTTCAACCGACGAAAACCTCTTGACTCCCAGTTATTACTGGTTTGCACGCGAATTTAAACGCTCTTGTTTCTCTCCATGGGCTTATATGACACAGGCGTGCAAAATGCACTATGACACGTTTTTAATGCAAATGCATTTATTTAAAATGTTGTTCCCTTTCTAGAACACGAGGCAAGTAAGAACGATGCAGAACTCAGATGCGACGATGCATCAACAATTTCTGTCCTTTTTTTATGTTCACTTTTTCCTTTCGCTTTTCCAAAACCTGAATTTAAATTGAAAAAACTTCTTATTTATAAATAGTTTTTTTTCATGTGATAGAAAAGTAGCAATTATGAGCTACAAAAATAAAGAGAGTGCACGCAAATCCGGATCGTCTGAAGCGTAATGAGAACAAAGAAGCTGCGGAGCGACCTCTTCGCCTCGGCGGCTGTGGCGGTGCATCAGGTTGGCAAAGAGCTCCAGAAACAGAAGCTGAAGTAACTCAAATAAAAAGCCTCTCTGTTTGTATGTCGCGTGAACGTGAACATAACCCAGAGTAGTGTGACGTGCAGTCAACAACCGAGTCTTACCTTTCGGTAGTTAGTCTCTGTCGAGGCTCGTGAGTGAGCTGAGCATCTCTCTGTCTCGCGGTGCGGGTCTGGTTTCAGCACCGCGGACAGCTCCTCATGCTATTAGAGGAACCAGCTGACTCGTGCGTCAGAGAGTGATGGAGGAGGAGACGTAGCTACACGCACACGCGCGCGCACGCACACACACACACACGCACACACATACGTACTCGTTCATTTGAGTCAGCCGAAATAAAACTGCTTCTCTCTCTTTGAAGCTCTGAAACTAGTTGTGACCCAGTGCATAATAATAATGGCTTCTGTCGCAGTGATGAAATGAATAAATTCATAATGGGGCTATATTTAGGACCAGACTGACTGAAGGGCTGATGAGACTGTAATGTGAGCTCATCGTGAGGTTTATTAGCTTGTTTTATTATGAGGACATGTAGTGGGCATTTTTAATTAAATACCAGAAGTGGACATGTGCTTATCCAGGGGTGGAAATAAAGCAGCTCAAACTAACTTATTCACCCTTTAAAGCGAAATGAATGGTGTTTAATTGCCAATAAAAAGCTCAATCAATGTTTATTTTCTGATTTATTTTGTTTCTTCTCTGCGTCTGAAGCTCATAGTAATATTTCGCCCACAGTGACTGTTGAATGGCCGTTGTTGTCACTGACTGCTGTTGTGTGTCTCTGCTGCAGCACTGAGAGACAGAGGCAGGTTGAAGCCCACCGATGACTCACATACGGACTCCGCCAAAGCCCGAGACGGGCGGGGTGACAGAGGGACTGCAGAGGGGTGTGCGTATGTGCGTATGTGTGTGTGTGTGTGAGTGTGAGTGTGAGTGTGAGAGAGAGAGAGAGAGCACTTCTGTCGTCAGCAAGCCTGCACTGTGGTCTCTATTTTTGGCTGCCTGTCAAATCTTGTCTGCTAGAATCAGTGTGTGTGTGTGTGTGTGTGTGTGTGTGTGTGTGTGTGTGTGTGTGTGTGTGTGTGTGTGTGTGTGTGTGTGTGTGTGTGGCTGCTCGCAGTTTCATTCATAAATCCCCCTTCGTCTTCGTGGTGTCTGATGTGAGCTCAGACTATCCTCCACTGACCCGCTTCTCTGATATTCAGAGGAACTGTCTTGTGTTCAGCTTTGTCACAGTTGCAGCATATAAATACTTCTACAGAAGAAAAGGGTTTTAGACGTATTTAGATTTGACATTCTACTCGCAATGAAGCACGAAACGTAGACTTTTAGAACAATCTCTTACCTTTTCATAAAATGTTCTTTATGGAAACCAAAAGGTTTACGGTTCTGAGAAATTACAAAGCAATTCAATCTTTGTTTTTTTCTGGTGCGTTGAAAAAACACTGTGTGGAGACAAAGAGTGATGAGTCATATGCCAACATCCTCCCAAACGTATTAAGGAACTTTTAAAGGCCCGGTCTTGTCACATTCACAGCTTAACATGGATCCATATTGAGGCACATCAAATATTTTGTTGTCTTCTTTTATTGTGAAGGACTGCATTGAGAGTAACCTTCATTAGAATAAAGTTTGCCTTTTCTTCTTTTTTATGTTTTCATACCGGACATTTAAGGACCAGGAAACCAGAACAAAAGAGTTGATTTCTATCTCGGCCTGATTACATTTTCCCTCATGACGAACACACATACACATGCATACACACACACACACACACACACACACAAACACACACGCATACATACATACATACACACACACACACACACACACACTTTCACAGACACACACACACACTCACACAGTGCCAGTTTTGTACTGATACAGCCTGAGCTGTCTGGCTAATTGCTTGTGGTTGTGCCTCTGTGGCAGGATTACTGGTAAACAGAAACCAATTACAGCTCAGTTCCGCCCCCACTTCCACAGGCCTGTCCACTGGAAAAAAATGAAAGAACCTAAGGTTTTACTCAGGCCAAATGACAAGTTTCTCGCAGGCAATTAGTAGTTTCTTCTTTTTCGCACATGCAGCGGGGGTTTTACTGTTTCGGGTCAGTTTGTCTTTTTTGGTGGATCTGAACCTTTTTCCAGCCCAGGAAGTGGTACATACTGTCACCTCAGCGCATAATGTCATCATGTAGATGGTGTGACTCTTTATTGGGTCCCAGTTTAAAAAAATTGTACAAAGACCAGTATGAGTTAATCCTGCACCAATGCTAAATAATGAAACTTGAGAATTTAGACCTCGTATTAAGATGGAGTTTATTTAATCACGCACTTGTCAAAGTTAGCGTTCTACCATATTACGCAGCCGAAGAAATCTAGCAAAAATATATGAAATCCAAAAATACATACTTCGTCGGTTTTTAAAATCTCCATCTGCTGATGAAGACCTTGTAATACGATTGAAAGCTCCAGAAAAACACAGTAAGTGGACCTTTAAAGATTCATTTTTAAGCTAAAAGGGACGAGTTAGGGCTCTGGGTGAAATCGCATGTTGCTAATCTTGCATTTCAAAAAGCCCCATCTCCATTGCAACTCCATCCACTGATGAAGACCTTTCGATACAGTTGAAAGTTCTAGAAAAAACATGTAAGTGGGCCATGAGTTGGGATTGTTATGTCAGAAAGTTATCAGTTTGTCTCAGGTTCTGTTTCCTGTTTTATTTTGAAGTTCCCAGCCTCTTATGTCTTGTGTTTGTTGGTGGTTTTCCCTCCTTTTTCTCTGTTGATCACCTGTCTTTGATTGGTCTTTGATTGGTCCCTTTTGTTTCTTCCACCAATCAGCTTTCAGCCTGCCCTCGTGTCTGCCCACCCGTATCTTGTCTGATTAGTTTCTTGTGTATATATAGTTGTGTTGGTCGTCTGCTGTTTTAGAATTGTATTTGTCATTTTACTCATTTTTAGATTTGGGATTTTCTGTTGTTGACTTTTATTAGCTGATGGACTTTTAGTTTCATCGTTTTACTTGTGGTTCTTCTGATTGCATTAGACTCACCAGCTTCACCTCCTGTGTCAGTTTTGTTTCCTTTAAAAAAAGTAAACTTCAACCAACACACCTCCGGTGTGTTGGTCCCCTGGTGACTGAGCGGCTGCTCCCCATTCATTACCACCGGGCCTGACAGCCAATAATGCTGCTCTTCAACTCGGCTGGTCAGAAGCCTGGCAAGCTCAATGCAGAGACAGACAGACAGAGAGAGAGACAGACAGAGAGAGACAGCCAGAGAGAGAGCGAGAGAGAGAGAGAGAGAGAGAGAGAGAGAGAGAGAGAGAGAGAGAGAGAGAGAGAGAGAGAGAACAGAGAGAGAGACAGAGAGAGAGAGAGAGAGAGAGAGAGAGAGACAGAGAGAGACAGCCAGAGAGAGAGAGAGAGAGAGAGAGAGAGAGAGAGAGAGAGAGGTTGTGAATGGGTCTACAGGGTTTGACGTCAGCCTCTTTTCTCTGGTCGATTGTGTGTGTGTGTGTGTGTGTGTGTGTGTGTGTGTGTGTGTGTGTGTGTGTGTGTGTGTGTGTGTGTGTGTGTGTGTGTGTGTGTGTATGTGGAAACAGGTGTGATGCATCAATGTTTTGCTCTTTTGTGAAATGTGAGATGAGTCTCCCCCGAGGCATTTATAGCACACCGGGGCAGATTTGTCACCCTTTCCTGAAATGATGACCAAAAACCCAGTGAAATCCTCCCAAACACCACACGTATGTGTCTGTGAGGTGCGACTACCGGAGAACACAAAGAGCCTGACATTTAATAAATGCTTGTTTTGTGTCACCACCAGAAAACGACTCCAGGGTGCTCATTTTGAAGTACTTTATCCTTAAAAAAACAGCATTTACGTAACAGTGCTCACATCCACTGTGTCGTCCTGATGAGCAGGCCCGCCGCAGGTTCAAATGATTGATGAGCATGAGTCACTCGGTTCCATGACGCTTTGTGAGGAGAATACAGAAGAAAATAATCAGGCCACTTTGGCTGATTATGAAAATCTAAATGAACTCGGGAGGACATTTTGTATGAGAAAATGAAAACAGGGAAGTTAACTTCTCTTCACCTGTATAGAACAAGATGTCTCGTGGTTTCCATAAGACAATGTTCTCTTTCGTCCTCCTCCTCCGCATCTATTCTCGGCCACTTTTCATCAGTGTTGTCACAACACATCATACGGCGACTTGGCTTCACCGCCGTGATGCGCACCGTGATACGCACCGTGATGCGCACCGTGATGGTGCACCGTGATGGTGCACCGTGATACGCACCGTGATGGTGCACGATATCCTCTTCTCTCTGTTGTCTCCATCTCTCTTTGCCTAGGGCAGCTGATGGGACCCATAAAAAGAGGGAAGATTAGAAATAAAAATGAAGAGAAGTCGTCTGAGGGGGTTATAAAGAAGGGAGCACATCGTTCTCTCTTGGTTTTATAGACCTCTGTATCTTTAACGTACGGACATGAATTCTCATATTATTGCTGCCAAGTTACACTGTTAAAATATTCATTTTAAAATATTAAAAACACCATTTGGTTGCTTATGAAATCCATCAGAGCCTCACGCTGCCTCTTCATGGTCGTGAGCTTTGATGTTGCTGTTTGTGAATAAGACTCGTGCTTCAGTCACAGAGCAGATGTTGTACATTTGTTGTTTACCTCCTCCTGAGTGACACAAATAAACCTGCCCCTCCCTCACTGATGCTGCCCCGCTGGCATCTCTCTTTCTGCTGCAAACGCATCAGAAAACAGCGATGGATACTTGTCAGGGAGGCGGGGGGCTGAATGGGAGGGCTTCTGGAATAAACCATATCGCCTTACAGAGGAGGAGGAGGAGGAGGAGGAGGAGGAGGAGGAGGAGGAGGAGGACGAGGAGGTGGTGAGAACTGGTGTCACAGAGGATGAAGCCAATAAGTCCCAGTTTGAGCTCTCTGGCTTCATGGCTTACTTACAGGGAATACACCCACTTCCTCAGAGCCAGAGTGGATAGCAAGTAGATCGACACTGAGGGACACACACACACACACACACACACACACACACACACACACACACACACACACACACCTACACACACACACACACACACACACACACACACGTGTTTGACATTTCCGTTTCGTGAACCTGCGGAGGCATCTGTTGCTTCAGGTTGTTGACTCTCTCTCTCTGTCTTGATCCCAAAGCTCCGTCTGCACAGATCTCCTGAATCATTTATTATCAGCTATTTCCTTTTTTCTCAGGTCGACATAGCAGCTATCAGGTGCCACTCTCTGGCCCTCACACCGCCTGTGCTGCAGATGACCTTGTAGACATATAAATATAAATAGATATTAAATGATTATTGAATCTCCACTTTTTGTTTTCCAAATTTGGCATTTGCGATGCACCATAATATTGAATGACTGCGTTGTTTTCGAAAATGCTTCTATTGTATGAAAATGAGAGAACTGATCTCAGCTTAATTCTAAATTGCCTCGACCAATTTGAACAGTCTCGCAGTCTCGCAGTCTCGCAAAACACACCCTCGGGTCTGCCGGTGCTCCGGTGCTCCCTCTGGACTTGGCCAGGACCAGAAAAAGCTCCCACAACACGTTACATTCACAGCGGTGACACTTCCTGTTCAGAGTGTCTGAAACGCCACACTGCTGTCATACGGGAATACCATCGACCAGACAGCTCTGACACGTTTTAAGTGGACACATGTTCAGACTGATTAGAAGCTGTTGAGATGCCACAGGATGACTCCTCTGACGTGAAGGACTTCCACTGCCCTCTGCCTGCATTTTCAGTATTTTACTGAATAGATTCAACAGGTGCTCAGGCAGCAATGACCTGGGACCTTGTTGTTGCATCACAATGTCCCCATTCTGGCAGGGACTTTTATCATATGTTGGTTATTAATCCCCCCAAAAAGCCATTAGTTATGTCTGTGTATTGTATGTTTGTATCGGGAGCCTACCTCAGGTTGACCACGGGTGGCAGTGTGGATTAGTGTGGCAGGTAATTGGTATATGGGGCACAGGTGCAACAGACGGCTAATGATGCCGAGTGGCTAGTTGCTGGAATCAGCCTCCAGATGTATGACATTAACTTATGACTCAGTGAATGCACACATACAGCGTGTGTTGTGTTTCACTTCATTTCTTTGTTTGATTCGTTTTTATTGAAGCATTCTACGTCTTCCACATTGGCCCATCAGAGCTCCCACCACCCTGATACATACATTGATAAGTGATCGTCCCAGAGGCAGAAAGATGCCTCTTTCTCCTCCAGCCCGCGGGTCAGCAATAAACCTGACCGCAGGCGATCAATTCAGGAAACAGATTGAGCAATTTGAAATTCCCATAACGCCGTGAGTCACTCCGAGCAAAGAGTCTGCCATGTTATGATTCAAACCAAACACTTTCCCACATTAGTCCCTCCTCTCAGGCTGGAGATATCTGTGATTGGAATCCACTCTCACATTCAGTGTCTGTGGGAGTCATTTCTCAGAGCTTTTCTGTTTTTGTGTTATCCGGCCCCGCACCTTCTCCGTGATGGTGAGCGATGACGAATTGCTCCTTTAATTCCCGGTTAAACTGGGCCTGAGCCCGGCGGTTACTGAGTGCCCAGAGAAAGAGGGAGAGAGAGAGAGAGGGAGAGAGAGAGAGGGAGAGACAGGAAGCAGCATTAAGACTGCGGCTGTCTGCAGCATCCATCTGTGACATGCAGCGGGTTGGAGAGGGAGGGAGAGAGGGCCGTCTGGAAGCACGGCCGGGATGACTCATAGGTCAGATTTTTGCGAGACTGAATTGGGGAAAGTGTACGTGTGTGCGTGTGTGTGTGTGTGTGTGTGTGTGTGTGTGTGTACCTGCATTTGCACATTATGCAAAGTTGTACCTCTCCATGAATTTGTTCTGAAGGAGAGCAGACAGCTGGTCCCCCCCCCCCTCCACTCTGTGAATCATTCACTGACTGCGGTTTTACAAACAGCTGATGATGAAAATGCATCCGCATGAATGAAATCACCTCTCTGATGGAACGTTTACATTTTCACCCACACGTGCACTTTCGGCGCGAGTCCTGTCTGCGGTCGCTTCGTTCACTCTTGCCGCTGTGACGCTCGGGGACGTTTCAACAGGAGACCTCATGAAACGGCCTCTGCTGTTACTAACCGCCCTGATTACCCCGAGTTACTGCCAGCATTCTGGAAGTTATTCTCACAGCAAAGGTGCGGATAGATGCAAAGTAAATAGATGCTGCATGTGTTCCAGTGAGCGAAACGTTGCAGGGACCGGATTCACTTCTTCAAGCCACGATGGACTCGTGTTCCCAGTGTTCAGCTGTAATCACTGTGCATAAGAAGTGGACGGAGTTATCGTGACGTCACTCATTGGTTTGTGGAGTGACGTTATGAAGCGTTGAGTTTGGCGATTTCACTGTCGCCATCTTGGATTATGGCCGTTGACATGTTTTTTTTCGCAACCAATGAACGGAAGTGACCATATTTGGAATGCTGAGGAGTGACGTACAGACGCAGTACAAGTCTCTGGTAGCAGCAGAGACCTGTCGATCACAGTAGCCCCGCCCTACCTGCTTTATGGTCTGTTTGACTCAAATGGAATCATTTATTGTGCATATTTTTGGATTTGCACCTTATTTGAACTTTGTTATCGCTGCACTCTTCCCACTTTGTATTGCAGCTGCTGCACAGCAATTTGGCTGACAGGATAAATAAAGTTTTCTTATCTTAACATGCTGATGTGCAGGTACAGTAGTGTTAAACTACGGAATACCATTAGCATTGCAGGTATTTGGCCAAAATGTAAACTAAATAAATAATCAAGACAGTTTTTTGATCCTCATGTTGAAAAGTCAGGGGATCACCAAAGTCTGCGGGACTCATCCTCTGGGGACCATGACATTTCTAGACCCAATTTCATAGCAGTCTCTCCAGCATGCTGGATCAAAGTGGTGGACCGACCAAAAACGATGACGTGAACTCAGTGCGTGTTCGCTCCGGAGAGCTACGGGAGAATCACACGGGATGTCTGAGCTCCGACATGCGTCATGCGACAGGTCAGTGAGCTGGGTGGGTTGTTTTTTTTTGCAGCTTGACAGAGCAGACAGGATTTACACACACGCACACACACACACACACACACACACACACACACACACACACACACACACACACGCACACACACACACACTCACACACACACTCATCCTCTGCAACTGGCTGCTACTCTGAGACAGCAGCAAGGGCTGAGCCACTTAAGACTGGCACTCGATGCGAGAGATCGATATGTAAATCAATGAAGCCCACAATAAATCACACGAAACAAATGATTGAAAGTTTAAAAACTGACGTTTGACTTGCACTAAGCAAGTAGTGCGTGCTCTTTTATGGCCCTGCCAGGGATTATTAAACCGTCTTCCTCGCTTTCTGTTTCTCTCATCTTCCTCCGCAGGATGTTTGGACCAGTCAGGAAATCATTTAGCTCATAAAACACCCCGGGCAGACCGACAAATTGGTTCTTTCTTGGCTGTCAGAATCGGTGCGCACATCCGCTTCCTCTCCCTCGTCACACACCAGACGAGCTGGCGGGGCCCCCGAAAACCGTCATGGCCACTCAGTTGATATCCCTCTTCATTAGCCGCTTCATCCTTTTCATTTGATGTCTCACTTACGGTGAAACGGAACCACCGCCGGGCACATGCACACACCAATACATTGTGGGAGGAATTCATCGTGGAAGGTGTCAAAACAACTGGATTATCTGAGGTGTGTCGACAGAGGTTCACTGTGAAATACAATTAGCTCCCCGGGCACCGGAGAACAAGAACTCAGACCCCGTACTTGTTTGTGTCATGTCACAATTGATGCTCACACAGTTTGATTACAGGGGGAGAAAAAATACTGCAATTATACTGAGTCACTGGAGCGAGTGAGAGAGGGGAACGTGCACGAGGAGTGTGTGTGTGTGTGTGTGTGTGCATGCTCTATTGAACGCTCTGCTTTTACTGCTACAGTGATGTTAAAACGCCACCAGAACACTCACACACACCTGCTGATCTCATGCATCATCTCCTGGCTCTCTTTCTCCTCCAGCAGTGAATCACACTTTGCTCAGGTGCACAGCTGCCATGGAGACCACAAATATGGTGTTTCTTCGGCTGGATTCTCTCCCGAGGAGCGCCCAACATGTAATGTCACTGGATCGGCTGTGATACTCGTGGGAGCCACGAGGCACGCACACATGCACACAAACCTCACACTCTTAAAAGTGAAGTGTTTCATAAGGGGGAAAAAGCAAATGTGTTGTTTTTGCCGTTAACGTGAGCTGGCAGCTCCGCCAAGGATATGGTAGTTATTCTATGTGCACGGACACCACGTGACATCATTGTCAAATGTTGTAGCTCGCTTCACTGGAAGCGTTGCACTTACGTAATAGTTGGTGTCAAGCAGCAGACTTCACCCGTGGCTTTATCAAAAGCTTCTCAATGTAAATGTCACGGAAGTGATGGTGCTGTCCAAACGGAGACATGTACAGGTCTTACCTGTGATGAAAGACGTGTCTTCATCACAGGATTGAACGGGATTTCAGGGTTTCCTTTGTCATGGAAAGGCGTGTAAGTTAGTTTCCTTCCGTATACCTGGAAGGTGAAGCAGTCGCTGCAATCCATTCATTAACCGTGCACTTTCCCAACCAAACTCTTTTCCTTCAGCACCAAACATTTATTCACAGCGCACTTCAAAGGTGACATGAAAGGATCAGTTCGTCATCCCCCTTCATCCCGCTGACGGTATCTAACCACACTGATGGTGCCGCTTTTTCCACCATCACAATTCAATGGCGGTGGATGGAATTGGATTTATGGTGCTCGGCATAGAAAATGACATTTAAAGAACTCAAAAGCAACATTTCTTTTAAAAACCAATGCTCCGTTTATTCTGGATAATCCACAGACCTCTGTGGGATTTAAAAAATGTTCTATGGTGCTATTTCCTCTGTATGAAAAGTAGTTCCAAAGATAAATTCATCATACAAATGCACAGGCACAGCCGTGGAAGAATAAAGAAGCATTTTCACTTCAAGCTGCATGCGTCTGCTCGCAATTTAAAATCTAAGGAGAACATTTAAGTGTCCATCACCGCTGTAGTAGTCGACGGCTCGATTGGTTCATTGGTTACCCTTTATCTTCCCTGAGGGAAATTAGTTTGGAGTGTTCGTACGAAGTTCAACATACGGCACGCAATAAAAGTAATACGGAGTGCAGATCCCAGCCAGCTCTGCAACAACCACTGCTGTTATGTTTGATGGAGTGAATGCAAACCACACCTGTTCATCTGGTGTGCAAATCAAGAGAGGAATAATGCGCGATCCGCAGAATCCAAAATGAAACAATTGTTGAACACCTGCAGTCCCTGCTGGCTGGATAAGAGCAGTGAGGAGTCGGCAGCCAGTGACGGCATAAAACAGTCATGAATGAGCACAAAACATATTATATTGACGGGTCCAGTGGTATAGGAGTTTAGCTGTGGACAGACACAGAGATGCACTCACACACTCACACGGTTGAATACATAATCTCCTGATAAAAAGTCAGATTTTCACACAGTTGGCGATCATCAAAATCTGCAAAGGACAACGTGAATTCAGTAATTTACTGTTTCGCAAATACTAGGAGTTGATGGCATCGAGGTAATTCTCCAGTCGCTGCCATTAAGCCTTTGCAGAAGAAAAGTCGTAACTTGGTGACGTCATTAAGCACCAAAAAACGATGCAGAAAACCAACTTTAACACGGGAAGCCGCTGTTTGTTTTCATGTGTCCAACCGGCAGTAATTAAAATAAAACTCTTTATTACAACAATGACAACCGTTGTTCCCCATCCTTAACCACGTGGTTATTATTGTAACCTTGATGACAAAGCTCCCCTGACCTTAACGAACCCGTCTTTGTCTTTTTGTTTTGGAAACAACAGACAAATCACATTGTCCTGACAAAAGAAGTGAGCAAATCAGGAAAGGCTTTGTCGTCCGGACCGACTACGTCTGCCGTTTAGTTCGGGGGAGTTGTTCTCCGATCCAGATGAGACGGCAGCAGATTCCCCCAGTGAAGGATTTGTGACTGCTGGCGGCGCTGGTTAAAGTAATGTGGGAGTCAGTGAAGAAAGAAGTGAGCTACAAAGCACAGCTCTTATTTCGGGTCCTTTTCATCTCCTGAGTTCACAAGCTCTCCTTGCCTTTTCTCTTCCTCCGCTCTGGAGGCAGGAAGATAAACCAATAGAACCGTGTTTCCATGCAAAGTTATCAATTCGTGGCATCCGCCGCTCATGATTATTGCTTTGTTTTGTCCCTTTTTCTCTATAAATACCCTGAGTGGCTGAGTCAGAATCACTTCTTTTTATTGTTGCTTTATTCTACACTGCGTGTCTTTCTCTCTCCCTTTGTAACACAGACGCACACTCAACAGGTCAAAGTTAGGCTGTGAGCAAAACAAAACTTTAATCAAACAAATGCAAGCGTTGGCAACAGTAATATAACAAAGATTTAATAACTACTCACTCATTCAGATGTGTGTCTGCCTTCAGAATAACAGCTGATCGGATATCTGACAGATGGGTGACAATTCTGTGAGGGACATCTTTCACAGATCATCTGCTGCATTATAAATATAATAAACATAGAAGTGCAGCTTTACATGTGAACATATGTCAATAAATATGCAACAATGTAAGTATAAAGCTTTTCTCCAGAATTCTTATTGTTTTATGGTGAAAACGCCTCTGAAATCGACAGAAGAAGAAGAAGAAGACATAATAATGTATGATTGGTGGACAACTCAGCGCCGCTCAGTTGTCTCGTCTTCTTCACAGAGGGAGGAGCAGGTTGATGTATTTCTGGTTCTTTTTTAATCTTAGCTCACAGTTCAGCTGCATTAATCTGTGTGTGTGTGTGTGTGTGTGAGGCAGTTCAATAAAATGCCTGTCTTTCTTCTTAAAGGTTTTCTTTCCATCTTTCTCTACTTTCTTCTGAACACACACACACACACACCTCGGCACAGACCTTGTTCATTAGTATAAATAACTGCTCTGCAGACCCACCCATGCCTCCGCTCAGCCACTGTACACACTGTTGTTCTGCAGTTAGTCCCCGAGCAGCCTGTTGCACCATCCAGCAGCTCTCCTGTGGAAGGCTGCTGCCTGCCTGCTGCTAATTAGATGATAATGTGACACAATCCTGGTGTTAATAAGAAACGGTTGCATAATGTAAACTTCGTTCAGCCTGCCGGTGGTTGTGTGTTTTAGCTTTTTACTGAAGGATAAAGCTCTTATAGCTTCATGCTCCTTTGTTCCGATAAACACACAGTGTGAGCTTTACTGTCTATATTAAAAGTTCTGAGTTACATTAAAGTGTGTTCCAAAGAGCCACTTTAAAAATGTTTTCACTGAGATTGAAGAATGACACATTTATTAAAGAGAGACGTGAGAGAATAACCTTTAACAAGAGCTCATGATTAATCACATGTATGCTCAGAGAAGGAACCACATACGAGGGTTTTAGCTGCATTTACACCAACGTCAGTGATTTTACAAAAGCCTATATTATTTTGTTAGAGGAGACATATTATGCTCATTTTTGTTGTTTCTATTTGGACATGTTTTAAATGAAAACACTTAATTTTTCTCATTCTGCCGGCCTTATTATAACCATATTCACCGGCTGTCTGAAACGCTCCTGTCTCTTTAAGAAGAAGAGAAGTCCGAAATTCCTGAGAGTGCTGTGTGCATTTCTCGGTTGAGCATTTGAATACTTTCACATTATTTATAAAGCACCGAGATGCTTTATGATTTAAAAAAAGACATGGAAACCACACTTAGTACGATATGTTACCTTTAAGTTCATTAAAACAATATTATTAAGATCTATAAAGTCTTCTGTGGTTCTGGAGGGAGCGTTCCAAGCTTTCCCTTGATAATAAAATTTAAAGAGAAAAAGAAAACGTAGAGGAAGAGCAGTCAGCGAAGTGGTGGAACGTCTCCTCAAAAGTGTGTTTCAAGACGACAGCTTGTAAGAAAGCAGCAGCTGCAGTTTTGTAAATTATAAACGTACTATTTGCGAGCATTGTTTTAAAAATAGGGTTTCAGCAAAGATGCATGGCTCCAGGAAGTAGTGGAGCGATAGATGAAAGAGCCATCTCCTTGACAACAGAGCAAATTGATGGCAGTCGGTACAAAACTTTAGCACTTGTGGAGCTCTGTCTTTCCTCTTTTCTTTCTTTTAGATACATAATGACACTTCTAGCACTTTCAGGCAGAGACGCCTCAAGAAATTGTCCATTTATAGCCGGTAGTTGTATTACTGGATTTGGGAGGCTGCTCTGTTTAAGCAGACACGTCAGCATCAAAGTTAAAGTGACCATCAGAGTAACGGTGTCAGCTTATAATGCACCTGCTGTACACCTGCATGAATATGATCAGATGTTACTTGCTTCAAATCTGCTTACACAAGCACGACTTGAACATATATCATATAAGTTTTATGAGCACAGGCATGTTTAGTTAAGATGGGAATACAGAAGCAGCTACAGGCCAAAAACATTTGTGTTGAGAACGGAGAATCATGCTGTATTGAAGAAGACTTGAAACTAGAGATTGAGACATAAACTCATGTTTACAATGTTTACTGAGGTAATAAATCAAGAGAGAAGTAGAGTCATTTTCTCATAGACTTCTATACAACCAGAGGAGTCGCCCCCTGGTGGTCACCAGAGAGAATTTGGCTTCACTCGTCAAAACCGTATATAGGTTGCCTTTCGGTAACGTCCGCCGCTGAGTGCAAAGCCGTGGTAACGCTGTGCGCCTCGCTCACAGGACATCGTTACCGCAACAACTCTACTTTAGGACCAACGACAGTCAGACGACATCTCTAGAGCGAGCGTTTGGTTTTGTCCGTTCTGGGCTACTGTATAAACAAGGCGGTGCAACCTGATATGTGAAGGGCTCGTTGTGCGCTAACAAAGTTTCCGGCGATTAGACACCAATTAAAACATAGTTATGAACATCATATTCCATTTCTGCTAGTAGATCCCCCACAATGCTTCACACCGGCCCTTTAACGAAGCCCTTTACACTCCTCGCCTCGAGGCGACAGAGAGTTTCTCGTGAAAACCGATGATGCCATAACCTGCTGATGATTCAACACCTTCTCAAAATGTAATTAAACTGGCAGTGACATAATTTGAGCTAACCAAATGCTAATCACCCATTGATGAAATAATTGCATTTATTATGTGCATCGCTCACGATGTCGCCACCTTAATTGATAAGATTTCAACCCATGGAGAAATTCTAGTTTGTAATTACTTACATCTGGGAAGTTGACACACAATAAACACGAATGAGGTGTTGGGGAAACATTTATATCTGCTATCTGCACATTATGTGCCAGTGTGCACGGTTAATTACTCATTAATGTGACTCAGCTTAAAGAGACAGTTCAGTCACACTAAATGTCGACCAGAAGAAAAGCGTTTGTTCTTACTTGTGTTTGTCAGTGACGGTGACGGAGAGCAGCTTTCACGCAGAGTAATGTATGGAGGCTCCTGCATCGGCCTGTGGTTGTCATGATAACAAGCCCACAGGGGCCAGGACTTTGGGCTGCAGTTAATTCATTTGCCACTCATCAGACAGGTGTGATCAGTCAGTTCTTCGGCCATTAGAGGGAAGGATCGCGTGGGCGCTGGTCCAGCGAGGTTCCACTGAGGAATAAATAAGGTTTTAAGCTTTTCTTCACTTTGACGGGGAACTATGACTGTGCTCATTAGTAGTGGTCCAGGAAAAACAAAGACTGGCAGGAAGGAGCAACACCTCCCACTGACTTATTGAAGCCTCACTCACACACTCACTCACACACACACACACACACACACACACACACACACACACACACACACACACACACACACACACACACACTGCACTAACAAAGCCATGACCAAGTATTATCAGTCCTGGGTAAGACGTGCTTCGCCTGGCTTGGTGTCCACCCCCCATTAGTCAGACTCTTATGGACAGCTCGTGCGGTGGGTGACATGCTATTTCAAACGAGACATCACATGTCTCTGGTACTTTTAAGAAGTGTGTGTTGGTATTGGAACAAATGACAAAAACGTGCAAGCCTGATGGAAAATACTTTAGTACACCGACCACATGAACCTGTTTATGAATATGATATGAAGTTTCATACTTCATCGCACAGCTTACAAATCGCTGAAATCACGTTCTCTGGCTCTCCTTTTTCATTTGGTTTGAAACCCGTTCATCGTCACATTGCTTTCTTTTTGCTCACGAGATCGGACATCTTTCCTGCAAGAGTGAGGGCTCACACAGAATCACACGCCGTTTGTTTTAACGTTTTGGTTCTTTCAAATTGACAGAACAGAAACAGAAAGTGTTCGTGAACTTAACATGAGCGGGTGGGCAGACTCCGTTACCTTTGGACTGAGCCAAGCTAGCGTTTCCCCTCTGTTTTCAGTCTCTATGCTAAGCTAAGCTAAGTTTCTTCCGGCTGTAGTGACTGTGGAGAGATTTAAAGCCGACTTGTAGCGGTGATCCCTACGGAACCAGCAACACAACAGTATGCAAATTAGCCCTTGGCTTTTGTTTCCATAGTAACACTCGTTGGGTAAAAGGTTGACTCTCGACTGCTGTTTGTAGCTCCACACACTCTGACAGAGACACATTTTCATTTGCGGACAAAAGAACATTTCAGCCCATCTGCTTCCTCTTTTGTTTCTGTTGACAGGTGTGTGTGAGAGTGTGTTTTTGGACAACTGTTGACTGTTGACACCACCTGTTTTTAGCCCAAATCTCATTAATTCCGTCAAGGTTCAATTGTCTCAACCGACTGGTGCGGTTGTGTGGAATAGTCACAATGATCTGCTCAGGAGGATGGCGCCTTAAACAAATATAATGAGACGCCTTCTGAGGCCAGACTAATAGTTTCTGGGATAAAATCAAAAGGTCAGAGTGGAAATGAGAACTCCGGAGAAAGTTGTGGTTCTTACAATAAGCTCCATCAGCAGTGCTGCTTCTAAAGACTGCGGTATTACTGAGCGATGAAGCTGTGAGCTGCAGCAGAGAACAGTAAACGTGAGGAGGACATGAGCTCCAACTGCCGGAAACTAGCGGAGCGCATCTTCTCAAGTCGGGTGAGAAACGAAGGAGAGTAAAAATAAAACACTTTTCAATGTGAGAAGAGTGCAGCGACAGAGAAAATGATTAAAATAGGAATTCAAGGCTTATTATTCTCATTTCACTGTATTCAAACACAATAAAAGCATCAGCAAGATGTTAGTGACCTTTATTCTGCCCATAGTGAGCGTCTGAGCAGACTCTACTCAGTAGACTCCACTGCATCGCTGTAAGTGCTTTGATGTCATATTACAGTTTAGCTTGATCCAAAAACAGGTCCGATAATTTAATAAAGAAGCTGGAGATATTTTAAAAGCAGTATTACAACATTGCAGGAAATAATTCTGCAACTCAAATTTTGCTGAAAGGACAACGAAGATTCCCCAGCGTTCATTTTTAGTACGAAAACCCCCGACACTGTCTTTGAACCTTTGGTTCATTGGTTGTTTGCCACTAGATTTTGGTCATTGTTGTTTGATCCGTTGCTTGTAAACTAATGTTGATGCAGCTGTTAAAGGTGAATTATACTTTACTTGGTCACTTGGGGGGCAGAAATCGAGAATAATCTGAAAATCACACACATTTGACACATTTGTAAAGTTGATATTAACTGCTACACAAGGTGCAGCATTAGCATATCGTTTTGGTCGTATTTCTTGTGGCTTGATGATTCTTTTTAGCTCCGTTTTGGTCTCCACCGTCCACCAAGTCTTTAGCTCGGTAGTTGTTTCTTCACTTTTCTCACCAGCAAGCTGCCAATCATGTCTGACAGCTGGTGTAACGCTGATTCATCAAAGCTTTCAAACACATTTTCTGCAGCTGCTGTAAAAATGCGATAATGAGAGCGATAAAAGTGAAGCAAAGTACCTAGTTGCATGCCAGATGTGCCAACACATAAATGATGGGCATTTAGTGTCTCCCCAAAAACGTCGGGCAGGTTCTGGCTTCTCAGAGCTCCGGCAGGAAGAGGAGAGCTCTGTCTCGGGGGTCAGACTGTCAGACCCTGCTGCTGTAAAATGAGATCCTTTTTCTAAATGAACTCTGGTGATCTGAAACACTACCGCCTCCGTCCACAGGGGCCGGAACGAATGCTCAGCTTTGATGAAAAGAGGTTTATCAGGAGACAGAAGGGAGGGGAGGCAAGAGGACGGTACGACTGGAAACGGAGAGGGATGGTGGGTTCAAAGTGACTCATGTCCAGACTCATTAATGGCGTGTATGTGTGAGGCCTGAGGCAGGACGCGGTCCCCACCACCGACTCCCACAGGGGGGGGACACTAAAGACAAACATCCTGCTTCACGGTGCAGGAGGCACTCCATGCATCACATCTGCTTGTTTATTCTCACCCTGCTTACTCTAAAACTTGTTCTTTTTCCTGAGAAAGAAAGGACTCGCTTGCTTTCTGTCTCTCTCACGCACACAGCTGTTGTTGCACCGTCAAAGAGGGCAAAGCAGCTTTCCAACTTTGTTTTCCAGCTCCTTGCTAGAGACACAGCAGTGCATCATCATGAATGAATGGTTCACCGTGTGTTCGTTGTGCATGGATTGTACAGTGGGGGTGTTTTTATGTTTTGTGGGAAATACAATTTCAATGCTTCAACAAGTCTGTTATCTGTGTCAAGCTGTCCGGAAGATAAGAACAGAGAGGGAGAGATGCAGAAAATGCTTCCAATTACCTCTCCAGCTCCTCTTTTCACAGCAATTCACACATTTTTTATGTTGCTTCATAGAAATGTGGCTTTTTTTATTTTTTTGTACCCTTTTTTGTACCCTGATCGACAGAAAGTGTTGAATTTCAAACAAATCTCTAAATTAATTAAAAATATGCATATTTCACCTCCTTTTAATAGGACACAACTAAATCACGACAGGCGCAGGCAGTTGGTTTAGAAGTCACATAATTAGTTATGTGGAGATGAACTTTCAGTTGATTATAGTACAAATACACCAGTATCTGGAAGGTCGGAAGGTCGGTTTGAAGACTGCAGTTTTGAAGCCTCGAGTTTGGTATTTTGGCCGTCACCATCTTGTGTTTTGGTCGTTGCCATCTTGGCTTTTTCGCAACCAGACGTCACAGTAGAGGGTGGAGCTAAGTATAATTGAACGACAACCAAAATGGACAATTAACTTTTCTGAACTGAAAACACTGTGAAAGGGTTAAAGTTGTACGGACAACTCCCAGACCGGACAACGCCATGGTAGCAACCACAGTAAGCCCCGCCCTAAAGCATCCCCTGCTTTATGGTCTGTGTGACTCTAAATGGACCATAATGTACTAAATGAACATCATGCTGTATTGAAGAAGACTTGAAACTAGAGATTGAGACATAAACTCATGTTTACAATGTTTACTGAGGGAATAAATCAAGAGAGAAGTAGAGCCATTTTCTATAGACTTCTATACAACCAGAGGAGTCGCCCCCTGGTGGACATTAGAGAGAATGCACGTTGAAGGAACTTCCACTTCGACTTCACCTTTCTGAACTGGAGGTCGCCATCTGACTTTAACACGACAAAAACTGTGACAACGCGGTCACACCTCTCTGCAACTCTCACTCATTCCACCGTTGCCGTCCAGCAACAAGTCACGTGAGACAATAACGAACAGACCGGATCGAAACGAAACGTCAAGACAAATGTTTTATTTCCCTGCAGGGGTTCTTTCCATAATGTTGTCAGACACTTGTATACAATAACAATCGGAGCATGTCAGTGGCAGGACAACAAGCTGTTGTTAGTTGACGTACGTTGACGGTAGAGGAGTTGCCCCGAGCGATTACACTGCAGCCCTGTTAGCGGATGCCGGCTGCATCATTCCCACGCAATACCGGAACAATCTCAAAAAAATAGTTGTCCCCCTTGATCACTGAGACACAAAAAACATGGGAAAATAGAGTCCAGGTTGCAAAATACAGAAGGAACTCAGGAGAAATGAGGATGACTTTTGAAGTAAAAACCCGAAATACTTTGAGACAATGTAGCTGATTTCCTGCCAGCTGTTGTTGCCTAATGATGCTCAGAGTCCTTTCAGGTGACAAAGATGTATCTGCAACGGTGCTAAATAGAAAAATCCATTCACACACACGCGCGCACACACACACGCACAACAACCAACCCCGGGCCATTGCTGACGCCTTTGGGCATATAAAGGCCATTACACTGTCAATACATGTACGTCACAGAATCTGTATTCCCTCTGGCCATTATCGTATCGGTGTGGTGAGCTGTCATTACAGTGAGTTGTGATGGGAGTCTGCAGCGCCGCTGATAGCCTGTGTGTGTGTGTGTGTGTGTGTGTGTGTGTGTGTGTGTGTGTGTCTGAGTGACACAGCAGAGAGAACACACAAAAGAGCGTTGGCCTAACAGAAAGCCTGAAGCTGAATCCTATCATTTTTCCGTGTTTTTCATCTCTAAAAGAGAGAAAAGCCTCAGTGACTCTTCTCTGTGAATCAACATGAGCGAATACAGTCTGATGGGTCTTTAAATGGCATTAACCTAATGATCTAATGTAGGCTATCTCTAAAAATAACATGATAATAATAGAGACACCCTTTTCTTTTGCTTCATCTCTCTTTCATCATCCTCTTTTAAAAGTGTATCACAATTAAATCAACGCACTGCAGGAGCGCCCTCCACTGGTGAAACGTGGCAGTAAAAGAATAAAATAAATATATCAATTCACAAGCATTTATTTTTATTCCGAAACACTGCATAGACTTAAATCAAGACTCATGAAGCGAAACACGTACAAACAATACGCACAGTGCATTTGGTGGAGTACATACATCACTGACTGTGTGTCGATCACGGAGCTGCAACAAACACATTTCTATCGTCTTTCAAGTGGGTTCCAGGTACGTTTCAATACTCAAGACCGTGTTGGCAAGAGCAAGTCAAGTTCAGTCCAAATAGCCCCCAAAAAAGAAATGAAAAAACAAAACAAAAAAAAGCCAGTCTCTCCGTCAGCCCCTTGCAGGGTGAGTCATCAGCAGAAAGCAAAGCGTTGGTTCTCCAGCAGGGAGGGGTCCCCAGCAAGCCGGTCAGTTCAACGACATCATATAGAACATAGTGAACAGTGTTGCTTTTTAAATATTATATTGTATTATTTTGTAGAGAGCATCACTTTAGTATTATTTTAGGACATATTTGGATTCGTGATTCCAGTGTGTGTGTGTGTGTGTGCGTGTGTGTGTGTGTGTGTTGACCTGCGAGCTGCTGCACGACATGGTCCTTGTAGGGATGAATAAAGTTGTATAGAATTGAATAGTGACCATCTATAGGTCATGTTTCACCACATCTTGTCATTTAAAATGATGCTTAAAGACACACATCAAAAATCAGTTCAGAAACTTTATCCCAGCCCTTTATGGATATCGTATCATGGAGGATTTGGGGCTTTTTATTTTATTTTTTTTAAGGCAAGCTGATGATTTACGCGTTACTGGTGGTTGGACTGTTTGCGCCTCTGTTTGCGCCACCTGGTTTCCTCTGCGGGTGATGTTTCTCCTCTCTTTGGCCGTGGAGGGTAACACATTCAGCCGGAATCATCCGCGCCGTTCCCGGACCTTCCCTTCACGGCCTCCTCCGATCCCTCCTCCGCCGCGCCGCTGTCCGACTCCTCCTCCTCTATGGTGACGCGCGTGTCCGCGGACGAGCACAGCGAGCTAACGCTGCTCTGCTCCGCGCACAGCGCGCACGCCAGCGGAGACGACAGCGCGCCCCCGCAGTGGAGGTGCCCGAAATGGTTGCCGTGGCTACCGCAGAAGGGCAGGGACAGCTGCACCGCGCGCAGCTCCGAGACGGCGGCGGGAAAGGCGAGGCTGTGCTTCTTGGGCAGCGCGCCCCACTCGCGCTGCTCCTCCTCGTGCAGGAGGCGCGTGAAGACGTTGGTCCTCCTCTTCTCTCGCCTTTTGGAGCGCACGTAGCCCATCATTATACCACAGAGGAAGATTCCGTAGAAAGACATGACTATCAGGATGTACGGGTACGCGTTCCCGTCGCTTTTGTCCGCCGGCGAGCGCGCGGTGCTCTGTGTGTGCAGGACCCGTTTGGATGACGCTGTGGAGTTTTCCAGGTGCCCCATTTGTTTTTCAGTGCAGCTCACGTGGAGGACCTAGAAAGTGCGCTGGAAAAGATACAGAAGTACATCCATAAATATGTGGATTTTTCATTTGTTTTACCTTTACGCACACTTTACGCACGAGGATAGGTTCCCAGTGAGGGGAGGTTTTCTATGCAAGGGTTTGCAAAGTGATGAAAAACATTTGTAAAGTTATTATTATACAACCACAACTATTACAATATGGACAAAACATTTTAAAACCTCTTTATTTGGAAAATTATGAATTTTCTTTTTTAAATGAAAAGTTAAGTAGCTATACTAAGGCATGAAAAATATAGAAATCAATGCTTCACTTTGACTTTTTGCTGATTCAATTCAGTGCATACAGCTTACTATTTATTACATTTTCTATGTATAAAATATATATATTATGTATATATATATATATATAAATAAATAAACTATAACCAAATCCATAAACTGTCTACTCACCAAACTGAGGAGCTACGTCTCATGTGAACCTTCAGCGTTCAGATCTTCCTGCAGCTCTTCTGGAGTTTGGCAGCACTACTACTGCGTGATGTTATTTATACAGAGACCCCGGAGTGTCACGAGTCACATGATGGGGACTGATTTGTTAGATGAGTCCAGAGTCTATGGAAGCCCTGAAGGAACGGTATGTTGAAGAAGAAGAAATAAGCCTCCAGAGGGTTCGAATGAAATCATCAAATGCCCATGAGTATGTCAGACCCACTGAACGTCCAATAGAGAGAGAGACCAGAGGTGATGTGATGGAAAAAGAACTGTTTCGAAAGTGGTGTTCAAAATCTCTCCATCTGTGTTTAAGAACGCATGTCTCAAGCTTCTGTACCCTCCTGCGAACAATTACAACATCTTCCATCCCCATCTCATCACACAGAACCTACAGCTTATGAATACAATCATGCAGCACGTTCAAGAGCGGCACAGTGGAAATGAAGATCAAAAAGTAGAAAGTATGTCTTTCAGGAAACTGCACAATACCAGCAGTGTATGAACGAGTTCATTTCCGCCAGTGCAGAATTCTATGTTATAACTGTGAGATTTTGGAAAACAGCGCAGGTTTGGTAACATGCACAGAATTTGTATTGCGCACAAATGACTGATTTAATTTTAACTTCACTGCTAAGAATCAGTCCGACAACACTGATATACGTCTCCATACCGTTACAAGTGGGGAGCATTAATGCGTGAATCTGTGACTATTATTGAATCAGCAACGGATGATTTCACGCAGTTCCTTTGTTTCAACTGTGCCGACATTAATAAATGTCATCATGTGTCTGTCTTTGAGTCACCGAGGCATCAATGTCACACCCACAGGCTGAAACACGGAATACAAAAGAATTACAGCGCTTGTTTTTTAAACTTTCAATTCAATTAATCAGTAGACTTCGTGATATTAAATGTGTTGCTCCAAAAACAATAAAACACTCATTGCATGTAGACCAAACACAATTATTTATTTATTGGGTCATTTTCTTTCCAAATGGCAAGTTACAAATAAATAGTTGTATGCGCTTATGTTACAAGGCGAGCTCTCTGCACAGAGAGGGAGTGGAGCTCCACAAACGGGTTGTTTGACAATAAAGCTCGAGTTACAAGAGAGGCTGTGCACGTGATTCCTCCGCTGGTCACAGCTCCACACACGTGTGTATGTTTGTATGACGAAAAAGGAATTAAGAGAGGCGTGACTCGGAAACACAAGAGAAGGCAACAGGTGTCACCTTGTGAGGGATGATGGCGTCACGTTCGTGCCGCGTACAAACTTGACGAGTCACACTCGTGCGCGTTACCAAAAAACGATGCGACTTTCAGCCGGCGGTGACAGTCCTGCAGAGTAAACGTTAGCCACGCTTGCCATTCATTTAAATCCTGCTTGCACATCGAGAACGCTTCATTTGTGTGCCGTCTGTAATCAACGGCCTTATTTGGACAGAAATGATCCATTTTCACGTTGCACGGTGACAATGATTACACAGTCATTTCATCTGTAAAACAATCTTATGTGCACTTTCTGCACATAAGAAAGTATCCTATCCCTGTAGGGAAGTACAGCAGACTAAACAACAGTGCATCTTTGTTTCTTTTCTTTTTAAATAAGAATATTAGGTGCCATCTGTCATTTTCCAACAATCTTAATGTTGATGATATAAAGATAAAAGTAGTTTGACCAGATATGACCTCTGCATTTTTTTTATTTTATTTTACCACCCTGCTCTCGCTTGCCCTGAAATGACTTTGTGCTTTTGGTGTCCAGATGTGCTGACGGGCGGGATGTCCCACGACCGTGAGAGTCAAAGACCCGACTGTGGGTGGGAGACAAAATAAACCACGGAACTCAAAACATGTGGACAAAACAAAGAAACAAAAGACTTAACCGTCTCCTGACCTGCAGGAGGAAGGACTTTCACACCTCTACGTCAAAAGAAAGAAATGAACGAAAGGAAAAGATTTAACCGATCTCACGTCTCGTCGGCACAAAGCAACGAGGCAGGAAAACATGTCCGCCCAACCTTGTTGAGCTTCTGCTGCTTGGCACTCAGAGAGAGTTCAACAGACAACATCAGCTGTTTCATAACTCACATCTGGAACAATAAAGATCCCCCACAAAGAGGTCATACACCTGGCTGAGAAGAACAAAAGCAGGGGGGGGGGGGGGGGGGCAGCAGTGTTTGTGTTTTTCTTATTCAGCCTTTCTTTAGTTACAAAAGTTGCCTCCACGATGGAAGCGGTGACTCCCTACACTTTCAGCTTCTTCACAGGCTCAGGTCTCTGGTGTTCATGGGGCACTGAGAGGGCTCAGAGTGCTGGTCTGTGCTTTTGAGGATAACCAACGCGTCACTTCCCGCCGTACATTCTCTCGATGTCGTCCTGGTATCGCGTCTTCAGCTCCTTGCGCTTGAGCTTGAACGCGTCGGTCACTAACCCCATCTCGGGGGTCCACGGGTCCGGGCTCAGGCAGATCTTTCGGGGGATCTCGAAGCGCTCCAGCTGGGCTGCGACAGAAGAGGACGAAGCGTTCACTCAACCCCTGGAAAAAGCGCTCACAAAAACCTCACCTTCTGACCCTCTTCTCACCTGCTAGAGCGGCCTCGGTGATGACTTTGAGGACCAGCTCCTCCACGGCTTTGCTGCCGCACAGCTCCTCGCATGAACCTCGGATACCGTACTGGTCGGCCAAAGCCAGCAGGTGCTTCTGATTGGGCACCACGAAGCCAATCACGTACGTCTCATCGCTGCAGAGTGGGAGGAGACGGGGACGACAAAGAGGGCCGTCAAAGGGAAAGGAAAACAGAGAGCGGTTATAAAGCGACGCCGGCGTTTGTGTGTTATTCCAGCGAGCGAAGGTTCGGCCAAATAAGGCGATGGAGCCCAAACATCAATTCTTCTCCAAGTGACGTTTGTTTCCCGTAAAAGGGAATGGAAACATGCCTGAGCAGCGCGAGCACAGATCGCATTCTCCAAATATCTTTAAAAAAAGTATCTGACTGTTGCACTTTTGACACATAAGTGAATCACGGACTCACAGCGTCAAATATGAAACTGTTAAGTTAAAGGCGCCCTGTGAAGTTTTTTGGGTTCACAATCAAAGCTTCTGTTTACATTTAGTGTTGGTCACCTAAATTCATTGTGTGGGATTTAACAAACATGTCGAAAGTATTTCCTGCCTCATGAAACATTTGCAAAGCTGATCTTTCTTAAAATCACTTCTTTCTGCAACCGGAGGAGTCGCCCCCTGCTGGTCAGGTGAGAGAATGGAAGTTTAAAGACACTCCCGCATCCGCTTCATTCAGCAGAACCGGAGGTTGCAGCCTGGTCCAACCCCATAGACGTCTATGGTAAAATACCCAACTTTACAGCAGAAATAAACATGTTTACAGCCCGGTACAAAAAAGGTTTTGGTCTCTAAAGCTAATAATCACGTTCATAACAACTGTCTCATTTTATTAAGCCTTAAAGTTATGCATAACTAAGGACCGTGACGGGTTGCTACCACGGAGTCGCCATCACGGCATTGATCGTTGTCTTGTTGTGCTAAACTACCCTCTAAGAAGACTGTTAGGCTGTTAATTCTTTCCTGGTCGGCACCTTTTAGTTTAAAGCGAGTATTCACTGTGTTGATATACACGTTCAAAACATTAAACTCACTTTATGATGTATGCGCTAACAGACACACAAACGCACCTGTTGGCGTAGGCACAGATGTTGTCGACCAGAGAGCAGTTCTTCAACATGGCCTCCACCTTCCCCAGAGAGACGTACTCGCCCGCCTGCAGCTTCACCAAGTCTTTCTTACGATCTGGAAAACACAGCAGAGACCGCTGCTCTGTCATGATCTGCATTTCAAGTGTGGATGTGTTTCTATTTCTTGAAAAGAAGGGAAGAGGACACATTTTCCACTGAACTGTGTGTCTGACCGGATGTCATTTTGGGGGGTCTGGAGCAATAATGTTGATGTAGAAGCATCCGAACAAAGACAGATTACCCCAAATGGTAATCTGCATCTATACGACTCCCTGCATATCCTCTACTCTGCACATCCACCGTCATCCCTCCATTCCGCCGCTCCTCACCAATTATCTTGAGGCACCCGTCGTCGTGAAACTCCCCGATGTCTCCCGTGCAGAACCACCTCTGGCCGTGCTCGTCCGTAAAGAAGTCGTCTTGGTTCTTCGCCTCGTTCTTGTAGTACCCCATGGTGACGTTGGGTCCGCCGACCAGAATCTCTCCTCTCGGATGTGGCTTGTCGGTTCTACGGTAACCACCTGACAGCAGGGTTTCAAATTCAGTGGATTGAGAATAAAAATGGAATAACACAACAACAAAAAAGCAGATTCTGCTACGCAATAACCCTGACATGCTTATTGTTTATTCAGAATTCTATTTCCGCTCCGCAAGCCAAGCAGGCAATAAACTCAAACTTGATAAGTATCAAGATTTAACAGAGGGCATTAAAAATGAGTTATGATCCCTTACGTTGAAAAGATTGATGTTGTGCGGGAGTGGAAAGAAGAGAAGCATGTTTTTCCTTACAAGGTCTCACTGCTCTGGGGAATGATTAACGGCGGATGGATTGGTAAACTCAGGGAAGAGTGTGCATGAGATTACATGCAAGAAAGAAAAGCAAAGAAGGGCTGATGCATGTCCCTGAGAATCCATTCAACGCTGTGTCATTCCATGGATGTTATGGATATGATATCTGTGTGTGTGGCTCCTCTCCCAGTCTCACTCACCCTCCACCCAGTCTTGGAGCTCGATCTCACAGCAAACCAGTGGCCCTCCCACTCTCCCGGTGCTGTAATCCCACACTAGAACAGAGGAAACGCACGTGATCAGGGAGCACGCTAGCACCGCTGGCACCACATTTAGCGCCATAGCGACGCAACCTCACTTGTTCCCAAAGGAATGTCCGCAACACAGCGTTGTCCAGACCGCAGCGGGGAGCGACGGGCAGCTGTTGGGTTCGGTCTGCCTGGGAAACGCCGGAAGTATTTCCATTTGGTGTTTGTTTATTTTTTTTGGGACAAATGTGTCGTCAATGAAAGCTACTAGATTAGCTGCAAAGATAAAAACCGATCATTGGGACATCCGTCGCCACCGCAGATACGAGCGGCATTCTTTCACGTGTTATTAAGAGAAAGGAACATTATTTCCCTCTTCAGTGAGGAATGTCTGCATGTTTGTGGGGAGACGAATCATTTGCATTTATTTTACAAAACATGAGCTCACATCCCTTCATTTCCCAACAGGCTAACATCGTTATGCTAACTGGGCTCTCAGTGCAGATTTGTTGCTGATGTTTTTTCTACAACACCGTCTTCCTTTTCAAAACAGTCGACGTAAACTAAAAGCCACGCACAATACTGAGCATCGACTCAGTATTTGTCCTGTTTCTTATCTTTATATTCATGTCCCTCCGCTGCTTTTATCTCTGCCCCGAGGTTGTGGAAACTCCATCGTTTTCCAAGCAACTTCCCACAGTGGCACAATAATGTTTTCCCAGTTAATGATTCTTCATTTGGAGCGAATGACTACTTTATTTGTTACTGTTGATACATTGTTGCCCTCTCACATTGAGCAATTGTTAGCATCAGCTGAGGCTGATGGGAATGTCATTTATTTCTCAGATTTGTGCCGGGATATCTTATTTCTTATTGTTTCTTTTTCTCTACGATATACCACTCAGACTCCCATTGCTGCTTACGTTCGCTGATGGTCCCCGCTCCGCAGGTCTCCGTCAGGCCGTATCCCTGACCCACCGGGCAGCAGAAGCACACATTCATGAAGCGCTGCGTGGCGGCGGAGAGCGGCGCGCCGCCTGACAGCAACACTCGCGTCCGACCTCCCAGCAGAGAGCGCACTTTCCCGAACACCAGCCTGGATGGAAACGAACAGAAAGGAGTGGCGAGAATAACCTGATGAACACCACGAAGACGTTCTTTATAACTCTCGTCACAGTGAAAAACAAACACACCTGTCGCAGAGAGGTGTGCTGTTTCCTTTGGCGAGCTGCTCCAGTTTGTAGTTGTACGCCAGAGTGAAGAGCGTTCGCTGGACACAGCTCATCTCCTCCACCTTGGTCATCACGTTCTTATAGATGCGATCCATTATCTCCTGGAACCAGGGCGGTGGAGAAGGAAAGAGAGGCGATGAGATATCGGGTGGGACTAAATGCACAATAAGAGGAAAAAGCAGAGGCAACATGTACGACTGAGAGGAGCAGATACGATGGAGAAGGACACGCAAACCAGAGGAAAGCAGAAGGAATCCACAAGAGCCAATCTGTGTCGGTTCATGAAACGGTGAACTTCTTCCACCTTCATTGTTTGGTTACGGCCAAGGTAGATAAGATGTGTGAAAGGTATGATATATTTGACTGATGTATGGGGAAAAGTGCAACAATTAGCTAAAAAATACAAACAAATCACAAAATCAGGTGAAATAGTAAAAGGTTGAATTTGCATAATTTTCTTTTTGCGAATGAAAAAAAAACAATTTCCTTAAAGGGGACATGTGTTCATTATCAGGTTCATACGCGTATTTTGGGTTTCTACTCGAACACGTTTACATGCTTCGTTAAAAAACATAACTTTTCTCACACCGCCTGTCATCAGTGTGTAAAAGATTTGACATTTCCTCGTCATGATTACGCGTCAGCGTGCAGAAAGTATAACGAGGCTTTTAAAGCTGCATTACTCAATGTTTGACCACTAGGGGGCAGAAAGAAAGCTCAACGACTGAGTCGCCACATATAACCAGCCTCTCAGTAGTTTACTTCGTCTGGTTGGTGTAAAGCATGTAGAATAAAGTGAGTTGATGAGAGTGAATTCACTGATTTGTGTATTTGGCCTGGATGTCTTGGTGAGGAATAAACTAGATGAAATGGGGTAAACTGATTTTCTCTCGGAGTAAGATCACAGTTTAAAACAAGATTAACGTTGTAAATTGACAAACAACTCAACAAAATCACTTGGTTATGTTTCGTACAACATCATGGTTTGGATTAAAATAAGTTTGTTCGGTTATTTAAGTTAGGGATGTAAATTAACTTTACTTTCTGTTTAACGTGGAACACGAACAGCGGCCTCCTGGGTGAACGTCCTGTGTGTGTTTGACACATCTACCCACCCGCAGATCCTCTATGGTTAGAAACGTATTGGCGATGCAGATTTGTTTCGTGGGAATACAAATAAATAGAACTGTGCTGAGAACAGGAATATCAAAGGAATTGGTATAATTTCGTTTCTTGGCCAGGACACAGTTTCATCCCTAACTTGGTGTTTGAGTTTCCTGCTGATAAAGCGGAGAGGACTGAACCCCACAGATCAAGAACACATCATCGTCCAAATCAGCATCATAGTTAAAACCAAAAGCAATAAAAACAAAACAAACAGCTGGCCCTGTGTGTGTGCGTGTGTGTGTGTGTGTGTGTGTGGGTAAAGCAGTGAGAGAGGAAGTCGACGCAGGATTCACGCAGCAGCCCGTTGTCATATCACAGCAAACTATTTGTACGTGTGTGTGCGTCGTGGGGATAACCACATGGGGCTTTCTCACGTTCTGTTTACAGCTGTGAATGGTTCCAGACACTGGGGCCCTCTGCCCTTTACACTACGACCACTGGGAGATGGGGGAGGGGGAGGGGGGGGAGCTCATAATGTGAGAGAGAGGGAGAGAACTAGCCGGCTTACAGTCAAACCAACGAGAGAAATCTCATTATAATCTATCGTCACGGGGTTCAGTCCTTTTTTAACATCTTCACGGCAGTTAAAGTTCTGTCATATCGTCGTATGTAAAAAAACGTTGCGTCACTCAACGATTGAAAGAATCAGGATTTTAACACTGAACATGAGCTTTGACTTTGAGTTATTCGATAAAAAATAATAAAATTGGCAAACAAGACGACAGCAGCGAAGTTCGTAGCTCTCTAAAGTTAATTCAGGAAGCCCATCGTGACGTAATGCTTCTCTCATCAACCGCGTCACTGGAAATCAGCCGCACACAAAAAGTAGACCCCTTCTCAACTTTTGTCACTACTCCTTTTAAAACTACCAAAGCACTTAAGAAGGGTGGACCTCCCGTCACTGACTCAATAAATTCAGCCTTGCAGGGTTTTGAGTGAAGCTCATCCTGGCGTCGTCGCTGCTGAAATGGATTAATATGCCATTTTTACGCCCCTGGGCGTCTTAACATTGTTTAGTGATGAAGAGCATAACTTCCAGCGGTAGGAGGCAAGACAGTATGTACGTCACAGTCAGGCCAGAGACAGAGTCCAGCAGGCCTGGACCTGTTGCATCTGGACCTGTTGGAGCATTTGAACCACTTGCAGAGACTCAATGAGAGATACCGTAAAGGTTGAGGCTCCTCAAACGTGACACTGTATCATGCAAAGTGTTGAGTGAACTGTACCGGGACAGCTGCCATCAGAGTGGGCCGCAGGGCGCTGGTGTCTCCTTTGCTTCCTTTCTTGATCTTGGTTGACTTTAGGTGGAGAAAAAGAAGCACAATAATTGGTGCCCAGAGGAATTTTGCAAAAAAAAGCAGTCCAGATCAGTCACACGTTACCTGGTCAGCGAGAGTCTGAGGTGACGAGTAGCCGATCCTGCAGCCGTGAGAAACGCACACGAGCTCTGCGCTGAGCTCCAGTACGTGGGCGAGAGGCAGGTAGCCGATGTAGGTGTCCTCCTCGCTGTGAACACACGGGCACTCTGTGAGATCTCCTTCTAGCCCGGTGAAGCTTACAAAGTGCTCTACACATGAAATATCTGTTTTAATACAAACCCTCTCTGGAGTCATACATCATGTCGTGATAATCTTTAGAAGATGAATGCAGTGCATCAGAAAGATTATCTGCACAAAATAGGACCATCTTTCTCCTTTGCTTGGACTTAAAAATGATCTGCTGGCCTTCTCTTTATCTCAAGTATTTCTGGATTCTGAGGAATCACAATGGACGTGTCTGCAGCTTTAGCTTCTATCTTTTGAATCACCCTGGATATGTCCTTCAAAACACATTGCAGACCATTCTATCTGCTTCCAATGGATCGTCTTTGCTCAGGAAGTGCAGTTAGTGACAGTGTGGGCTCCATCGCAGCTCGATGGCGTAGCGACGGGGGGGGGGGGGGGGGGCGGGTCTTCGCAAAGGTTCAATTCCGAGCATACACAGTCATATTGCCTAACACACACAGGAAAGCCATCGCGTTCCTCAGAAGTCTGATTGCGATTGTAACCTCTCGAACCTCCATCTTTCTCCCCCTAACTCCCATCCTGACGGTGTTTTCCTCCGCTCACACTGAACGCACTCCCTTCCGTCTGCATTTCCTCCCACCGCGAGAAGGGTCCCCCCCCCCCCTTTGTTTTAATGTAAACATTTGTGTTGCATGATCGCACTAGCTGGCTCATACTTGTGCACATGCTCCGTTTACATGGAAGCCTCGACCTAGATATCAGCCCCAAAGAGTATTTGGCACTTTCCCTTAAAACAACACAGCAGCACTGGACCTCATAGCCGACAGCAGAGAGCCAGAGACAGCAGAGGTTCGTCACAGGGCAGAGTTTTTGAAGCAGCAGAGAAGAAGAAGTTACCGTCCTCACTGTGCTGATATAATGTCATTTAAACAGCTCGTCTCTTCTTCTGAGCCGGGGAGACAAGTTCAGCCATGAATGGGTTTAGGTGCAGACTGTATATATATATAAAAAAAACATTGTATGTTTCTCTGATTCTGTACATCACGTGTCCAAGGGTGTAACATGGATTTCTAGACACGAGTGTGCGTCCCCTACCTCAGGTTGGGTATCCGCTCGGCCATGCCCGTGATGCCGGCGATGATGTTGCTGTGAGAGATCATGACGCCCTTCGGTATGCCGGTGGATCCGCTGGTGTACATGATGACCGCGATGTCCGACGGCAGCGGCTGCTTACGCTCGCGTGCTGCTGCGACGTCAATGTGAAAACACACACACGTGTGAGCTTAATGTGACAAATCGCAGCAATGGCTCGTGCCATCGCGCTGTGATTTGTGTGTATTGCATTTTATATATCAACTGACCGCACACACACACACAAAGAGCACAGAGCAGCAGCCATGTTTAAGGAAATGCTTCCATGTTCATAATTTGTCCACGCAGACACATTCTTGGAATGAAAGCCTCCGTGTGTTCCATTCGTTGCACGTGTGCAGGATGAACATGATTAATAACAGAAGAAGCACTGGGTGTCAAAGGCCGAGGAAATGTTTAGTTCCTGTAACTCAATAGAGGCCGTGTTCAAACGCACGGATGGAAAATAGTCAGCTGAGATATTAAACAACTCTTGGCACGCTGGAGAGTGTGTCTGACTGTGCTCACCGAAAAAACACCATCTCTCCTCTTTCTCTCATCGCCCTCTGACTCTCTCGCACTTTCTTCTTTTTTCTCTCCGTCTCTGCTCTTTCATCATATCAGGACTTGGACTGTGTACATTTGTTGCCATCATTTTATCTTCCATTGAATCCAGCTCTGGCTGTCAGTTCAGTGTGTGTTTGTTTACTTTGGACTTCCTCTCATCTTGTAGGCCGTAAATCTAATTTTTGCATGGACGCAATCTTTGATATGGCATCCAAGCAAAAATATTTTACTCTTAAGCCGCAGATCTGTGAATTTGAAAGCATATCAGACGCCTAAATACTGCACAGCGGTTTATAACACGATGAGACAGGATTTTACTACTCTGGAAAAGTTACCACAGCAGCAAATATTCTATCTTTTGTGGTGACGATCACGGAGTGGACAGCAGAAATACATTGGAATGTGTGAATGCATGATACGCCAATACAGCGTCGAGCCGGAAGGCGTTGAAATGAATGAGAGGGATGCGTATTTTGCGCAAATGTTTCTTGAAATCAAGGAATGATGGTGCAGAGAGGTGATCCCTCTCTGGGCATCCTGTCGGAATAAATCAGTGAAGTTTGAATCAGTTTGAAGTGGGGAACAAAACCAGGTGGTGGTTTGCTCTGCGAGCAGCAGAGTTCACTTCATTCCTCCGTGTTCAGCGTGGTGTGGAACGAAAAACAGACCTAAGACGTCTGAGCGCCCCGGAAAGAAACCCAAACAGAGGATGAAGGGCGACAGTAAATCACACAGCAGGCAGAAGGGGAGGCCTCTCTTCTTCCTCTTTCCTCGGATACGAGGTACGTAGGAGTGTGTGCTCCGAGAGTTGATGTCATGTGAAGTTAACAGTGCTGTGTATAAACATGACCCTCCCCTATATCCCAGAGCTCCATCCTCCCTTCCCAAACCTACTTCCTTCCCTCTTTATCTGCACATGACACTACCAGCTTCTCTTGTTTTAGGTCCCTCAGTTCAAGCGGCCACAATAAAAGGCGAAGAGTGGGCGATGACCTCTCCTCATCCGTCCAATCCACTCGCTGAATAAGCATCGCATCGCCCTTAAGCCGATACAGATGTGAGCACTTCCTCATTCACATGACCTAACGGGACCGGTACCAATCCGCCCCCAAGAAAAAACCCACCATGACCATCTCATTAAGAGAGGGGCTGTCTGTTACTAACCTCCAAGCTGCTACGTGTCATGGCGTTTGCGGCTTACCATTCTCGGGCCTGGCTCCCAGCTTCTGAACAGCAGCCATGTTGTGGACGCTGATGCCACGTGGATAGCCGGGCCACGAGGTCGGTGTGCTGTCCACTACGATGATGTGCTGCAGCCTCGGCACTTCAATTAGGATAGCCTGACAAACACACACACACACACACACACACACACACACACACATCGAAGGGCCCATAAAGATGGGATCTCCTAAATGTTTCTGACCAAAGGTAGCCTCCTCTTTCATTATGTCCTTAATCTCTGGTGTTGGCCTGTGCTATTGGGCTACAAACATAAGATAATCACTATTCATCCCTGTTTGTATGTCTTATTTGCTTACTGCAGAACTAACCAATGCACAGTTGCTCATGATTAGTCCGTGGGAGGATTGGGCGATGCAGAAATATTACAACCAGATGACTGAGCGTAGGCTGCTCTCTCCATCAAGGCTAAATACTCGTGTGGAGCGATTCTGTGTTCATGTGTTGGTGCGTCTTCCAACCTTGAGTCGGGTCTCCAGGAGCTCTCTGCTGGTGATGATGTGGGTGACCCGAGTCTCATTCAGCCCGTGAGCGATGGCTGGACCTCCCAGCGTGGAGTAAAGGGTGACCACTGCAACACACACACACACACACACACACACACACACACACACACACACACACACACACACACACACACACACACACACACACACACACACACACACACACACACACACACACACACACACACAGGTAATTTTAATTCAGAAGACTTGACGAATGTCCAGGCTCCACTCGGTAGCACCGGACAGAGAATTCTAAGAGGTTTTCAGGCTCGTCGTTGGGATGTAAAAAGAGTTGTGTTGTTGAGAGCTTTATAAGGAGAATGTATGCTGTGTCATTTCTGTGTGTTATATCTGGTAGACTCATACAACGATTCATATGATATATTACAAGTTACTCCTCATTTTTCATGCGTTTCCCTACGAAAATCAAGCAACACGTGTCAATTTCTGCTCTCAACAAAACTACTAAGTTAGGTTTATGCAACAAGAATACTTGGTTAAGTTTATGCAACAAGAATACTTGGTTAAGTTTATGCAACAAGAATACTAAGTTAAGTTTATGCAACAAGAATACTTGGTTAAGTTTATGCAACAAGAATACTAAGTTAACTTTATGCAACAAGAATACTTAGTTAAGTTTATGCAACAAGAATACTTGGTTAAGTTTATGCAACAAGAATACTTAGTTAAGTTTATGCAACAAGAATACTTAGTTAAGTTTATGCAACAAGAATACTTAGTTAAGTTTATGCAACAAGAATACTTGGTTAAGTTTATGCAACAAGAATACTAAGTTAAGTGTATGCAACAAGAATACTAAGTTAACTTTATGCAACAAGAATACTTAGTTAAGTTTATGCAACAAGAATACTTGGTTAAGTTTATGCAACAAGAATACTAAGTTAAGTTTATGCAACAAGAATACTTGGTTAAGTTTATGCAACAAGAATACTAAGTTAACTTTATGCAACAAGAATACTTAGTTAAGTTTATGCAACAAGAATACTTAGTTAAATTTATGCAACAAGAATACTAAGTTAAGTTTATGCAACAAGAATACTTAGTTAAGTTTATGCAACAAGAATACTGGGTTAGGTTTAGGCAACAAAACCATTTAGTTAGGTTTAGGTGAAGATCGTGAACTACTTAGTTCGGTTTTGGAAAAGATTGTTGTTTGGGTTAAAATAACGAGGTAACATTACTTACATGTAAGTACAAAAGTTACCTTACAAATAGATCAAAGTCGACATCTCGTTTCACACGCGGCACAAACAAAGGTCTCCTCGGTGAAAGACTTGGACTGTGTGGGTTTTTGCGGTCTTAAAACTTCCTGATTCATGATTGTGATTTTTGTGGGATGTCTACGAACTACAGCGCATTAATAGTCTGAAGACAGCGCTACGAACTCTGTGTGAGAACAGCCTGCGCGTCTCGTTTATTTAACTCGCATATATGACAAGTGCATAGAACCAACTAAAGGATGAGCATGTTTGCCTTCTGACAAAGAGCCAATAAACAGCAAATATACAATGTGCACACACACACACACAGCAAGTGGTTAAGTTCACTGGGGGCCTTTGGCTGACTCCTTGATGCCTCTGTCAACATCAGATGCTCACGTAGACTCTCTCACCCCTCTTCTGACGCCATCACCCCTCACTTCTCTCCCCCTCCATCGGTCTCTCCAACCCTTAACTCCCTTCTGCCTCCCCCACGCTGTGTGTCATCCACTGCGCCGGGCCTTCCACTGCCCCCACTGTTTGCAGGAGAGGAAGATGCTTTTGCAAAGACGCTTCACTGGCTTGTGCATGCAGCGTATTCTTAAGAGCACGTGAGTTTAATGGAGCGTGACGTAAAGCACGCGGAGGAAATGAAGGGTCCTTCAAGGACAATCAGACCGGTTTAATGAGCTGAAAGTGCTGCTGTGGATGCTGGTTATTTGTTAAATGACGACAAGCTGACGGCGCCGCTTTCTTTTTGTTTAGAGTACGACTGTAAGTGGTGCGATGTGCAAGTGTAAAATAAAAATGCACTGGTTATTTTCAGCATTTGAGAGTTTTTCTATCACAAGAAAATGAAACGGATGGAGGAAAAACAAAAAAAGGAGGAAAGGAAGTGGGACACTTATGTAACAGCAGAGCACAAATTGACCTTCTTCTGTCTCAGCTGGGTCGTTCTATGTTACAAGTGTGTTCACACACGCACACACGCACACACACACACACACACACACACACACACACACACACACACACACACACACACACACGCCAAACATAAAAAGGCTGAAGATCAGACTAATTCAGACACATTTGAAGGATTCTCAGTGGGAAAGCGCAAACGGAAGAGAACGTTTCAGTCCAGTACAACCAAACCTGAAAGTACGAAAGTCAGTCAGAAATACTCTTTTCAACTCCTAGAATTTGCAAGCATTACTTCCTAATTCATTAAGCATGAGAGTCTTTTAAACATATGAACTAGAGCTGCAACGATAAGCTGATTAACCGATTCGTCGATGGACAGATTATTCTGAATTGTTTTTCATGTATTTCTTTGTTTTTTGTTGACCGTGTGTCCACACTCACAGCCTGGACTTACACGGGAAGTTGTACATGAAGCACGCCTGCGCAGTGACGATCCACTCGGCCCGCGTCTCGCAGAAGATGGCCACGTTGTTCTTTGGCCGCTGACCCAGTGATGCCAAACCGCTGCCCAGTTGGGCCGCCGCCGTGAGGATTTCCTCGTAGGAGAGCCAGCAGTACTCGCCCAGAACCACCTGTGGGGGGGGGGGGGGGAGATGGAGACAGCACGGTCACATTTAGTTCCCAAAAAAGCGCCACTATTACCAAACAGAGCTGCCTCCTCTTCTACTGTCAGTCTCTGCATGAGAAGAAGATAAAACACTCAAACACAGTGATGACAGTGTCACACCAGTGAGGGTATACTGGCTCCTAGGGGTTAATAAACGGCAGTGCACACAAACACCCGGCGTAATGATGACTGTACAGTCCTGTTTTCCACTTGTTATGAGGAGCAATAGGCAGGAGCTGATCAGCGAAGACGTGGCCTTGCAGCATTAAGTGTTTCAACAGTGGGGTTTAACTGGATTAGAGGGAGCAGGCTGTTGGGATTAGCGGGGTAATTCAGACGTACGGTCAAAGTTCGCTGTGCAAACTCCAAAAACACACAACGGTCACACAAAGTGTTTAGTCGGGCAGAATCTACACTGAATGCTGGAGTAACCTTTTGTTGTACCGATGAGATGACATGAGAGACACAACTGTTCGTTCAAATGAAACTTCTTGTTCATTCTCCCACTCCTTTTTGAACGGATTCTGATTTGTTCTTTTTGATTTTAAATCAGTTCTTTCGACTCGTTCTTCTTTTTCCGTCCTTTGTGAAGCAAATGTCTTGACACACTTGTCGCTTTTTAAATTTCTTACGGAATTACATGAAGAGTTTCATAACACTCTCATGACTGCATGTTAAATATGATGTTACCTGTTTCCAGTGCTTATGCTAAGCTAGGCTAACTGGCTGTAGCTTTGAAATTCAATGGACCAATATGAAAGTCTTTTCATTTAAGTCTAAGAAAGCTAATAAGTTTAATGTGGAAGTATTCCTTTCGTGTTGTGTTTCATACTCTGTTACTATGCTGCTACCCCCCCCTTTCTGCATCCCTCTTTACCTTCTTGAACACCTTCCCGTTGCCCTGGCGCTCGTCGTCCTCACTGATCACCTCCCTCGTCCCCAGACAGTCTCTGTGAGGGAACCTCATGGCCGCGTACTCGAACACCTTATCCAGGGTGTCCACTCCCGGGTGCAGCGACGTCGCCAGCCTCTTGGCGGCGCTCACCGCTCGGTAGGGGCCCTCGGGACGTCCCGACGCCGAGCGGGCCTTCGCCCTCTTGGCCCGCTCCTCCTCGGAGCCGTAGCGGGCCCCGTCGGGTCCGGAGACCCGGCTGAGGATGTAGGCGGGCAGGAAGGTGATGGAGGTGTAGATCCACGCCATGAGGTGGAAGAGGAGCAGCAGCACGGGGTTCAGGTCCTCCTTCTGCTTCATCTCGGCGAAGCTGTGAAGACGTTGGAGAGCAGCGAGGAAGGTAAGAAGATAAAGTTCCAACTGTTGCAGTCAGTCCCTCTGTTCTTCTGTCCCCTTATCCTTCTTCTTGCTTTCTTTCAGCGAGCTTGACTTCATGAAAGGCCCACAGGTCCACGCTGCTGGAAAATAAACAACATGAACCCGGCATCAGAGCAATAACCTGTAATTATGAAACTAGGTTCAAAATGAGAGTGTGCCAGAAAGCGAAACAAAACGCTGAGTCACATGCACTCGAGCACTCGCAAAAAGCAGAAGGGAGATTTGTGTCACTGGCAAACCACGACGCGACAAACAGACCGGCTCAGTGCTTCAAATGTTCTTTCTCCTGCACATATTGATCCAACGCACGCGCTCACCGAGAACACAGCGTGAACGCAGCACGAGCAACTGTCGGTGTCACGCGCTGTTAGTATCAAAGAGAAAGAAAAAGAAAGAAAGCAGCAGGAAAAGCTAGGAGAAACAAAACAAAAGGAGAAGACAACAGAGGAGTCAAAGTGGAAAAATGAGATTGGAAAATGTCTCCAACAGACGCAGACGACAGCGAGCGTGAGAAGGCGCATGAGAGGTTTCTCAATGAGCAAATGTGAGTGACAGGAAACAGAACAAACTGTTAAGTGTTTGAACTGCCAATTAGCAGATCCACTGTTCACTCTGAACCCATTAAACTCCATGACGTGGATTTAAACTGCCACACATCTCAGCTTTAGTGTGTCTTCTAGAACAATACTGCGTCTTCGGACACTCATTATGAACTACGAGGGAGGTGATGGGGTTGTTGGGAGCTGTCCAGAGTTCTGAACTGAGATCAGTGTTAAGGTTATCTCGTCACCATGAGATGAAAGGTTTCCTGTTAGCACTAGTTCTCTAGACCAGTGATTCTCAACTGGTGGGTCGCGACCCAAAAGTGGGTCGCGGACCCGTTTCCAGTGGGTCGCGGGCCTTTGCCTGACAAAAAAAAAAAAAAATATATATATATATATATATATATATATTTATATATTTTATTTTGAAGGGCATTTTTATGCAGCGGAATTATTCCAGCATTTACGGCACTTGTTCAGCGGTGCAGGAAAAACACCCCAATGCGTTGTGAATCACATAACGTGATGAAGCTCAGCCAATCAAATATGAGTATTCTGATGAGTTTCCTGACTCAGTGAGATGTTCACACACCGTGACACACGGGGAGAGACGAGGACATATGAGCAGAGCAGGACTGTTTATTGAGGTGTGAGTCGTGAAAGTCAAATCATAGGACGATCTCCAAAAGAGAGAAATGTCCAGAGAGACCAGAGTCATTAGACTCTGAAGAATTCACTTATATGAGTCTGTCCAGTCAAACACCAATTTCTCTTTTTGGAAGATGAGAAAAATATAATATCGTGGCTTTTTCACTTCACCCTGAATGAACTGAATTTAAAGCTGCAGGGCAATTCAGTGAAAATTATTTTGCTAAAATGAATTTCGTTCAGTAATTTATTTTTTAATCCAGCCGTTATTTTACTTGAAATGAGAAGAACATTTATTTATGTATTTCTATGTATTATTTATAATCCATCCAGTTAAATTTGAAAAATGAGAATAATATTTGTTGAAATATAATTGATGTGTACTTTCTTTATTTGATTTGACAGTTGTTTACTACACACGTTACTACTACTAGACCTCTTCAATATAGATATATCCAAATTATATATATATATATATATATATATATATATATATATATGTATATATATATTACATATATATATAATTTGGGTCGTGGGTCCCGGCTTGTCATTAAGGGGTGATGGTGGGTCCTGCAGCCAGACCAGTTGAGAACCACTGCTCTAGACGTTTACTTATTTATAATAATAATGATACTACTACTACCTTAATAATAATAATTCTTATTTAAATCTATTTAAATCTGCTTTGAATAGATTTAAATCAAATCTATTTTAAGCAGATTTAAATAGGCGAGTGTGGAGATTTGGGTTAGAGTCCCAGAGGAAGGGGGGGGGGTAGCAATGGAGACGGCCCTGTCCCCCCAGGTCTGGTGCTTGGACGGGGTGAGACGGGTGAGGAGGTTGTGGAGGACTTTGAAGGCGATGAGGATCATTCTGAACTGGATTCTTTACTGAATGGGGGCCCAGTGGAGGTTCTGAAGGATGCGGACGGACAGCTGAGTTTTGGATGTATTTTGTTGAGGATTTTGGTGGAGGGGGCGAAGATGGGCGATGATTTTAAGATGAAAAAAGGCAGATTTTGTAACATATGCTAACTCAAGTCTTTTACATTGTTCTGTAAATAGATGGTGTCCTATTAACAAACAGTGTCTAACACAGTCTAAATGGTTTAAAACTGCCATTTAAGGCCACCAGTGTGAGAAATAACTGTCATGCTTATTGACATTTTTACTCAGTCCATCAAATGTCAATCGGGCAGCTAACGTAAGCATGGCGCCCTGTCAAAATGGTCCACTGTTTGATAGTTAGTTTCACTGCCTCTGTCAAATCTGATTTACTTTTTGCAGGAAGTCAATGTTGATGAAATAGAGGCCGTAGAGAGGTAGTCTGAGCAACTGGAGTAAACAAACAATCCGACTGTAAGAAGAAGAGAGCAGAGCATCAACAGGTGCATGGTGCTGCTTCAACTTCTTCTTCTGCTGTTTTGACAATGAGCTGAAGGTCTTTTGAAAAGCCTTGAATTCAGCAATTTCGCCGTTCGCCATGTTGTTGTTTTTTTGCAACCAATGAACGGAAGTTACCATATTTGGAATGCGGAGGAGCGACGTAGAGACATTGTTTATGTCTCAGGTAGCGGCAGCGACCTGTCAATCACAGTAAGCCCCGCCCTAAAGCATCCCCTGCTTTATGGTCTGTGTGACTCTAAATGGACCATAATGTACTAAATGAACATCATGCTGTATTGAAGAAGACTTGAACTAGAGATTGAGACATGAACTCATGTTTACAATGTTTACTGAGGTAATAAATCAAGAGAGAAGTAGAGTCATTGTCTCATAGACTTCTATACAATCAAACATTGCACCAAAAGCATTCGCGGCCGACCCGGCTGTGTCAACAAAGAACAGAGAAGCTCTGATAACAACACACACACAGATAGCAGTCCTTTCTGTAAACTGTGTGTAATTAGTGGAGTGTCCCTTTAAGATGATTTGATCATTTATTCTCTACGATGCTGTGATGGTGCTGTATTACATTTCAAACGATTAGGTTTTGTCTCGTCTTGACAGGCGTTAAGACAAGATTGCGTTTGGTTGCCTGCAAGTACAGTCACAATAAAGGTGAATTAAACCTTGTGATTATTGTCGTTATAGATTACTTTTCATTTCCAACAATGAAATATCAGAAATTTGCGAATTGCATAAGGTGGTGTCTTCAAATCGTTGACAATTATCCATAAACCGGAAGATATTAAAACAGCAATGATTTTAACACTGCTGGGTCCAGTAAACGTTGTTTAATCCTCTGGTAAACAATCGAGGAATCGTTTCAGCCCTGCGTGACATAACGGCGGCGGATGCTGTTGTGTGTGTGGGTACCAGGTACCACTTGTCAGATTACACAGACAGATGAGGTCACAGAGGGGAGGAGGCTGCAACCTGTTGGAATAGTGAAGATAAGACATCCACCTGTAGTCGCACCGCTTTGCCGTTTAACATGCATCTGTGTGAGCAGAACCATCACCTTTTAATTCACATGGAAGACTCGACTAAGCTCTGATTTACCAGCTGATTAAAGACTTTGCACCACAGCTCGACTCTAATCTCTTACCTTTTAATGACAAGAAACAGGAAGGTGGCTTTATGCAACAAGCAGGATTAATTGGGTAATATTGTGACATGGTCTGTGTAGTGGTGGGGTGAGCTGGCTGGCATGTATGAGTGTGTGTGTTTGTGTATTCGCTTCATCGGAGAGATTGTGTGAATGGGCTCTTGTGCGCCGACGTCATCGTAGCTTTCGGCCCACTCAGTTAAGCAGGCGGGCCTTTGCAGCCTCGCAAGAAAGTTCAACACGGCCATTGTGGTGCAAACGACTGCAGCGACACACGACTCGGTCTCCAGGGTCAGACTGTGTGTGTGTGTGTGTGTGTGTGAAAGAGATGTCTGTGGTGTGTGTGCGTGGGCGTGTGGAGGTGCAGAACAGATTTGCACACATTAAATGTTGGCTGTTTGAAATAGGGACATATTTAAGAGATTGCAAAAAAGCAACCGAGGTGGTTTTCAAGTGTGATTTCACTGAGAGTGAAAACCCAGCCGGCTGCATTATGTGGATCAGACGGCAGCTTTTCTCTGCTCTTGTGTGCAGACATGACAGCCTATTCCTTTCTCTATTGTATTCATACAACAGCTAATTCAATTTAAAAAAATCTGCATCTGTTTTATGCAAGTTTCTATAGGAGGTAAAATAAGTAAAGTACATAAAAACCAAGAAGACTTTTACTTATTTCAGTTGTCACTCTGCTGACTCGTGTTCTCCTCTCTCGCACTTTGGCGAAAATGTGCCTTTCAAGGAGGACGAGTGTGCGTCTGCGTGTTTTTCTAATCATGTCGGACCATTCCTCGCAAGACAATAGCGTCTCTGTCCGTAGTTTAGCTCGCATCATTCGGTGACCAATGCCACAGGCCAGTTCACGTCAGCTGTGTTTACAAAAAGGGTATTTTAGAAGAGGAACAGCAGCAGATGGAGGTTTTAAACGTTAGTGACGACTGTGGTGAGGTGACACAGATTCTAAGTTCTGTTTCTTGATTACAACACGTGTTGTAAAAGTGTGTCCTATTTGTGTGCATGTCATAATTGTACAAATATGTCTAACAGAAGAAATATTTTTTTTAAATGGTTAAAATATGCTGTATTTGAGTATATGAGCTGTAGTGAAGCACTAAAAAATTAAGATGAGAACAAAAGAAACACAACATGTTATGGATTTAGATGTAATAATAATGGTGGTGTCAACAATGAGCCACAGATGTTCAGGCTGCAACATCCAGACGCACTAACGAGGGTCACCCACGCCACAGTGGCGAGTCCACTTCCGGTTTAGCATTTCAAAACAAAAGATTTCAAACAGCGTTACAGACATTTTTGAGTGTTGCAGTTAATGATTCATTTCATCTTCATTTGTTTGGCAAAATGATTTGTTAGGCGCTGGCCATACGAGGCGACTGACGCATGTTGGACATAAGCTGAATATCATGTCTAAAGAAGGCGATCTAATGTAGTATAACAGCAATACATGCCATTTTAAATGACACATTAATAGCATGTAGGAAGTTTAATGTTCTATTTTTCTTTTTAGAATAAAGGTTTCTAATTACAGTTTTCGCTGTTATTTTTTGGGGGGGGGGGGGGGGGGGGGGGCACTGCAGCAGCATCCCGCACAGCTGGATACAAAAACGGTCATCACAAATCGGGCACCTGAACGGCAGAAAGAGAACTCACCACGGCTGTCGATTCATCCGGGCTGCAGCAGCGGAGAGAGACGACTCCCAACATCCACCGGCTCTCATCCAAACGAGTCCGGAAGTGACACGCGCGTCGTGATGCTGGCTGTCGGGTAGGGGAGGGGAGGGGGGGAGGGAATTCCCTGTGTTGTGATTGGACTCGATGAGGTGGCGCGTGCTAGAGGCCGGGCCTAGATTGGAAAAAGAGGGCTCGCGGGGACTGCATGGGGTTCAGAAGGAGGTAGAGGCCACGCGCACGTGCGCTCACACATACAGTCCCACGCGCATATACAGACTCAGGAAACGTTGATGTTAAAGCTGTTGTGTGTGATGCTTCTCTTCAGAGGGTTACAGTGCATGTGAAAGTCAATACAAACATTATTATTAAAAGTATTATTATTATTTTATTTTTTTTGTATTATTATTATTATTATTATTTTTGGATCATCATTATTATTTTATTTTTTTTAATTATTATTCTTCTTCTTATTATTATTATTATTATTATTATATTATTATATTATTACAAAACAAATTGTTTTCTTCCATTGGACTGGACCCATATTAACTGAGGTATTTCATTTTTTTGTAGTCATGGTTTCAGCACTGCAGTGTGATTATGGTCTTAATTTAAACCCCTACAGGAGGTTGGCGCTGGAGATCATGAGACTTTTAAACTTACCCCACCACAACTACTACACCGATCATGCAGAACCAGAACAAATACTCACAGTTTGTAGCATCCTGGCTTGACACAATGTCCTACTGAGCATGGTCTCCTTTGACCCAGATGGTGTAATTCAGGACAAAGCCCCCAACAAGTCCAAAACACACACATGTATACACATGCAAAGTTAGGGGGGCCTCCTCGTATGTATGTTGACGTTTATATGGCTGTGAATGTAGCCCTCAGCATACCATGCTGATGATAATGTTGATCTGAAGCAGAGAGAGTTTATCTGATGTAAAATATCTAATATATGTCATGCATTGTGGAAAATTTCTTTTTTTGTGTACTCTTTTCATGTTGACTGCTATGTTGAGAGATAATTCATTTCATGATGATAAAGTCATCAGTTTGAACCACCAAATCAAAAAACTCAAGCAGATTCTTTCAAATTCATAAGTTTCACATCATCTGTTCTCAGCTTCTTTGCTCATCTCCTCTAAACATGACGCAAAATATTTATAATGCAAATATTTGATTAAAAATCCTGATAACCCTGCCATCTGCCATTTCTCACATGAAGGTGCTATATATTACATGCTGTGCAACAATCTGTTCTCATAGTTTCTATTGTGTCTGCATCATTATTTAAATCGTGTTCTGCAGGCTATAAGACGTGCTGGATGATAATGATGCATTTTTGATTTCCATTCTAGCCTTCAGTAGAAACACTCCGCTGAGACGGCTCTCCTCAGGCTCACAAATACTATTTGAATGCATCTTGATTCTGATGAGAGAACACAATATACTCCACTGTTATGCAGTATTAGTCCTGAATGCAGTGCTGGAACAAGTAGTCAGATCCTTTACTAATACCACACTCTGAAAATACTTTACTAGTAAAAGTCCTGCATTCGAAACCTTACTTGTGCACTAAAATGTACCCTGTCAGTGTTTTAAATGGAGTTTCTAGATTAATATTAGTCCTGCATTAATGTATACGTTGCGTTTTACTGCTGTAGATGTTTTTTTAAACTCCTTTATATACTGTTGGCCAATTGAATCTACATCAATGCATCATATTCGATGAGATCATGATGTGATTTTATGCTGTTTTCTGGAACTCTATATAATAATAATAATATTATACAGCTCTGTAGCCTACTTCTCTCAATAAACCATAGGAAATAAGTTATTAGCTGATGTGGCGAAGACAAGAAACCTCATTTTGTATGGAATTAATTACAAATGTCCGAAATGTAAACATTGAATATCCACAAACGTTCTAATTTAACTGCATTCCACTCAGGCACCGCTTCAGACAGCTACAGCCGGCTCGTTGGGGTCCCTTTGCCGCGACACTGAGGAGAATCAGCAGCCAACATGCCGACTGTCGGAGTGAAAAGAGATCTTCTCTTCAAATCTTTGGGCAGAACATACAGTGAGTCGTGTTTCCGACATATTCAAGGAGTGAACAACACGTCCGCCTCGTTAATGTCAGTTTGTCCCTAAAAGACCGAGGGAGTCAGAATACTACCTGAAAACATTAGCTTGATGGTTAGCACAGCAGCAGCTGCGCACGCAGTTCAATTATCTAGCTTTAGTAAAACAGTCTTGAATGAGACTTATATTGTTTTTATAAGAACATTATTGTCAAATATAAGTTTTAATATTAAGAGATTGCTGCTGGTAACTGTCAGTGAGAAAGTAGTCTTCCTTAGTGCTCTGACGTGTCTTGTGTTGGACGTCAACGTTATTGCGTCATTATTTCCCCTGTCATTTAAATCGGAGGCAGGTGAGTACTTAGCGATGTATATAAAGCTGTTTTTGTTCGTTTGTAATAAATGTTTGTTTCTTCGTTCAGCCGATGAGGAGTTTGACGAGCTGTGCTTTGAATTTGGGCTGGAGCTGGATGAAATTGTGAGTAAACTATGTAAAAAGCAGATCAAACCAGTGTGTCATATGAGCATAAATGCATAATTAAAAGTGAATCCATCTGCACACTACACACACACACCTGTGTGTGACAAGTCACATTGCCCAATGTGAAAAAGTTCTGCTTGTGCATTTGTGTTCAAAAACATCCAGTGAGCTGTGATCTCTGTTCTGATTCCAGACCTCGGAGAAGGAGATAATCAGCAGAGAGCAGGGCGACTCCAAGGCATCGGGGGCGTCTGACGTCGTCCTGTACAAGATCGATGTACCGGCGAACCGCTACGACCTGCTGTGTCTGGAGGGGCTGGTCCGTGGACTGCAGGTCTTCAAGAACAAGTGAGCGGAGCAACATACTGCGGTGGTTGCGGAAATCTAAAGTGAAGGATGATTGCTAAATGCATGCAAAGGTTGACCAGTTTTATTTGGTGGTGACACAACAGAGTAATTCAGCGCCCTTTTCCAAAGTTAGAAGGATGCATATGTGAAAGGTTGATGGTTTTAAAACATGCTTGTGAATGACTGTGTTACTTAAAGTTACTGTGAGGAACTTTTAACTGGTTGTGAAACAGTCTCAATTTAATACTGATGTGTCTTTATGACCTACATCAGTAAACGAGACCATCAGAGAGAAGATGGTCTATTTCTATATGGCTTTTAATGCTTGACGAAGGTGCCACTGAGGGTCGGATTCCACGCAAAATCGGATGAAATCATGCAGGTTTACCAGAAAGTCCTTCAGCTCAGACTCCAGCTGAGACCGGTCCAAAGTGGACAGACTCAGATCCTCCAGCAGAGACCGGTCCACGTGGACAGATCCAGATCCTCCTGCAGAGACCGGTCCACCGCGGACAGACCCAGATCCTCCAGCAGAGACCGGTCCACCGTGGACAGACCCAGATCCTCCAGCAGAGACCGGTCCACTGTGGACAGACCCAGATCCTCCAGCAGAGACCGGTCCCAGAGGAGAAGCTCCCAGAGCTTCTCCTCTCTGCTCCTCCGGTCCCCTCTGGGAGCCAACACCAACACCACGCTGCTGGAGACCCAGGACGTATTGCTGGACCCGCTGGAGGGAAGGGAGGCAGAACCAGAACCAGGACTGAGAGGGGCAGACTGTCAGACCCTGCTGCAGTAAAATGAGAGGTTTTCTAAAGGGACTCTGGTGCTCAGGAACACTACCACCTTCGTCCACAGGGACGACAAAACCAACACAAAATGAACGTTCCTTGTAGTAACTCTTAACTCCATTATGGGTGAAGTTTATGCAAACTTGCTTCACTGTTGCTACAGAGATTGTGTTTGTGTTGCAGGTTGGAGGCACCTCGCTACAGACGTGTTAGCCCAGTCAGCGGGGAGCCTCAGAAGCTGATCATTACCAAGGAGGTGGGTGGTGGCATTCATAATTATTAACGGCAAACAAGCAGTTTGTGGCCTGGGGCGTTCATTAGTTTGCTTTATGAATCATATAAATGTGAGTATTGTTAATTCTGATTTGATATGTGCAGACGGCGGCAGTGCGACCGCATGCCGTGGCAGCGGTGTTGAGGAACATCACCTTCACACAGGAGCGCTACGACAGCTTCATCGAGCTGCAGGACAAACTCCACCAAAACGTCTGCAGGTCAGATCAGCTGCTGCACCAAGTACAACAGAGTACCTTCAGTTAGTTATTATGCAGGTATTCAAATGTACCTGCAGGAAATGTGGTTACTACCACTTGTATAACCTGTGTATATATTCTTCACAACAACCTGAATGTTTCAGTGGTGGCGATTTGTGAGATGTTGCAGCCGCTGCATCTGGCGCTTCTGTTACAGACCAAAAGCAACCGCGAACTGAAATGTAATCTGTGTCGCCAAAGCTTCATATTGCTTCTTCTTCCATGTCATATAACTCCATTGCTACCCTGCTCACACCACGGCAGAACACACAACACAATGACATGCTTTTTCCCGTGCTCATGCAGGAAGAGGAGCCTGGTGGCCATCGGGACGCATGACCTGGACACCATCTCCGGTCCTTTCACGTACACGGCCAAACCTCCGGGAGACATCAGCTTCAAACCCCTGAACCAGACCAAAGAGTACACCGCCACCCAGCTCATGAGCCTCTACAAGGTGAAGGACGCCGGCGAGAAGAGCAGTTTGTGTGTTTGAGCGGCGCTAACCTGCTGTCGTTCTTGTGACTCATGCAGACGGACAGCCACCTGAAGCACTTCCTTCACATTATCGAGGACAAGCCCGTGTACCCCGTCATCTACGACAGCAATGGTATCGTCCTGTCCATGCCTCCCATCATCAATGGTGAGCACTGTCTCTGCCTTCATGTGTCTGGCTTTATTTCTGATTCAACCTCTTCTCATGATGTTAAATATCTTTTTTGTTTCCCCAGGTGACCATTCAAAAATCTCCCTGAAGACGAAGAACGTCTTTATCGAGTGCACGGCCACAGACCTGACGAAGGTACGACTGAGAGGAGAACGGAGGAATCCCATCAATGTTGTGGTCGGTCTTCAACTCGTTCTCTTCTTCTGTTGTTCCCTCCAGGCAAAGATCGTGTTGGACGTGATGGTGACCATGTTCAGCGAGTATTGCTCACAGCCTTTCACGTAAGTCGCCTATCGGGGCTCAAATACCAGCTTGTCGTCTCCAGGTTTTGTGTCCTATGGCCAAGATACTGGTTTATTGTCTTCCTATTAAGTGATGGAAATATACCCAAATCCATCATAAATAGTCCACAAAAGACTGGAGTGTAAGAGTGTTACAGAGAGGGTGATGTGTTCTTCTGTCTCGTGCTCTTTCAGGGTCGAGGAGGCTGAGGTGGTCTACCCAGACGGCAAGACCTGCAAATATCCAGTAATGTGTTCACTACCGTCATCTTGTGTCCTTTCTTTAAGTGACAATAGACATGTTTTTGTTGCTTTTACTTATCCTAATGAAGTAAATGTATATTACACAATGTTACGGCTGTAGAATGACACCAAATGTGTTTATGATTTAAATGAGTCGCCAAGTTTGTCGCTAGCACTGAGCTCTGAGGTGACTGGAAGGTGATCGTGTTGTCTCTTGGACAGCGGAGCTAATGTCACGCGTGTTCCTTCTCCTGTCTCCTGATTCTCTGCTGCTGTTCCCTGGTTTGTACTTTAGGAGCTCGCTTACAGGAAGGAGAAGCTGTCCAGCGAGTTTGTCAACAAAAAAGTCGGCATCAAGTGAGTCATCTGGATCTACTACTCTGTATATTATGAAAGTAAAGACGATAGAAAAGTGCCAGCAGGTAAATGTTAAAACAGACATGGATACACCTGCAGTATCGAACACAATAATACGGAAATATCGGCCAATAACGTGTCCTCAGAGCAGCGCTGAACTGTGTGATAGAAACGAGGAGGGAGAGTTTGAGCTGTAAACGTTCTGCTACAGCAAAGCGGTGCATGACCGCGATGGGATGTGGTTGAAGAGATGTGACAGTCAAAGAGATACGAGAAGGTGTGTGAGCCGACGGGTCACGTTATGTTCCTGGTTCAGTAGAAGATGTGACGGAGACCTGAATACAGACACAGAGGCAGCTGTCGGAGTGAGAGAATCTTCATAATTACTCAACTTTAGCCTTTGTTTCCAAAATATGCCAATAAAATAAAGAAAAAGAAAAGAGAACCTCTCTGTAAACTGGCAGGTCATGATGATACTGTTGAAATGTGAAAAGATTTAATGACAAATACAATACAACGGTTTGGAGTGAGAGCGCTTCACAGTTTTGTGCAGGATGCGTCTGTTAAGAACAGATCTGTGGTTCTATCATGAGGCGTTCAGAAGTACCGGATTAAAGCATTTTATTGTGTTTGTACTGTTATAATGTGTTTTCTACGCTTTGTTTTTATTGATATTGCTGTTTCCGTTTTACCTTCTTTTTTTTAAGTGTTATAAATGCATTATTATTATTATTATTATTATTACTAAAGCTGCATTCACATGGAGTCAGGCAGACGGTTGAGTGCAAACCGGATATTATTTTAGTGAACGAGAGCAGGACGGTAAAAGTCGGCGAGAACGGTGCCATCCAAAGTACTAATACTTACTATTCAAATACACTTTGGGCAATTAAAAGAAGAGGTTGGAACAATAATCTTCATTTTCTATTTTAATCAGAACACAACCATGTGTTGTCTTTTTGCACATTTGTAACAACTTACCCTTCTGTGCAGAACAACAAATCCAAAATAAACAATGTACAACCGAAGCTGCGTTTTATAACATCCATTATTTGAACAATTCCATAAAATAATAGTCAAGAAATCATTTTATTATATATTATTACGTTATTTTATACAAAACAAGACGTCGTCATGGCAACATTTCTCATCATTCTGTCTGATTTTCATCTAAAGGCAGCGTTACTTGTAACTTTGTGTTAATTATTCATTTTGAACATGTGCTTTTACACACACACACACACACACACACACACACACACACACACCTAGCTGCTTGATGTCAGTGTATCCTCAGTAACTTGATAAATTGTTTATTTCTTTTCCTCCCGACAGTGAGTCGACTGAGAACATCGCTCAGCTGCTGACCAAGATGTGCCTGCGCTCCGAGGTGACGGGCGTCGGCGACGAGATCGAAGTGGAGATCCCGCCCACGCGCTCTGACGTCATCCACGCCTGTGACATCATGGAGGATGCCGCCATGGCCTTCGGCTTCAACAACATCCCGTACACCACGCCGCGCACCTACACCATCGCCACCCAGGTGCCTGGCTGGTTTATTCTGCACCTTTGATGTGTGTGGAACCAAATACCTTTGCACCTCATCACACGTGGGGTGTGTGTTCTCATATATTTGCTCTGCGTGTTCACAGTTCCCCGTGAATAAACTGACAGAGCTGCTGAGACAAGACCTGGCAGCTGCTGGATTCACGGAGGCCCTCACCTTTGCCCTAGTAAGAAGAAGACACACGGACACGCATGTTTTTGAGGGGAAGAAGGAATAACACAGGCTTCCTCTGATGAAATGAAAAGCTGAATTCATAAGCAGAAAAACTTCCCCTCTGGGGGTTTTGTCTGGTATGAGCAGTAGCTTCTGGTGGCTGTTAGCAAACTTTGGGAAACTACTGCTGCATAACAGGCATTACTACGTGTTACAGTGCTGCAAGCTAAATGCTAAACATTAGCATTTAACACCCCATAATGAGTCAGTGAACATGTCTCCCCTCATCCTGCAGTGTTCCAAAGAAGATATAGCGGACAAGCTTGGAAAGAAGATCTCTGAGACCAGAGCGATTCACATCGCCAACCCCAAGACCTCAGAGTTCCAGGTAAAGATGAATATAAATAAAACGACAACGCTTTAATGTGTTAGATGTAGCAGCGAAAATGTCATTTTCTACTTGATCCACAATTTGGTTAAAAAAATAAATGCATCTGAATTTGTCTTGAGAAAACATGATGATCTAAAAATGTGGTGGTGCAGAAGACTGTGCAACAGTTTCACTTTGTTTATTTATTTAATGTTCATATTCACAAGTTTTATATTTTGTGTGCTTAATGAACACTCAAGTTAAATTATGTGCCAACTGACAAATCATGCTGCTAATGTCAAGCAACATCATATTCAGGTTGAAAACTTTCTTTTCTTCAAGAAAATTCTACCTCTTTGTTACTGAGGTTAGTTTGTGTGAAAACGTAATTAAAAATGAGGAAAAGCATTCATTTAAAAAGAGACGATCATGCAGGAATGGTCAGTGTCACTCTTGTTAGTTGTGTTATTTCTCCAGAAGAGGGCGCTCTTGTCCTCTCTGAAATATTGATGAAATATTGAATATTCAGCCTCACCACTGTTCTTCACCACCAGGTGGCGCGCACCACCTTGTTGCCAGGCCTGCTGAAGACCATCGCTGCCAACAGGAAGATGCCTCTTCCCCTCAAACTGTTCGAGATATCCGATGTGGTGCTGAAGGACGACACCAAAGGTGGGCGTCGGCATTTGTGAAGAGACGGAGGGGAAAGTCGTTTGGGCTCGTCTAACACTACCGAACACACACTACCGAACACACACTACCGAACACACACTACCGATCACACACTACCGATCACACACTACCGATCACACACTATCGAACACACACTACCGAACACACACGTGAGATGTCTAATTATAATACATTTTAGTTTAAGAGCTTATCATAGACACCCGATCTTCTCGATACATATATGAAAATGAACACAAAAAGCATCTTTTTCATATATCAGATGGCGATTGACACTCACTGGCAGATATATTGAAACACAAACCCAGCACCGACTTGATTTCCGAGTACGTTATTGGCATAGCTCGGTTCTTCACGTCCCGAACTCTCCCTTCTCCTCATCCCACCGTCCAGATGTCGGGGCGAGGAACAGCCGGCGTTTCTGTGCCGTTTACTACAACAAGAGCCCGGGCTTCGAGGTGATCCACGGCCTGCTGGACCGGACCATGCAGCTGCTGGATGTGAAGGCGGCCCGCGGGGACGGATACCACATCCAGTCTGCGGACGGTAAGACGCCTGGAGAGGGACCCACCAATCAGAACCACAGGAATGTAGTTCAGAGCTATCGCGTTGGCTGTAAATATCTTGAGGCTGGATTATATCCCCGTGACTTCAACCCCCCATCATGTGGAACACGGTTATTTACTCGCCGTGCTGATGAAGGAATGAATCTGGGTCACGTGAGGTTAAACGGCTGCTGTGTAAATCCAGTGCATGACGAGCAGTGACATGCGGTTACAGATGTCATGATGTACAATGTTGATGCCACGATTATTATCAGAGGAAATGGCACGTTTTATTTTTACGATATAACTAATAACTGTTTCCTTCTACTTTGTTTGAGTCATCTATAGCGGTTATTTGCATAAAAGCACCACACTTTTCAAACGATTAGGAAATAAAATGTGGTATAAACTTCACTAATTGACCACTTCAAATCATACTGTGAGTGCAGATTATAAATAGATAAAAACGATACTTCACACTGTGCAAAGCTCTCGGCTCATAAAGCCTCCACCTTCTGCTGCTTCTGGAAGGAACATTCACAACATACATAATGACGAAATGTTGTAAAAAGTACTAAATGATAAAATGGAACTCTCTAAAGACACCAGATCTCTCGCTCTCTCTCTCCCCATCCTATCTACCTCTCTCTCTCTCCCCATCCTATCTACCTCTCTCTCTCTCCCCATCCTATCTACCTCTCTCTCTCCCTCCCCATCCTATCTACCTCTCTCTCTCTCCCCATCCTATCTACCTCTCTCTCTCCCTCCCCATCCACCTCTCTCTCTCCCTCCCCATCCACCTCTCTCTCTCCCTCCCCATCCACCTCTCTCTCTCCCTCCCCATCCACCTCTCTCTCTCCCTCCCCATCCTATCTACCTCTCTCTCTCCCTCCCCATCCTATCTACCTCTCTCTCCCCCCATCCTATCTACCTCTCTCTCTCTCCCCATCCACCTCTCTCTCTCTCTCCCCATCCACCTCTCTCTCTCCCTCCCCATCCACCTCTCTCTCTCCCTCCCCATCCACCTCTCTCTCTCCCTCCCCATCCACCTCTCTCTCTCCCTCCCCATCCACCTCTCTCTCTCCCTCCCCATCCACCTCTCTCTCTCCCTCCCCATCCTATCCACCTCTCTCTCTCCCTCCCCATCCTATCTACCTCTCTCTCTCCCTCCCCATCCTATCTACCTCTCTCTCTCCCCATCCTATCTACCTCTCTCTCCCCCCATCCTATCTACCTCTCTCTCTCTCCCCATCCTATCTACCTCTCTCTCCCCCCATCCTATCTACCTCTCTCTCCCCCCATCCTATCTACCTCGCTCTCTCCCCATCCTATCTACCTCGCTCTCTCCCCCCATCCTATCTACCTCGCTCTCTCTCTCCCCATCCTATCTACCTCGCTCTCTCGCTCCATCCTATCTACCTCTCTCTCCCCATCCTATCTACCTCTCTCTCCCCATCCTATCTACCTCTCTCTCTCTCCCCATCCTATCTACCTCTCTCTCTCTCCCCATCCTATCTACCTCTCTCTCTCTCCCCATCCTATCTACCTCTCTCTCTCTCCCCATCCTATCTACCTCTCTCTCTCTCCCCATCCTATCTACCTCTCTCTCTCTCCCCATCCTATCTACCTCTCTCTCTCTCCCCATCCTATCTACCTCTCTCTCTCTCCCCATCCTATCTACCTCTCTCTCTCTCCCCATCCTATCTACCTCTCTCTCTCTCCCCATCCTATCTACCTCTCTCTCTCTCCCCATCCTATCTACCTCTCTCTCTCCCCATCCTATCTACCTCTCTCTCTCCCCATCCTATCTACCTCTCTCTCTCCCCATCCTATCTACCTCTCTCTCTCCCCATCCTATCTACCTCTCTCTCTCCCCATCCTATCTACCTCTCTCTCTCCCCATCCTATCTACCTCTCTCTCTCCCCATCCTATCTACCTCTCTCTCTCCCCATCCTATCTACCCCTCTCTCTCTCCCCATCCTATCTACCTCTCTCTCTCTCCCCATCCTATCTACCTCTCTCTCTCTCTCCCCATCCTATCTACCTCTCTCTCTCTCTCCCCATCCTATCTACCTCTCTCTCTCTCTCCCCATCCTATCTACCTCTCTCTCTCTCTCCCCATCCTATCTACCTCTCTCTCTCTCTCCCCATCCTATCTACCTCTCTCTCTCTCTCCCCATCCTATCTACCTCTCTCTCTCTCTCCCCATCCTATCTACCTCTCTCTCTCTCTCCCCATCCTATCTACCTCTCTCTCTCTCTCCCCATCCTATCTACCTCTCTCTCTCTCCCCATCCTATCTACCTCTCTCTCGCTCCATCCTATCTACCTCTCTCTCTCCCTCCCCATCCTATCTACCTCTCTCTCGCTCCATCCTATCTACCTCGCTCTCCCTCCCCATCCTATCTACCTCGCTCTCTCCTGCCATGCATGCTCCCAAGGTCACTCTGCAGGATATCTTCTGTCTCATTCAGACTGCAAATCAATGGGCTCAAGTATCAGAGAGGAGGAGGGGAGGCTGATGGAGGGGGAGCGGAGGAAGTAATGTGGGGAAGTAAGAGATGGTATGAGAGCGTGGACAGTCTGCAGAGTGGGAGAGAGCCCGAGAGTCACGTCACCCACTGCAGTGGTGAGCAGCGAGACTGAGACCAACACGTACAACACCCACCCACGGGTGCTCGGCCCGTCCATCTGACAGGCACGCCCTTAGAAGGGAAGCGTGCGCACTAATGCAGTGCAGCAACACACTTTCTCTCCACTCCACTCTTTATGCACCATTAGCCCCCCCCCCACACACACATATGCCAGCTTAACCCCATTACGAGGTTGTGACCCCGGTCTAAGAGCTCACCTGACGCAGATACGCTCACCCTCAGGATGTGAGGATCAGCCTGCAACTCCCCGCTGAGGGAATACATGTCAGCGGAGTTACCTCCACTCAGCAGGGGGGGGGGGGGGGGGGGATGCAACAAGGAGTCAGGGGATCAGAAGTGGAGGAAGAAACCACTTAAGAGACAGACGCCCTTGAACATTGACCATTGACTTCATAACCTTTTTAAGTTGTTTATTTGTACAGGCAGTATTTTCAACACATTTCATTGTTTTAGCCCAGAACTATATTCTTTCATCCTGACAACAAGGTCCTAAAACTGAATATTGAAACTTGTCCCAATCATCCACGAAAGTCACTGATTTGCAGGAGGCGGCGTGACGTTAAACTACAGTTTTCTTTCTGTTGATCCAGTGAGAACCTGTGAGTTTTCTGTCCAATAGTCTGAAATAGCATTAAATCCGTTGGCGACATCAGCCGGTTCTATTAGTTATCTGATCCAACCGCCTGACTCTCCTTTACCGCTGAGAGAGAGAGAGAGAGAGGCCCGGCTCAAGTGAAGGGCTTTCATTGACTGATCGGTTATTTAAGATGTACCGGAGCTATTTATATAGTTACCATGGCATCCTGCTCACGGTGCGAAGAGGTGACGTGAGAACCGACGCAGGCAGATATTAACACACACACACACACAGAGGGAGAGAGTACAATCCATGTGATGAGTGAGCATCTAAGCAGTGGGCTGTGGAACCCATTAGCAAGGCAGCGTGGGAAGGAGCAGTGCACCATGGGAGAATGCCATGTCTCTGTATCTTGTGAAGTCTCTGACAAGTCCGGCTTTGTCTGTCGGTGTTTTTTGCGTTTGTTTCCACACAAAGTGATCCTCTCGTATTGGAGAGCGCTGCTTCGTCTCGCTGGCTTTTTTATTTCTTTAATCCCATCTGGACTGTAGTGACCTTCATTCACACACACCAGACTTTAAATTGGAAGATGAAACTGTTATCAAAGGAACAAGAAAGGCGGCACAGCGCCGCCCACACTGTACGATCGACTCATCTCTGTGATACGATGTGGATGTCTTCCGCTCTCTAGAAGAAACACGAATGCTTCTACAAGTGCAACAGCATTTGAAGTGTGCGCGTGTTGTAGCTATACAGCCACAGAAACGTGATCCAAGCAGCACCCAGGTCAGACAGTCGGGATACAAACTGATCGCACACTGGTGGAGGTTTTTAAAAAAGGATGTGAAGTAAAATAAGTAGCAGTGAGTTCCAGGTGGAGGTGCTAAAATGCACAATGAAAATGGCCTGTTTAACCCTTTGACGTCACATCCGTGGTTATATTATCAAAATCCAATAATCTTTTCTTCCTGTAAACCAAAATGTGCTTCACAAGCTTGAACCAACCTATAATATCATCACACCCATCTATGGATGTGTAACCTTTAGCGACGAGGTGAGTGTGAAGCCACCTTCCTCTGTGCTTCATTCTATGCCCGCCCACTTTTTAGCGGTCCAATCAAATGCGAAGGATTTGATTTACAGCCCTCTTGTGGCTTTACTCACAGTACAGAAGCTAATACCTTCGGTTTCATTGGGACTTTACGTTATTCTCGCTCTCTCTTAGATTCCACCTTCTTCCCCGGTCGCTGTGCGGAGATCTTTGTCCGTGGGAAGAGCGTCGGGCGTCTCGGGGTCCTGCACCCCGACGTCATCGACCGCTTCGAGCTGACCATGCCCTGCTCCGCCCTGGAGATAGACATCGAGCCCTTCCTGTGATTTCACCTTCCTGACATTAAAACATGCACAGCTGTTCATACCACTGTGAAGACAGAAAACATACATGAGGCTTGATGCATTTGGTGTTGAAGTGTTGCATGACGTGCATGAGGGAAACTAAAAGACCAATCTTTGCAGTGTCATTGTGTGGAGTCAGTGTCTCATTAAAAATGAACAAGACTATTGTGTTTGTGAATGGTTTGCATCGCCGTGTGGGCTTGTACGTGCATGCCTGGTGTTAAGTTAGGTCACTTGTGCCGTGGTGGTTTAAGTGCATGCTAATTAAGCTCAGTGACTCATTACCTGTTGCCTTGGTTCTTCCAGTGGCCACACCGCCGAAACCCTCCTCACACACGACGTCCCCGTGCAGGAAGTCTTCAAGCACAAGCTCCCCGAACCGTCGCGGGCGCCGTCCTCCCGTCAGACTTCCACACAAACAGTGTTCGGTGACGTGAGCGAGGCCGCCGGCCTTAAAGCGCTCGATGACTTTCTGGCAGACAAAAGCTACATGGAGGGCTTCGCGGCGTCCCAGGCTGACACGGCGATGTTCGACGCCATCCCCTCCGCTCCCGCCTCCGCCTTCCGCCACCTCGCACGCTGGTATAACCACATCAAGTCCTTCCAGAGGGAGAGAGACGGCCTCCCATCGGCTAAGACTCAGTTCGTCCTCCCGGCTACGTCGAACGTCGTCGTCGACGACGACGACTTGGACCTGTTTGGCTCGGATGACGAGGCCGAGAGCGCCGAGGTGGATCGAATCAAGGAGCAGCGCCTCGCCGAGTACGCCGCCAAAAAGTCCAAGAAGCCGGCGCTCGTCGCCAAGTCCTCCATCCTGCTGGACGTCAAGCCCTGGGACGACGAGACGGACATGGCCGAGATGGAGGCGCGCGTCCGCGGCGTCGCCATGGACGGGCTGCTGTGGGGGCGGTCCAAGCTGGTCCCGGTGGGCTACGGCATCAGGAAGCTCCAGATCGGGTGCGTGGTGGAGGATGACAAAGTGGGCACGGACCTGCTGGAGGAAGCCATCACCGCCTTCGAGGAATACGTTCAGTCCGTCGACGTGGCTGCCTTCAATAAGATCTAGAATCTTTCCTGCAATTGCTTCACTGAATGGTAGCAGCTGGTTTTCTGGCTGAAGATAAGTGATTTAATATGAAACACGATGTTCAGGAAGCTCAGGTCCCTCATCTGTTTACGCTTCGACACAAAACATCAAATAAAGCCCTTATAACTTTTGACTTCCAGCTTTCGATCTTTATTTATTTGTAGTTCATATCAGGTAACGGGCGCACACAGACTTCCTGTGTATTTTGATGCTTCACTGTCTGTTTTCAAAGAGGAATTCTTGCAGCCACTAGCCTCCCATGTGAAAGCCGGATAACGAGCCGTCTTGTAAGTGTTTTCTGACACGTGCTCCGGCATTCCTTCAAACTCCACTGCAGCAAAAACGAGGGTTAACTCCTTCGGTACACACACACACACAAAGCTGCTCAAATTGATGGAGCAGATGACAAACGACTGGTGCCATTGAAAGGAAGTTGCCACGTTTAAGTTTCGGTCAAACTGGTTTCGATCGACTGGTTTGAGCGCGTCTGGCTCAAGGTGGGGTTCTCCCAGTTGAAGTAAAAGGGAACGAGCCTGGGAAAACATTCTAGATGTGTTGCTTCATTGCACACCGTGTTACAGCCCGGACTACTTAGTCAAATAATGATCGAGTCAAAAAAATGTCATTGCAAAAGATTTTATTTGCTATCTGTTCAGTCACAGCTGTTAACGTGTAAAAAAACATTGGAATAAATATTAAAAAGGTACATTTGTTATGGCAAGTTCAAATCATCGGTCATAGCAGCCCCAGTAGAATAAACACTCGATTGACTAATATAGAATTGACAAGTCCAACAGATGTGTACGTGATGAACTTGTACGGCACTTCTATCTCCCTCCTCCTCCTGGCACCGCCGTCGCTTCTCGGCACGCCGTACCACCAGTACAGCGCCTGCAGGCTCACCGTTTTCACCACCAGCCGAGTTCCCAGTAACGCCGCGCCTCCCACGAGGAAGCGGGCGCCACCTAGCGCCAACGCGTTGGCCGTGAGCCCGGGTAAGGGTACGGGCAGCGCCCCCTGGGGCTCGAAGGTGTGCCCCAGCTGCTGGTTCACCCAGTAGCCCACGGAGCAGCCGGCCCCGGCTCCCAGAATGGTGGTGGTGTCCCCCCGCGTGGTGGTGTAGCGGTCCAGCTCCGGGTACGTGTAGCTGAGGAGGAGCGGCAGCGTCAGCGCCGCGATGGGGGAGACGGAGCTGGTGAGCTGGAAGCGGTCGAAGGCCTCCCAGTACGGGTAGGTGAGGAACAGGATGACGGCGGAGATCAGAGCGCCGCAGATCACATCCTGAGAGCACAATAATGAGACAATAGTTCAGATGTATCGATACCACTCATATGTGTGTCAATTAGTGAGCTTTAGAAGTGGATTTTGTGCTAACTGGCCGCTGGTTTTAGTATTTTTAGCCGACAGATATTCGAGAGGTATCAAACTTCTCTTCTAACTCTCAGGCAGGATGCAAAAATCATATTTCTGTATATTTAGGGAGACAAATTATCATCAAATCAGAATTTCAGCCCCGATAGATGTGATACATATGAACTTAAACGTGTGTGTGAGAGAGACAGAGAGAGACTAGCTTACCAGCACTGAGTGCATGCCAGTGTAGAGGCGGCTCAGACACACCAGAGCTGACAGCGTCAGAGCGATCAGCAGACCCACCTCGAACTGGAACTGGGACACAAACACACTTTGATCACAAACCAAAATCTGTGACAGTGGAAACGTTACGCGTCACATGAAAACATTCCTCAGTAGAAACACATTTGTCATTCAGCAGTTTGTTCTTTTTAAAACCTTCCTGATCAAATCATCCGTTCGTCAATCCTCTTAATGGCGACGTGTAGCTCCTCTGTCGGGTTGACGTAGTGCCCCTCATCAAGCCGCTATTCCTCTAGTGTCCCTCCATCCTCTCTGCCCTCCCTCCCTTTACCTAAAGCAGCAGGTTTTTGTCCCCCCCCTCCATTTCAATAACAGTGAGAAGAGAGGCCTTGTGTATTCATTCACCTCCCCCCTTTTTTTTTCTTCCTGTGTCTTTTCCTGTCTTTTGCAGCTGGAAGCCTATTCACTGGTAGTTCATGAAGAGATTTTTTTTGAATGGCCACAAAGGATGGCGGGGACAGGAGGGAGGTGGGGGGGGCACTCTGTGATTGACTGTCGTGACCTCCGACCTGCTCCGGGGGAACCGGGCGAGCTGCCCCGAGGCCTGGTGGCTATTCAGGAGCCTCTCCGCTGCAGCTCATCTACGGCTCCTTTTCTTTTCAGGGGGAATCCTGGAGGAATTCCAGGCCACAGTTAAGTGCTCTACTGTACGCTTCGTCTGACCTTGAGAACGGCAGTGCGAGAACATTATAGTTGCTGTGATTTCACCACAAATCAAGCAGACAGCTGCCGAGGCTGTAAAGCAGGATTGGGCATTCACTCGATCCTTCATTAAAACACAGTGCGTGATTAAGACGGCCTGGGATTGAGCCACTGAGTGTTTTATTGACTTTGCAGTCGAGCGGGAGACATAAAGAGGGGAAGAGTCGGGAGGAGGAGGAGGAGACGTGGACTGACAGTCATTGACTCGGTCGAGTCCATCAGAAGAGCAAACGGCGGCCGGGTGTGACTGATGGTGACTGCTGGCCCCGCCCCTCCCTGCCCATTGTCCAACGGCTCAGTCGGGACCCTGTGATGGACAGCGGGGCCACTCCCTTCCATCCCACTCTGCTCCCAGGGAGCCGCCCGCCGTCCACACACTCCCAGTGCCTCAAACTAACGTTCACAATTTTAATTAGAGCGAGAAGCGGCTCATTCGGATCGACCGATTTAACACCAACTGCTGCCTCGCTAATCCTAAATCCATAAACTTCAGTAGCAATTTAATAGCACAGATAATGACACAGTTACGGTGAAACGTACACTCCACATCCTAGTTGTAAATCCCCACTTATTAGCTTTGCTGAGCTTTTAAACCACGTCTGTCTTACATGGCCTACCTTCTCCTTGTCTGCTTAAAATGACTGTTTCCACACAAGACAGGGTTGTCTGTGTAGAACTTCACTCACATGAGGTGGTTGTGACCCTCGTCTTGGTTCAAGAATGATCTCTTTGGTCATTCTTCACCATCCGCTCACTCTGCTTGATGACTTTGACTCAACCGCATCATTTGTTACACACGAGGCTACTGAGCGTTTTTAAGTGCTGCATCTCAAAACTGAGGAGTCATTTTTCATGCCGTCTTACTGAATTTAAATCAGCGACGCTCACCTGTATCCTGGACGGAGCGCTCAGTAACACCGTGAAGGAGATGGCGGTGGCGGCCATGGCGTGGGTGGAGGGCAGCCCGTATTCGGCCGCGATGCGCGGCTCCAGCTTCACCACGGGGGGCGAGAGAGGGCGAGGCAGCCTCAGCGTGTCCTTCATCACCTGGCCGACGTACATCACCAGCTGTGAGAGGAGAGAGGACCAGATATCTTTTATTATATCCAGGTGGCATTTCTATTTTTAATCTTGCAATAATGTTATGTATTATTTGGGGAAAACACCCTGAATTTGCAACACTTGCAAACGATAAGGTAGTACAAAATGTAAATGTACTTTGGTGTTTAATAATTATTACTTCTTCACTGAAGATTTCATTACATTTTATTAAAAAAAAAAAAAAAGCAGCAATAAATCGACTGCATCGTTGCAATTAAATAGCAGAAAGGACAGAGAGCTGCAGAGTGCTGAAACTAGAGGAAGATGATAAAATAATGAGTAGAGGAAGCAAAGATAAGGCTATGCTCTAAGACTTACCACACAGTTATGAATAAGTAATCTCCGTTCCCACCCCAAAAGAAAAGACTAAGAGTGGCGATCCACCTCTGGTATGAAGTGCAGATGCTGCAGTCATACAGAAACTACATCTACTGTAAGAAACTGAGAATTGAAGAAGGCCGGATCTGCTGACACAGCGTCTTCAGCTGGCGCGGGTCAGACAGAGGGCTGACAGAATGACACACTCAGTGCAAGGTGTGTGTGTGTGAGATGCTGTATAGGTATCCGTGTGTGTGTGTGTGTGTGTGTGCCCTGCCAAATGTGCTGCCTATTCTCTTTCATGAGATCCCCAGCGGCCCTCGGAGGGGCGGCCTGCTCCGGCTCCAGGTTTATTTAAAGCTCTGCCGTGTATATTTAATGAATGGCTGTCTTAGCGAGGAGCAGGGAGGCAGCGCGTGCAGAGCGAGCTCAGGATGCTAATGTGTGTGTTTAAGGGAGAGAATGGAGAGCTTGGCATTACCATCGCGACTGACACTGTCATCAGGAAATGCTTGTTCCCATGGCAAATGAGATATATATAAAAACAGTCAGCTGACCCGCCGTTAGTGCAGCCACTTGTGGACGTATAAAAGGCCCACAGATAGACGATGGAGCACACAGAACGGGGAAGAAATCGGTGAACACCAGAACATTACACTCTCTTCCCCAAACTGTGGGTATTAATAGGCTGCACTGGAGAGTGGCGGCAGAGGTTTTGGAACAAATCTCTGCAGGGATGTGCTCCCATTCAGGCACAAGAGCGAGGTCCAAATATTGGGCGGTAAAGCTCGACGGCAGTGTTTCAGTGCATCCCAGAAGGCGATGCATGGGGCTGAGTTCAGGGCTCAGTGCAGGCCAGTTCTTCCCAGCGTCTGCATGTAAGAAGTGGACGGATTCGTTGTGATGTCACCCATTGGTTTGTGGACTGCCCTAAAGCATCCCCTGCTTTATGGTCTGTGTGACTCTAAATGGACCATAATGTACTAAATGAACATCATGCTGTATTGAAGAAGACTTGAAACTAGAGAATGAGACCATAAACTCATGTTTACAATGTTTACTGAGGTAATAAATCAAGAGAGAAGTAGAGTCATTGTCTCATAGACTTCTATACAACCAGACTTCTTTTTGCAACCAGAGCAGACACTTTGGGAAAGGCAGAAGATTGATGCGACTCCCATATTTGTGCATTAAGCACAGAGTTGGAGACCATTCAATCTCAGAACCCATCGGTCTGACGACGGACACGTTTTGTGGGAGCGAGGGGCTGCATTTCTGGGGTTCCGGTGAGATGCGAGACTGGAGTTGGAGTTGAGAGACGACCTGTACGACTGGGTTGTTTCACAGTTTACGAGATCATTTTCAACCAATAAAAAGCTAAATCATCGTCGGATGATGGTCCTCAGATTGCATTTCGGTCAATGCGTTCCACCTATTTAGCTCTCCAGAGGGTCAGTTTAACCAAAACTTGCTCAATTTCAATTAAATGTATTTGTGTAGCCGAATATCAGCAATAGAGGGCTTTACAATCTGCACAGCATGAGACATCCTCCATTCCAGTCTCCAGCTCCATACTTGGAATTTAGCATCTTTGAAAAGCTGAATCCTTATTTTACATCTCTCCTTGTCTTCTACAAATGCATTAATATGAAGTTTATTATTACAAATATTGGCATCTACATACACTGTATCTACACGCGTGCACCCAGCCAGAATAATTGGCACCATGAGGTGGACAATAAACAGAGGACAGACAACGGTGAACCCATTTAGCGCGTCTGACCCCATGTAGTCACACAACAAGCCATGCTGTGTGCACATCATGCACTGTGCCCCGCCCCCCCCCTGCCTTCACACAATGAATCTGCCTCCCAGTTCAAGTGCTCGCATGATATGATACCCTCGCCCTCCCCACCCCCTCCCCACCATCAACACAAACATTATATTCAACCGAGCGTCTCATTGGTGTCTTTGTACAATTCACATCAAAAGGACTGACCCAGGGTAAGTCTGGTCACATAAAGGGAAGAGTTAAAGGCAGGTCAAGACACACACACACACACACACACACACACACACACACACACACACACACACACACACACACACACACACACACACACACACACACACACACACACACACACACACACACACACACACACACACACACACACAGAGAGAGTTGGGCTTGAGTGTGTGTTTCTTCGTGAATAAGTGTATTGATCGAGGCCGCCAGTGCAGCTTTGGACTTTGATCTGTCAACATGTGGATCAGTGTGTGTGTGTGTGTGTGTGTGTTTGGTAGGGTAGGGTAGAGTTAGGGCTACAGGTCACTGTTTGTATGGAGAAAAGACACAAGATGTTTGTTTTGTGCCACAGCAACATGATTGGCTGATTTGGTTCCCGGTTCATACTTTGGACCACCAAGGTGCCGGTAACTTAAAGTTGTGTGGATAAAATGACATCTGATGATCGATCTGTGCACACAAAGCAGGAACAGATCTGAGACATGTTTGCTTCATAAAGATCTTAGCTTTTGATAGTAAAACCAGCAGAAGTTTAACTTCACTGACTGTAGAACTCATCAACAGCACATAGAGGTCCATTTGTACAATGGGTATTTTGGGACTCATGAACCAAGAAGTATTTTCTGCAGCTATACAAGAGTTTCTCTGTAATATCCTCACAGCATGGTCTGTTCCTGAGATAGCCTTAAGAAGGCGGGAGGATTTCTGCTGGGTCCAGTTTTAAAGTTGCACTCAGCCTTTACTATCCTGCTTATAGACTTACAATCCTCCTGTTTTCTTAGATTGCTTTTGTACTGTTTTCGGCTGAGTGGACCTTCACTTCTCCATCAATGCAAAGAAAAAAAAAAAACTGCAGCAAATGGGTTTCAAGCACTCTCAACAGTAGTTCTCAAAAGTGGGGAGCATGTGAGCGAGGGGAAATGTGAAACAGAACGTGGGACGACATCCTACGGGTATGAAAAGTGAAATGCGCCCTAAAATGTCTTAAAGCTGCATTCTCTCTAGTGTCCACCAGGGGGCGACTCCTCTGGTTGTATAGAAGTCTATGAGAAGATGACTCTACTTCTCTCTTAATTTATTACCTCAGTAAACATTGTAAACATGAGTTTATGGTCTCAATCTATAGTTCCAAGTCTTCTTCTTCAAACTAGACGATACATCAGGGTATGCTTTAGGGCGGGGCTACCTTGGGATTGACTGGTCGATATACCGCGGCGTTGTCCGGTCTGGGAGTTGTCCCTGTTTTTCTTCTTATAACTTTGTTTTCAGTTCATGAAAGTTAACGAACATTTTGGTCACCTAAAAATGTCTCATTCCGTGTTTGGATGTATTTGGCGCATTCCTAAAACTCTTCACAGTGGGCTGACGCTAATGTCAGTCAATCACACACGCCTCTGCTGTCGTTTGTGTTAAATGCCTATTAGCAAATGTTAGCATGCCTTCATGCTAAACAAAGGTAGTGAACATGGTAAACATTATTTCAGTGCCATGCATTGTTCCAACGGCACATTATCCCGAAACGCCAATAGTCCAAAAAAAAAAAAAAGAATCACAATATCACAATCACAATAGTCCCAAAATGTCCCATTGGACCGAAATCCCATTTTCCAACCAGCTTGTTATTGTCTCTAAAAATTGGCCATTGCTCAGAAAATACTCCCTGCAACAGACAGAAGCACGTGGCTAATTATTATGCAGAATAACCGTCAATATATAAATATTTTTTTCACGATAGCAAGGGCATGATCCACCCTACTCTGCTTCTGATTGGCTAGTACCCATTGCCTTCATGAGTGGGGTTGGTTAGGTTTATGTCTGACGCATAATGTGAGTCCGTAGCAAGGAGAGTGTGTATTTTCGAAGCAATATTCGTTTGTTTTCGGGATAACGGGCTGTCAGACAAGTGGGCGTTGGGTAGAATGGGACATTTTTCGGACTATTGGGTATAATGATATAATAATTGGGTATAATGAGTGTTTTTCAGTAATGGACCTGCAGTGTGTGTGCTCATGCATACAAGTCTAAATGTGCATGGGTGCGCTTCAGATGTTGCCGTGAGTTGCCAGTGTTTGCGTGAGAGACGGAGGGGAAAGAACGAGAGCGCTCGATCCCTCCGTGAACCCTCAGATAACTCCACCAGCACAATGGCAGGCTGCTGTTAGAAGTCGGGAGTGCAGGGCGATGCGCCCCGAGGGCTGACTGGCCAAATGTTCGGTCCACAGAGAGAGAGAAAGCTCAGAGCGCTGATGAGGCCGATAAAACACTCTGCTGGTAGATTAGGGGGGGGGGGAGGAGAACACAAGAGTGAAGCTGGTAATGTCTAACTACTAGAGGGAGGGCGATGAGTGTGTTTAGGAGGCTGCGGCGGGGAGTGCGAGCATGCGTGTGTGTTGGTGTTTATGTGCAGTTTAAAAAGGAGTTCAAACAGCGGCCTGGTGAAGCCAGAAGAATGGTGTCTCTTCCCCCTGGGGGGGTGGGGGGGGTCCAAACAAGGGGTTCAGACACAGGGCATCCACCCAGCGCTGGAGGCGGGGGACACAAAGGGCACAAAAACACACTGCCCATCACGCACAGTGCAGGAGAGAGGGTGCATGGCCGGCTGTGTGTCGAAGTGTCAAACTCCCTCTGGGTTCACGTTTGACGGGTTTTCAGGCCGTCTTGCCGTTATGTGCTGGACTCTGTCAGAGCAAACATCTTACAAAAGGGGAGATTTTTATTTTCGGCAATGAGTCCCCGTGTGTGGCCTCTCGCCGTGTCAAGGGCCCTCGGTCAGGCTGGCCCCAGTGGCCCCTCAGGCCTGGGGGATATATGAACATGGTGGTGTCAGAGACAGGTCACTGGAAGGGGGGGGGGGGGGAGGGGGGGTGAAAGGTGACGAGAGGGAGATGAAGAGCAGAGAGAAGAGAGGTGGCATTGTGGAACCAACGGACATCGGACCGATGCGCACATCTGCCCCTCCAGCTGTGACTTACGGTCCACATGTTGACGAGGCGTCGGCACAGGAACGGGTCCAGGCTCCAGTGGATGCACGGCAGACAGGTGATGTAGAAGATTTCGTGCCCCAGGCCCGCCGAGAACAGGAAGAGGAAGTGCAAAGGCCAGTTCCTCACCTCGTACTGAGGTCTGCTGCAGGCCTGCGGAGAATAAACACAGATTAACACTAAAGGTGATGCACCGGAAACTTCCGAAATTTTAAATCCTATCTCATCTTTAGGATGACATTTTTTGGTGTTATAGAAACATGTTTCCTCACCGCATTTAGATTAAAAAAAAACTATGATAGTAATTCAGCTATTACAGAACCATCCGAACTTTAGGATTTCCTAAATCTGGATGTCCTGAATTCAAAATAACTCTCAAAAATGGAAGCAGCGCGGTTGTTAGGCCTTCATAGCGATGACGATGAAGATGGGAGAACAACATGAACACCGAAATATAATGATTCAAAAGCTTCTCAAACGGTTTCATGACGCTTAAAATCTCCCGGATCGACTGCCAAGACGACAGCATTTGATGGAATGGTCTTCCCTCTGATGAGGGTTGATTGAGATCATTTTTTGTTGCGCATGATAAAGCTAGCTAGCCAGTGACGAGTAAGAGCCGTCGATATGACGGCTGGTCCACCTTGAGTAGCCAACCGGTGCATTCTAATCAAAAACACAGGCATGACAGGAGAGTGCTGATTGGACGATTACATTTCTAGTTCGACTTTCTTCAGTTCAGGACACACACATGAGCTCAGGAATTATTTCTGTAATAGGAAGATAGGATTTTTAAGATAAGACAAGCAGTTTGGATATTTTTCTGTCATGAGGCCCCTGAAAAGGTATCAAATGACATCCAACAGCCAACAGCGCAGCCACACCCGACGTTAGCTCCACACCGGTCAACTTTTTTGTTTGTTTGCAGCTTCTTTGTCACATTTCATCATTTATACCAGCCAGCAGTTCACAATCTGCTGGTTCTCTCTCTTCAAATGACTAAAGTAGCACACAAACAAATACCAAGCACAAATTAGTATTGCACGTGCACAAGGTTCACTCCAAAGGGAGAAACTAAAAACAGAGTGGCCAGGCATCAATGCGGGGGAGGCCTCTCGTAAAAGCATCACGCTCCAACCCTTTAAGAGAGTCATAAAACACTCATCCATCTAAAAAAAAGTCAGTTTCTTCGGTTATATTTGCATAAACTTACCACTTTGATTTGCTTTCTGTTCCTAATATATGGGATTATTTTGCAACTATTGCAGAACTTTAAAATAAATGAATTTGACTATTTGCATATGCATGAATGTACAACAATGTCCAAGCTGAACACCAGCCAGAAGGAGCTCCAATTCCCTGCACAATATCAAACCCATCCTCAACAGCTGAGCCTGTGAGTAACTCCTCGTCAACAGTCCAAATGAATAGTTTGCAGAAGAGAAGGTGCCACAGAAGAAGGTAAACATCCCACGCGGCTTGGCATTGTGCCGGTGAGGATCTCGTGGCTGACTCACCCACCCAGACAAACGAGAAAAGCCAGTCACGTTTGGTTTGCATACTATTTAAAGCTGTTGCACGTGTAGCTCTTACTTCCTAGAACCAAAATCTTAAGTTAATTTATTCATTTTTAACTAATCTCACACGTTGAAGGAACCAATGCAAATAGTAATGACTATGTGGTTTATATTTGTGAATTAAAATCACGTTTTAAGGTTAAAAGCACTTAGTGGACCAACTTGTGTCAGACTTACACGAACAGCACATCCGTTCTCCTTGTGTTTAAAGTTTGAATTCTGATCCTGGTGGTCCCGACTTCCCTCCTGCGGTCCACCGCGTGGTTCGCCGTTGTGAACCGGGGTTCCTCGCGTCCTCCCTCGGCTGCGATCATGACGCGCGGCTTCCACGAGGACGAGTCCGCATCGTCTCTGGAACCGGGCCACGAGCTCCGAGTCGTGAAGGTAAGCCAAGGACTGCAGCATGTCAGGGGTGGGAGAAAGAGGTAGGAGTGGATGTGGATACTCTGACCTACTCACGGTCGACGTTTGCACCGGGGCAGGGCGCAGAGCTCCGTACAGGTGCGGCTGCACTGCGACGCAGGTGTGCGGGGCGGGGCTATAGTGGGGAGGCTGAACAGGTGAGTCTTGCAAGTTTGTCCCAGATTTATCCGGGGATAGTTCACCTGTTATCACAAAGTATTTAAAGCACGCAGCAGCCACTTTTAGTGCAATGTAACAGCTTGCCCACAAGTAACGTGTAAAGTACAAGGCTGCAAAGTAAGCAAAACAGTGCTCCTAAACCAGGCTGATGTGGGATTCAAATGTATATATATATATATATATATATATATATATATATATATATATATATATATATATATATATATATATATAATGGTCAGTTATACAGACCATATTGAGCCAAATAATAGAGTTTAGAGTGCAACAGGTCATTCTGAGTACAGCTGTTGCAGTAGACTGCATTATTAAAAGATGATTCTCCATCATCATCAGCTTCTTATCACCATGGTAACGAGGCTGTGGAATTGGATGTAGAAGGCTTCAGGCTCTGCTGCGTTGCTCCTGCTTGTTGTCAGTCGCCCACCAACAGAGATCCAGCAATTTGTTTGGTCATTTTCTACAGAAATCACAAAACGGCAACAGAGGACGATTTCCTGTAAAGTTGAGTAACACTCAATGTGACAGAAATAGAAGAGGCTTTATTCACATGTTTACGAAAAACTCTGCAAATTGGATATGAGAATGATGTGATGAATGGAATGTCTGACTGGAGGTCGAGTTCTTTGGGTCGGTGATGCCTGTGTCCATGTAGGCGACCCCTTCATTCAGAACTCTATTCCCCTCTTGTTATAAAACTGTTCATTAACAACTTTTGCCAATTGTAGGGCTGAAAAAAACATTTTTCACTTGTCATTGTAACAAGTGTGTCTTGAAACCACATACCTGCTGTAACACTTGTTAAATCAGGACTTCAGTGATCATACGTGTCTTAGTGTTGTAAATATAATCAACAAAACTTCTGAGAACGTGTAGCCGTCAGCTTCAGAGCCAAATCTTGTGAGTGTGAGTCAGTTTGAATCATGTAAGCGCAGGGTTTCACTTCATTTGAGCCACTTCAAAGACGTGTCTGACTCCAGCTTCATTTGGTTCTTTCATGATTAGAAAAGGCTTTTAGAAAGAGCAGCATTTAAAAAATATTTTTTAAGTTTAAGTTTTTTTAAAATATCTTCTTTTAAGTCAAACTTTGTTTATTCGTGTTCAAACACAACATGTAGGCTAACAGACCTACATGAGGAGATGCCTGAAGCCACTCCAAATGATTCGTGACGTGATTTATTGAACAAATGTGGAACTTTAGAGTCTCTTCATAAACTTGACTTCCCTATTGTTATATGAATTGAATAATCGAGTCAACTGCCATTGTTCCACTCAACCCCTTGTGATGTAAGACGGTGCAGTTTGGTATTTGATTGGAACACGTTGAGTTTAGACGCTCGTTGTTACCGGAAACGACGAATCGACGCCTCCATTTGACCAAATTAGCGCATCCTGGCATGATGTGTACGCAATTGCGTGAATCCACACAGAGAGCACTGGAAACGACACAACAACAACAACAACAACAACACTCTCTCTTTAACGGGACTTTCGGGGCGACACATCATCATCATCATCATCATCATCATCATCTCTCTCTCTCTCTCTCTCTCTTTGTGGGATGCTCGGAGTCACCACCATTACGTCATCTATTCCCACACAGCCGAGCAGGAATCGAGAGCTTTTTCTTTTCTTTTTCATGTTCAACCGGGATCCCGATCATTTGGACGGAGCGGCAGCAGCTCTCTAATACATCACGCGGCAGTGGGGGAAGGCGAATGGATATATAAATATCGAAAAATAGCCCACATGAACAATGTCTGCGGGGATGATGGCGCTTCAATGAGCGGGGAGGAGAGGAGGGGGAGAGGAGGAGAGACGTGCACCGTCATCAGCATCTGTCCGCCAGCTCCCCTTTGTGTTCGCCGGAGAGCGTGAATGGCGAGAGATGACATGGCAGAGGTAGATCTGGCACCGAGCGGAGCGGAACCCCCCGGAGAGGCCTCCTCGGTGTTCCCCTACGAGGAGTACGAGTGCAAAATCTGCTACAACTACTTCGACCTCGACCGCCGCGCGCCGAAGATCCTCGAGTGCCTGCACACGTTCTGCGAGGAGTGCCTGAACACGCTCCATCTGCGCGAGGAGCGGCCGTGGCGCATCAGCTGCCCCGTCTGCCGCCACCGGACCCCGGTGCCGGATTACCGGATCCAAAACCTGCCCAACAACACCAAGGTGACGGAGGATTTCCCGCTCTACATCGAGTCGGACCCCTTGCCCCAGGACGCGCTGCCGCCGTACCCTCCCCCGCTGCACCCGGCGCTCGTCGCCCTGCGCCGGGAGGAGGCGTCGGGGACGTCCAGCGTCGGCCAGGCGACCCCGTCCACCACCGTGTCCACCGCCACCACCCTCTCCCAGGACTCGGTGCGCTACGACAGCTGCCAGAGCTGCAAGCGGGTGGCGCTGACCACCGGCTGCGTCTGCGTGATCTTCTCCTTCCTCTCCATGCTGGTGTTGCTCTTCATGGGCCTGATCTTCGTGCACAGCCACAGCATCCCGCCCTCGCCGGCGGGACCCATTTGCCTGTCGGTGGCCAGCATCCTGGCCATGTTCTCGGTGGTGGTCACGTGGCTCATCTGCTGGCTCAAGTACAGACCGGATCACGAGGCGGGCCGCTCGTCCGCCACCAGCAACTCCCGGAGAAACGCCTGACGCGGCCGCCGGCTCTGACTCTGGACGCAGGCGCTGGTGTGTGTGTGATTGTGTACATAATACTAACTGATTCTCCCGCTCCCTTTACCTTTTCTAGGGAACAAAATCTCGTCCAAAAATGGCCTTTTCTTATATAGCAAACACCCAAAAGGCCTTCGTGTTGTTTGGAGCAATAGGCGACATCGTCCTTGATAATCTTCTTCTTAAACTGTGCACTTGAATTGCCAGTATTGGCCCCTGGTGTTGGATCTCAGCTGGTTGGATGACTGAATGTGAGTGCAGTGCTTATTTCCAGGGTTTTGACTCCCCCCCCCTCCTCCTCTCCCCGCCCTTTCCTGCTATAAATGATATGCATCTCCCACAATGCCACTCACTGTATGATAACTGTCCACGAGGATCATTATATCTCAACCGAGCACTAATGTACTGTACATATATTGAATATGTTCACCTCTCAGCTGATGGATTTAGGTGTTGAGTCTCACTAAGGAGGAAGTCGTGTAAATAGCTCACAGAGAAGCAGGACTAGAAGGTGTCGTCCATCTTTCTTGATGACCTTTTGTGCTTGAACTTTTTGCCACTGTTTCCTGTTCTCTCACCGTGAACACTGCGCCTCTTCCAGCTTCTATTTGTTTTTCTTTTCTCGAAGGGATTCGCTTGTGATTTTGAAAGTGTTTGGCCACTTTTTGTGCATGTAAGATCACAGCTCTTTGTTTCTACTTCTTTTGTTTTCATCAACAGGAGGGACATCGTGCCCCCTGACTCGTGTGCCTCACCTTTGTTGCTGAACGAAGTAAAAACAAACAAACTTCACTGTAGTCATGGTCACGATGGTGCACGGGGCCTCCTGCAGCAGCCGGCGTCCAGCTGGAGTTTCAGGCAGAGATTTCCTCTTTCTGTCACATCATTTACGCAAACAGAAGCTGAAGAACCACGGAGCTGCCTCTCAAATCGCCACCTTTTTTTCATTTTACACTTATGATGAATGTGTCTCTTTGAAGAGAGGTCAGAATAGATACCATAAGCCAGGCCACCGTCAGCACCACGTTCACTCCTCTTCTTCCTCTCAAAGCCTGAGAATCTAAAGCATCATGTTTTCCAGGCCAGACCCGGTGAACAAAGGACAGATTTGGTGTCACTGTGGTTCCTCTTGAGATCGTCCGGAGTCCGAATTACATCTGCAAACGTTAGGAGCCCCACGAGCTTTGTGGCTGTGATCAGAAAGAGGCATATCGGAGAGATTCATGTGTTATTTCAGTGTATGCAAATATTACATTTGCCTAAACTAAAACAGAATAAAAATGTTTTGTCCCCCCTCAGAAATACAAGTAAAACAGAAACACTTTACTCACAAAGGCTAAAACGTGAAACTTCTTCTCAACATTACTGTGAACCCGTTGGTAAATGATGTGTGTAATCGTTGCTAATCTACTCAACTATTTATTTATTATTCTGGAATATGGAGAGAAGAGTGGTACCTTATTTGTTTGAGGAATGTGAGTTACACGCCTGTGTTGTCCTGGTAACCCTCCTCACTGGAATAAAACGACAATAAGTCAACATGATTGTTAACGCCCACTCCAATCTGAGTCCCACGCGTCAATCATCCTGCCCAACCCCCCCAAACTTTGAGATGATGCACTTTCACCCTCGTATTTGACTCAAGTAACGAGGTCAAATACCTTTTTTGTTAAATGTAAGCGTGTATTGTATTTATTTCAGAGGACCGTTTGGTTTTTAATGAGGATCTGTGGTTGTTGTTGAAGTACCAAAAAGTATTTGCACAGAGAAATGTTCCTGATGTGCTGTTTTACATACATAAAATAAAAAACACATTTCAGTAATAAAGGAATACGTGGAATATCCGGTTGCTTCCATCATTTGTCTCAGCACAGAAAAGCTCAGTCTTACATAATAACTGTGTCAACAAGCTGATCCCATCTGCACACAAGTGAAACACATTGTGTTCTTTCAATAGGAATCACATGTTAAATATCAAACCAGCGTGCCAGTGCGGGCTCAAAGATCAGATGTGCCCCCTAGCGGTAGACACACAACGCTACATGCTATTAATAACATAAAAAGAATGTGTCAGGTTGATTGCACTTCTCATGCAGGTCCAGTTGTGTAAACTTCTGGAGGCTGAAACTTGATTAAAAGTAAATACATTTTTCAATATGTTAATAAACTGTGAGGCTCCGTATAAATGAAGTCATTCATCCCTCATAAACAAACAGAATAGATAGAACAGCACCGGTGTTGACCAATCACCGTCTGATTACAGCTGACTATTAAGGACAGAAGTTTCATGGGCCATAAATTAAAGCTGTCACTACCCCCCCCCCCTTTCATATTCTCAGCAGCATGTAAACAAGTCTGTTAACTGATCAGATCACAACACTACAGACGATTGTATCAGAGCCGAGCTACAGTTACACTGATCACTGGAACCATTAAGGCGCGCGCTCGCTTTCACCGCCATCGAACAAGATGAGACGACGAGTTGTTCGTGAGGAAGTCTGGCTCACACGTCAATGGCTCTCGTTAGACATGAAGCACCACAGTCGCATAAACATACTTTACGTGTTGGCTTCTGACTTCTGTTTTTCTTGTTTTTTCCATGTCAGAAGCGACAACGTGACGTATTCAGTTTGGGGTAAAAACACTCAACTTTTACAGAAACACTCAACAAAACGCGTCAGGAGACAATTAATCATAGTTCTGACTATGATAAATACATTTATCAAGAAGTATAAGCAATATTAACCTATAATATAAACATTTGTGGAATATTACTGAGTACTGTAGGCCGACAGTTTGGAGGTACTTACTTGTACTCGGAGGAGAAATATAATTTGTACCTCACTATATTGTTTTGACTGCTGTCATTTATACTTTTCTCATCAATATTTTATACGCAACACTATGAGTTTTTAAATATTGTTGTATTAAATTACCCAACAGTGTATCAAGTTCATGAATCTGTAGTAATATTCCAATAACAGCTAAACATATAATATAATATAATAACTCTCTAAATGGGCCCATTTTACATTATGAGTACTTTTACTGTTAAGTAGTAAGCTAGTATTCTTCTTCTGATTCTCATACAGCACGTTTACTTCAGTCATGCAGGGCTGTGTGATGGAGTATATTTTCATTGCAGTACTGTTACTTTTACTTTTAATCAAAAATACTTCTTTCATGCTTGAATACAAACAATATTTACTTATAAGTCAGATAATAATTAATGATGGATGTTACCTGCATACGCACTGCTCTATAAGTAAATATTAAAGTGTTAAAAATAAAACTATGACGTCTCCTCTCGACTCACTGTAAGTCAAAAATATAAATCATGATTTCAATGACATCACCAAGTATTACCGCCTTTATCTTTGTATGAATTATTACCGTAATGGTGCGATGTTAACTGATCGATGTGACAATTGTGTGTTCGCGAAATGGCCTCGACGCACGAGCACGTGACGCAACTCATTTATTTCTCATCAAGCAGAGATTTCTGACTTTGGATTTCATCCCCCGGTAATGGATTGGACACGCGGATTCAGTGTCGCCTTTAAAGAAAGGGGCCGAGGTATGCATCGTGCCCTCCTCTGTTTTCCATTTGCCCCCTCTGGTTTTTTCTTCTTGGCTGTAATATCATATTTCAAATAAGATCACTGACACTCCCAAATCGTCACGTTCGTCAGACTGATGGCTTCAGTAGAATACAAAACAAACATTACGCTTACATCACTTACAGCCTAATAGTTCCTCCTTTATTCTGATGCTCGACCACGTGTTAACAGTGGCCTATTCACAAGTTTGCCCGAAGCCCAACAGCGCTCATGATGATTATTATCATCTTTATCTGCTTTATTACAAATGTTAAAAAAGATCTGTCAGAAACGAACTGGCGTTTCCCCTTCTCCTTCATTCAAGACGTTTTCACAACCTGCAGTGATGTCATTCACTTCCACGAGTGATACAGATAATAGTCTTAGTGAAAAGACAATGACATATCCCCCCCTTAGCAGGTGAAAGCCCCCCGTGGGCCCCCGCTTGTTTTAAACCCAGCGTCCACCTATTGTCCACGCGCCTTTTTTTGACAGCAAAGTCAACATTTGAAGTGCGTTTTTTTTTTATTCTTTCTTCTTCCAAAGCGACTAAAAAGAGGCGAATGTTAATTGAAACCTACTTAACCTGTGGGATACCTCTGCGTAAATTGAGGTGAATGACAGGGAATCCCCCCCCCCCACCCCCCCCCCCCCCCCCCCCCATGAAGGGCTGATCAGGTGCTGGAGGGCTTTTCAGCTTTACTTTAGCATGAGTCACACAGAGGTGAGGAAGAACAATGCATTTCTAACCGCACTCTCATCCACAACATGTTTTTCTGTTACATTAGCTTCATTACTGCACCTTGGTTGCCGATAGAGGTAAACACCCACCTGTTCCACTTGATGAAGGGTCGGCCCGTGCTGCTGCTGCTGCTCTGCATGTGTCCACAATCAAGAAATACATTGAAATAATGACGAGATTTGAATTAATCGGGTAAAAACGCTGTTCATTCGTTGGTGCAGCGGCTGCGCTTTAAAGGTGAAATGGTGAGGGATGGACAGTGAAGTAAAACCATCTTTTGTTCAGATTACAGAGCGTTGTGCTTCAGTGATTGATGATACACGATACAGGGTCCATGGACTTTAACAGAAACAACACCTCGCTCTTTCATTCTCTTTCTGGGGGCGGTGACAGTGTTGATTATTACACATTTGGGGATAAAAATACACCCGCTTGTTGCGGGTGCATTGCGGCACTGAGCTCTAGACTGTCTTTACGGCCGCCCTGGCGTCGTATCCTGCTGTGGCGCACGTCCCCCCATTCAGACTGTCCTCGGCCGGCTGGAGCTCGGTCTGAAAACCCCACAATAAATTCCTCGAGGTGCACACACTTTAGCACCATTTGTGTCATATATGAGGCCACGGGGTGGAAACAAATTAGGGGTCGTGTGCGACCGCATGCATTGGACGCGTTTTTTCGGGTGATTTTACGCACAGATTGGTGACAAAAGGAGGAGTCTCAGTGATTTTGTTTAATTTTTATTTATTTTTTTAATCAATGCGTAAAGATCTGCACAATAAAAAGTCGCACATTTGCTTCTTTAGCTGCTGTTTTGTTGAATAAGGACTAGTCCGGGAGCCGTGGGGTCGAACCTTGTTTTGTCGGATAAAGTTTTTTTCTTTGCTGTTTCTTGTAGCTTAGGGATACGTATTCAAAATACAAGAGGGTGCTCGGTGATATCCCTTGAGCATTTTCAGATATTAACCCCTTCTTGCCCAAAATCATGCAAAAACTAGATTTATGATATTTCATGCAATATACTTGATTTAAATGCATATAATTTGTTGCCTACAGTGATTATTACAAGCTAAAAACACTCAGTTAATTCATATAGTGAGTGCATTGTGTCTGTGTATGCCTGTATTGTCACATTTTTGTTTTTTTCCAATTACAAGACAGCCATGTGCTTCGTTTAAGACCATTTTTTGTTTACAACTGGTCACTGCTTACAACAGCTGCCATCAAAAAACAAGGTAAAAACACTGTAAAAGCTGGCAGTGAGATTGGTTATGGATTCAGAAGTGTTCTGTTGGAGGTTCACCTGCGAAGAGAATAACAAGCTGTTCAATTGAGTAAGTCTGCTGATCGAGACAACATTTTAGTGAAAATCACACAGGGAAATGTATAAACCCTTTTTTATATATTAACAAATTTTAACATTTTATTTACAGAGTTGGTTATGGATCCAGTGCCTGAGGAGTGTTACTTCACTTGGAAGTTCAACTGCCAAGCGAAGACGGAACCATTGATATCTTCAGGACCAGTCAGAATAACAAACATTATCCAGTGTAGTAAGATATATGGGGATGAAAAACACTTTGAGCTTCAAGAAGCATTAGATAACAACAATGAAACCACATTGAAATGCCATAAAAGTTGTGTTTCAAGTTACACCTCAAAGACTTACATTGAACGGCACAAACGTCAGAGGCCCGGAGAAACTGAATCAAATGTTCCTTGCAAGGTGACCAGGCGCTCACGGTCAGGAGGGTCAGCTGAATGTTTTGATTTTCAAAAGCACTGTGTTTTCTGTGGTGAGTTTTGCAATCTTAATGTCGACAAGAAGAACCCCTCCAGATGGAGGGCTGCATACCTATTCAGAGAAGTGGAAACCAAAAAGTCTCTCTTAGAAGTTTGTGGAAAACGAAATGATGATGTTGCGGAAAGTGTCCAACACCGTCTTCAGGGGGCAATTAGTGACCTACATGCTGCAGATGCCCGGTACCATGCTGACTGTCGACAAAGATTTCTCTCTTTTCGGTCACTCCCAGGGCCGGCCACTACTTGTAGAAACACAGATGACACTGATAATGAGGATAGTCCCTTTGCATCAGTTGTAGAGAAGATGACAGCTGACCGGTCAAGAATGTGGAATTCTGTTGAACTTTTTGCAGCCTATACAGACCGTAATGGGGATAGGCTTTCCAGGAGGACGCTCATCCGACAACTCCAGCAGACATTTGCCAGTGAGCTCCTGGTGCTGTCCTCACCTGGCATAGCTGATATCATTGCTTTTCGTAGTTGTGCCTCGCAGACTATGAGACTTGTGAATGAAGACGAGGATGACTTGGAAAGCATTGCAACGCAAGCTAGCAAGCAAATCATTCAGGATGTGAAAAACATTGACATGGACAAGGGACACTACAACATCAGCATTAATAAGGACATTGCCAAAGAGTCAGTGAGTGACTTCCTGTTGATGCTGTTGGCAAAGTTGTCCCCAAGGCTAGATAATACCCTTCCTGCACTGCTCATAGGTTCAATTGTCACAAGTACTCTCAAGTCACAGGCAACTTGTTTGCAAGTAGACCTAGCAGGAAAGATGGTAGAGTCCAAGAAGCTTATAAATAGCATGTACTCCTATGGTGTCTGCTGTTCATACACAGAGTATCGCAGGTTCAAGAAATCTGCATCTCAGGCAGCAGTAGCCGATCTGAAGTTATCTGGCATATGTAAGGCTGAAGAGGGTCTAGTTCAGGCAATTGTGGATAACTTTGATGCAGATATATCCTCGCAGAATGGGAAGCAGTCCACACATTCTCTGGCTGTTCTTCTCACACAGTACTCACAGAACCGAGAAGAGGGTGAGGAGCAGACAAATCCCAAGATCAACAGGATCCCTAAAGAGTCACCAGATGTTCCATATGATGTGGACATCCACAGATACCAGGGACCCAAACAGCCTTCAATGCCACCAGATGGAGCTAAAAAGACTGTCTGCTCCCTGAAGTTACTTGCTCAACAAGCAGTCGTGGTTAGCAGATCTTCAGAGGCCAACCTTAGTTTTCTACAGGATGTTCTTACTCAGTCCAACTGCCCGGAATTCCATGGATACAACACAAAACAAAGCAGGGAGCAGGGTCATCTCCCTCAGGCCAAGACAAAAGGGCCCACTTCCAAGCATACCTGTGGCGAAACCTCAATATGAATCAGTCAATAGTACAGAACCCGGAGGAATTTGGATGGAAGAAAGACAAATGCAACAGGTCACTAATTCCAACCCACCTACCAGAGGACACCAAACTTGTGCCAGACTATATTCTAAAGATGATCCGATGTGGCTGCAAGAGTAACACCCCTTGCAACTCCAAGAAATGCAGCTGTAAAGAGCATGGTTTGCCATGCACAATGTTCTGTGCATGTTTCATGGTAGGATGCTCAAGATCCTAATACCAGACTGCAAGATGTGTCCTAACCAGGAAGTTACTGCTGTTGTTTTTGAGTGTTATTCTGTTTGGTATTGGTATTGTATTTTGTCCTTATTGTCTTGTTATGTCTTAAATTTCTAAAATCAAAATAAACATTGTAAAAAAAAAAGGAAGTCACTAAAGTTTCATTCAAGTTGTGTAATGTTGAAAATAACTCCTGCTACCAAAACGGTTTTGCTGGCATGGCCTGAAAGGGTTAATATTCATAGATTTGTAGTGCAAGACATTTTTACATCACCCTTTGTATGAATAAACACTAGAAAAAGCTAATTTGATTTGTTACTTCAATATATTGCATGAAATGTCATGAATCTTGGTTTTTGTGTGATTTTAGTGATTTGGCCATGAAAGGGTTAATATCTCAAAATGCTCAAGGGATATCACCGAGCACCCTCCTGGATTTTGAAGAGGTACCCCTAAGCTACAAGAAACAGAAAAAAAAAAAACTTTATCCGACAAAACAAGGTTCATCAAAAAATCAGGCTTTGGCTCCCGGACTAGACAGAATCCTGCTCGGTTTCGGTTTCTACGCTTTAGAGCTGAGATGAAACCCAATCCGAGACTAGCCGAGCATGTCAGCAGCATCGGGCTGTGCGTTGATATGTGAGATAAACTGACACAATATTGACTTTAATTTGGTGGTTAAAACGTGGCTGCAAGTGTTTGGTGTCAAATCATATTATCTTTAGATCCATAGAGTCTATGACGACATACAATACAATGCAACAATTATTTCATTATAAATGTTAATACATTTTGTTGTGTTTTTTATTTTGTTGTTCTTCTCAGAGATGGTTTTAGACTGAAAGTGTTTCTTAATATTTGAAATATAGAAAGAAGCAATACGTCATAAGCAAAAGTTGTTGAAATGTATTTATTGTGTTGTATTGGGTAACATTTAATGTAAGTCAGTGCATACCAGCGCACAAATAGTCTACGTATAAATTACATCCTTTATTATTTATAAAGATATATATATGTTTTAATAGAAGGGATTCATTGACAGTAATTTACTGGAAAAAGCGCACACCAGGACCAGTGTGCGCGTCTGTGACCGCATGGTGGAATGTAACTAATTACTCAAGTACTCTTAATAAGTAAACTATGGCACTTGTTCTTTACTTGAGTATTTTCATGTTATACTTCTTCTTCACTACACCTCAGAGATAAATATTGTACTTTTTATTCTACACTACTTTTGTCTGACATCTTTAATTACTTTATATATCACAGTGTTTCATCTCCTTCCTGTCCAGTGAAAACAACGTATCTCCAGATGTGTTGATTTTTTTAAATGTTTGCAACTAAAGGATGAAATGTTGCTTTACGGTTTGAGAGACTTCTCCTAAAGCTACATCAACTATTTACGCAGGACAGCGATGCTACATATACGAAGATGTTTTAGAATATGATTAAACCAACCAACAGCATAAAGGAGTTAAAATATACAGCATCCAAAAAACATCATATATATAACAGTAAAACACTGACGGATCATTTTACTGCACAATGAGTAATTTTACTCTTCATACTTTAGGTACATCTTGCTGCTTATACAGTTTTGAATGCAGGACTTTTACTTGTGGAGTATTTCTAGAGCTTGGTAGTACTTGTGTTGAAGTAAAGGATCTGAATACTTCTTCCACCATTAATCATAATAAAAACATGAACTAAATACTTATACCTCCTCAGTCATTATCTGTTGCTCTGCTTTCCTCCATAAAGTCATTTTGTGTTTGTTTTTGTGTGGATCGACGCCCATCCGAGCGGAACTGCGTCTCTGTCTCCTGATAGGACGAAAGTTTGTCAGCCCCTCAGCCAATCGGCGCCGCGCTGCGTACCCGTGTTGTACCCCTCTCGACCAATCACAGCCGGGGAGCGCCGACCCGGGTTTGCGGAGAGGAGCTCCGCTACTTTTGACGGTCTCCTCTCACTTTGAACCGGTGTCAAACAAACAACAACAACAATATATTTTCCTCCCCGGCTGCACCGCCGTGGCAACCCGCATTAACGAGAGCACACACACCGGCGCGTGGAAAACAACAACCGAGGAGACTGAGAAACTCTTTTTAACATCTAAGAAACAAATCGAATTGTCTTCTTCCTTCATCGTCCCGTTTGACTCCTCAGAGGGTCCCGGGACTCGGTGCCTGGCTTGTGTAGCCCGACAGCGGCTAACTGAGGCTAACCTTTCCCTCCAGGAAGCTTCTTCACGCGATTTGAGACTTTTGTTTTACTGCGGAACGAACTCCGTGTTGGAGCAGCCGCCGACCTCCCCGTTAAAGGAGGTATCCGGAGTCACCGCGGGGTGTGGCGGGGTCGATACCAGGATGATGCGACCCACGCTGGCTCAGAACTACCCCCGCAGTGGCTTCCCTCTGGAAGGTAACGTGAAAGCATCACACTGCACCAAGAGGATGGTGACGGAAGATGCGTGTTTGTTTTCTGGACGTTTCTCCAGCAAAACTTAGTAGCTGCAGTTCTACGTGTTACAGCAGTAACGCGACTTGACCTGATAATTCATTCGCTTCATCTACTTTTACAGCTTTTCTCTTTTGTTCCTCACATTTCATTTAATTTCAGCAACTTTTTTCCGGGCTCGTCTAACATGGTGATATATTTTCATGAATAGTGTAGATGTTTTAAGGGGATACTTTTGCTTTCAATTATTGCGTAAATTATTTATTGTCGGTTGTTTTTTTGGAGCAGTTATATAAGAAAACAGCTGCTTTGTTCACTTGTTATTGGTGTGTTCAGGTACATGTTTGGGTCTGTTAAACGCACCTTTTATATAACATGCACTGGATCAACTTTGGTGATCCTCTCATATGTTTTTCTTTTTGGGATTAAATGTAGTGTCTACCCCGTTGGGTCAAGGCCGCGTGAACCAGCTCGGGGGAGTTTTCATAAATGGCAGACCTCTGCCCAACCACATCCGACATAAAATCGTGGAAATGGCGCACCACGGCGTCAGGCCGTGTGTCATCTCCCGGCAGCTGCGGGTCTCCCACGGCTGCGTGTCCAAAATCCTGTGCCGGTACCAGGAGACGGGCTCCATCAGACCCGGGGCCATCGGTGGCAGCAAACCCAAGGTACCCTCAGACCATGAGGTTGTATTTGCAGACATGCAGAATATATTCTTATGAATAACACTGATGCACATTCATATTGAATGCTTAACTTGGACATTAACTTGTTGATTTCATTGGCCATAAAGGCGATGTATGCATTGTGCCCCAAGGGCCACAACAAAGTGAATAAACACTGCGACTCTTCTGACCTTTCCAAAGCAGGGAACAGCGCCGGACGTAGACAAGAGAATAGAAGATTACAAGCGGGAACACCCGGGTATGTTTAGCTGGGAGATTCGGGATAAATTACTGAAGGATGGGATATGTGACCGCAACAACGTCCCTTCAGGTAAAAAGGGCAGACATGGATGAATTTACACATTATTATTATTAATATTATTATTTATTTATCTTTTATTATTTCTTTATGTATCAAGTTAAACTGCGACTACAACAGGTTGTCGTATAGTCTACTTTTTCAATAATAATAATAAAAAACAATAAGTAAAGTTTAAAAAGCCCCGTTTCTTTCTGTAATATAGTTTTTAGAAACCTTTATAACGCTTATTTATTATGTACATATATATATTTATACATATATATTTTTATACATATTTATATATCATCAATTAATTATTTAGGATATATATAATAAATAAGCCTTATTAAGATATATAATATATGTTCTGTTATTATTTTGTAAAGTGTATGTTTGTCATCTTTTGATGTACCAATTATTTTACATTCAATACTTTGTAAGTTTTTCTAAGGTATGATTTAGTTTGTGTTTCTATTTTCGTAATTATTTCCACTTTTTGAACGACCGTTCGCAGTGAGCTCCATCAGTCGCACCATGCGGAGTAAGTTCGGGGGGAGAGGCGATGAAGAGGAGGACGAAGAGGAGATCGAGAGGAAGGAGTTGGAGGAGAACGACCGGAGGGCCAAACACAGCATTGAAGGCATCCTGGGAGACAGATGTGAGTGAACCTCTCCAACTTCTTTGGCCGGTGATGTGGAGGACAATAGTTGGCTGTTCGCTGAAGCTGGGGGTCACATCAGTGACCTCACGCGCACATTAGAGCGCAACGTTTGATCAGATAGTGAGGCCGCGTGGGAGGAATTTAATCACGGTTTTTATTGATATATTCGCTAAATTGCCTATTTAGGACGTGCTGTGGGGAATATTCGTATGAAAGTGAAAACTTAATAACAGGCTATTTATCCACCAGTGTTGAATTATAGAGGAGTACATTCCCATTTCGCAGCTTAACTTCCTCAACAAACGTGAACGTCTGGTGTTCAGCACCTCCAACCTGTTGATTGCTCATGAGCAGCGCGTAAAGGAGAGAATGCTTTTTATTTGGCCGCGTAACGAGCCTCTCTGCGGAGTTTTAGCATGCTGTAAAGTTGTTGGATGGGGGTGGAGAGGCTTTGTTAGGAATTCTTTATCGACCATACCCCCCCCCCCCCCATGAGGCCGTGTAGCGTAAATCAAACAGCAGGTGACGTTCTCTGTGCGTAAGGGAGAGCGTGCAGTGTTTGGAGCGGATGAACAGCCGCAGTAAGTCTGTATGGACGCACATATTTAAAGATAGATTTCGTTGTTATTTCTTTCTTGTGGACTGCAGGATTACAAAGAGAGACATTATGAATCAATATATTTAACTGCAATGCTTTAATGAATTATAAACACATCGCATTTGTCTTGGCCCGTTGCTTTGCAGGTTGTGTTTTATTTCATGCAAACAAACAACAGCATTTTTTAAACCAATGTTTGAAACGACATCGTTCACTGTAAAACCTGCGCAAATAAATAATTACTTTTTATTTATTCAACAAAAATAAATTGCAACGCAATTGTAATGGCTGTGTAGATTAGAAGCAGGCGGAATAGACTGATCTAAATACAGTTTTTAAAAGTGTTTTTTTTAAAGAAACAAAAAATACCCTCCTGCTAAAAAAACGTTTTTTTAAATTGTTTAAATATTTTCCAGTGTTGTTGGCCTCAGCCCAGGTGTTTCAGTGGAAACTATATTGGGATATGTCGAGGAATAAAATGTTCTTCATTTCCCTCATTAGACGGTATGTGAGAGCGGTTTGGAGCCCATCGAACATGTTGAATGTCAGTATACTTTCTGCCTACGTCATTAGTGTGTGAATTCGTCACACTTTAATTTCCAAATTATTACTGACCTCCATGATGACTCCATCTTCTCCTCTCCTGGGAGTAACAGTCGTCTCGCGGTGAGGATGAAAGCCATTTAAATATTCTTCTTCTTTTTTACTTTGAGAACGTTAATTAGGTGGGCACGCGTGACAGCTAAATTGAACGCTGTGGGTTAATTCCGGGGGAAAACAATCTTATTATATTTCATATTTTAACATGCCAGTTCATAATCTATCCCCAGATACTTAAGGCCCCTAACATGAGGCGTTCAAACAGTTTCCATCGCTTCTCTTTTCACTTTTGGAAACAGTTTAAGCAGCGAAATGTCAACAACAGGGGAGGACAGATAAGGACTTTAGTCGGAGGAGACAAAATGTCCCCCAGATGAGTTGATCAAACATTTGTTCAACGGTTTCAAACTCTCCACAAAGACGCGCCTCGCGCGCACAACGGGACGCTCAAGGATGAACTTGGGAGACAAAGGCGCGAGAGTCCATTTGGGGCTCACGCTTGGGCTGCCTGCACGCGGACAAAAGGGCAGCTTGGAAACAGCTTTGGCCGCCGCCCTAAAAGAAGAAGGCAAACTGTTTATAATTCAGTCAGAGAGAGAGAGAGAAAAAAGCCCGACAAAACACACTGAGGCCGCAATGAAGGATGAATTATTCAGGGAGCTCCGGCTCGGTTTAGAGGGCCCCGTTCAGCGAGGGAAAATGGCCGTTTTCACCGACAAAATGTTTCCTTTTTTGGGGGTCCGGCTGCCATTCACAGGGACAATCGAGGCCTCTGAAACCCACTCACGTATTGCCCCAAGGATGCGTGCTCGCCCCCTAAAAACCTGGCTGTTGCACACATGCCCTCGCACAAATGCAGCTGAGATGTGCCAATTTTAAAGTGACAAAATGCAGAAAAAACGTTTTGATAAATGCGCAACAGGAAGAGGAGGAACAAATCGGACAAGCCAGTAAGACATAGTTTTGGTCGCAAACACAAATATTTTAGATTCAGATAAAAAAAGTTTTGTTTACTTCCGGTTTTGCATTTGTTATGTCAGAGCTTTAACAGAAAAAGACGAGCAGCTTCTCCGCCTTGGTGCCAATAACACGGAGCCGTCTCCAGCGTGCAGCTCATGATCTATCGTTGATTCTCTGATGAATCCCCCCCCCCCCCCCTCGGAACATTAATAATGTCCTCTAAATGATGTCGATATTGTGCTATGTCACATTAAATGACGGAGGGAGTGTATTAAAGAGTGGTTTCGTTGAATGGGGACCAATGTTCTCCCCGGAGAGCCCCGGTCTGGCCCGGAGCGCTTCACAATGCCCCCCCCCCCCCCCTCCAGCCACCCGTCCTGCGCTGATGCGCGCAACTCTTGAAAAAACTCGCCCTCCTCCCGCTCCTCCTCCTCCTCCTTCTCCACCACTTGCTCACCAAATCTCTTCAAGCAGATTAAATCGACTCTTTTATTTCATCCCACTTTCATCTGGAGAGCCACACCGCCCCTCTCCCTCTTGTTTCCTTCCCTTTCTCTCCCCCTCTCTGTTTCTCTCAGCCTGCGGCGCGCAGCTCGTCTCGTATCTGGGCTCCATCCTGCGGAGCGCACGAAGTCAAATCACTCCGTAAAGTGTCTCAATAAGTTCTTTGTTGTAACATTTTGCGGTTTGATTCTAAATATATTGAGTTGCAATTAAAAATGCTTTAAAATGACTGCAGTATCTGCATCTGATTAGTAATAATTACAAATGAAATATGTTTTCATTTTATATTTTGGCCACCACCTTTATCTTTATGTTTGTGAAGCGGTCTGCTTTGGAACAAGACATATTTGTTGTGACTTTTCAATACAACATATCTTGAGTTAGTATATTTCATGAACTAAAAAAAATAACAGCAAACTTTTAAAATACATAACACCAGTGCATTTTATACCTTTTTGAGATGAATAATATGACACACAAACCAAAGCTTTTAGCCCAGTTTTACAAATTGTTGGCTAAACTTTTCTGAGTGTCTTGAATGGTGGCATTAATATTCAGTTATATGGCGAAAGCTGAGAGTTATTACCATCACCGTGTGCACACAGCCTGTCTTTTATACATATCGCTACATTTTCTTCCAAAATTCCCGTACGATAAGTCGTGTTTGAAAAAACAGCCCCCTCCATGTTCCATCAAATATTTATGTATCTGGCAGCAACATTGGCCCTCCAGGCCTGTTGCTGGGCTCACACCAAACTCCCAGCTTTATAATTAACCCTGCAGACAAAGTTAATGATTAAAACAGTCACGGTGACCCCGCCTCCTCCCTCCTCCTGCTGCACATTTTCACAGTGTATCTGTTAGAGTCCATACTTAGGTGAAATTAGCCAGATAATACAGAGGAGCCTTGTTGAGGGCCGATACATTTCCATTTAGGCCCGAGACGTGTGTGTGCGCACACATACAGACAACCGCATGCATACACACACACACACACACACACACACACGTACGCGCACATTCCACTCTGCAATGCAAACAGTCAAAGGGATAACTTTATTTGGTGAAAGGGGATCCTGGAAAGGGCTAATTGAATGAGCCCAGGATCTTTGAAAAACCCCTACCATGGTGAGCGCAGTCATCATGTCATAATTAGGTTTATTGAGGCGCATTCCTTCAATCTGCCTCCATTCCCCCGGGCTCATTGTATCCAGGGACCGGGCCAATGGCCTGGGGGACAAAAGGGAACCGCGGGCAGACAATACATGAAAGAGCCGTAAAGATTTAGCTGGCTTTGTCACAGAAACGGAGTTGGGACTCTGTTTGTGTAAATAACGCCAGTGAATGAAGAACTTGGGTTTTCTTATTTCTCCGCCACTCGGGGTGGGGGTGGCGAAGGATGGCGTGCTGCAGAAGTAACATGTGGGCACACACTGGATCAGCGCCAGGTCCCAGAGAGGAAGGAGAGGAGTGATGAAGGAG